>NW_024609836.1:46655061-47088490 GCF_016920785.2 Ixodes scapularis | reverse complement strand
GACGTTCTTGCAGGCCGGCCCTGATATCTTCGACAAAGTCAATTTGGCCAGTCCTTCATTACTTGTAACGTGAGGTCGTACCAATTAGCAGGGATGGCATAACAACACTCAAGTGCATTGTCCATCTGTATCAATGACAGCAGAGGTGGAGATTGAAATGATCCCAGGGGACATAGTTTGTATAGTCGATTGCTCGTGTGAACACTGAGACGACAAGAGATTTATTCGGACATCACATGTGGCCCCTTGTCTCTGAGCTGTAAACGGAAAAACTGAAGAATATAGCAGAAACGTCTGAAACCCGCACCACGCTGTAGTAATTACGCTAGGGCACTTCAGGACAACACGCTTTCATATACGTGGCTTGCATTGACTTGAAATCAGCGGCCATTGTAACTGCTGGGCTGCATAGAGCGTGCCTTCTGCACGATTCCTTTTGCGCATGAAACATCCTTTTAGGACAAGGACAAGTAATTATGGCGATCAAGAGTTCATAGCCGCCCCCCCCCCCCCCCCCCCCCCTCCGTTCCTTTTCTGACGCTCAATAACACCAGTTTCTAACTCTCACTCGCAATGCGATGAGGTCATGTGCAAGGCGTGTATTCAAAGCGTTCGTAATGAACACATTGTTCAGGATCCTTGAGACCCGCAGCGCGACCTCTCGCGCCACGTGCTCTGAGACGCGGTGCGCGAACACACAGGGCCGTCGATTCCTCCAAACGAAACGACCTCGCCATTATCCGACCTCTTCTGTAGTCTACACAAACCGCGGGAGAAGAAGGCGGCGAGAAGGGCGCTTCGGTCGCCTCTCCGAGAAAGGAGAAGTTTCGAAAATGAGTTTGGCCTTATCGGCTATCGAACCCCGAAATGAGTAGTGCGTCCTAGGACAGTAGCCAGCCAGCCCCAGCTGAGGCTTATCTCTCTTCGTGTCGCGGGGGCGCGCAGACCGAGTCGTGGGCCTGAGACGACGACGACGACGGGGACGCGCGCGCATCTGAGAACCAACAGTTACGAGCTCGACCACGCAATCGACCCGACCGAAGGGTCTTGCTCGGCTTTCCCGTTGTCAGCGGGGATTTCTCCCGCCCGCGTCGCTTCGCTCTTATCGATAAACAATTACCGGGGCGGCGTATTTCCTCGCTCATGTCGCGCAGTCCGACGTGGTCCCTTGTTTCTACGTCTCAGTCCGTGACGGTTTTCTCCCTCTCTCTCTCTCTTTATCTCCCTGTGGGAAAAGACGAGTGAGTCTGACATGGACGAGAGGCAGGTTCGGCGGACTTTGTAAAAAAGGGAACTTGCGCTGCTGCCTGCCGCCCTGGTTTGAGCGGCTCCAATCTGACTTTGGAGGACAGTTCGGCGTTTGAATAAAGACCCAAGCTTTCCGACTGAGACAAGGATGTTCGTTGCGAGTTGGACGAATGGATTGCTTTCTAACCGTTCGTTTGGGCAGACCGTTGTCTGCGTGCAGATCCTTCTCCGTGTGTGTATGTGCGTGAGTTTGTGTGCATGTACGGTCGAGATCTATACGGGGGAAAACGGACCGTCGTCGACCTCTCCCTATTGAGAGCTTCATGAAGTGACAGGCGCGGTGGCTCTGCAGGGGAGGCACCACGTCGGCCGTAGGAGAAGGAACCCAACGTTCTGGATCTTATTAGGCTTTTATAAAGTTTATTATCTGTCTCTCTCTCTTTTGCCACCCCTAGTTTGAAAAGTCGACACTCGCCGCGGCCGCATCATTATATCGCTGCCAGTACACCGCGGTTGACGAGCCCATGTTCTCCTTTATATGAACACCGACTGTATGTTGGAGCGCGACTGTGCTTATGCGTAGAACCTATAGGCGTCATTAGCCCACGAATTTGTGTATGCGCGTGTATTCTCACGCGCCTGTGGGTGTGCCTTTGCATGTTCGAGTATATGCATAGTTGTAACGTGACTGGGGAGTTGAAGAAAGTCGGGTGTGTGGTATTGTGTACAGGTTCCTGGCTTCGCGGTTTGTTCTTCGGCTTTAGGATCGGTGAATAGCACAATCTCATGAGCTACAGAGCGGGTAGCGAGATCCTTGGGACTTCCTGGATTTCTTAAGCCGTCAGGGACAATAGCGTTCGCATGAGTCCATGTCTGTACCTGTTGGTACAGCGTATATGCGCTCATTTGAGTGTACTGCGCTAGGAAAGCTGCCCGACCTCATGCATTCTAAGTACTCACGTAAAACACGTTTTTGTAGGTGTTGTAATTAAATGCATGCTTTTATGTGTTATTGTTTTTTTTTTCGTGTGCAAAAATGTGTATATAAATGCAAAAAAAAAAAAAAAAACACCATTGAAGCCTGTTGCGTTATGGTGTCTCTGAGAGTGTGGTGGGACCAAATTAGCGCTGCATAAACGCTTCTGGACGTTTAAACTGGTTTAAGGGGGGGGGGGGGGGGGGGGTGTCGTGGGCTTCCGTCTATAAGAGCAAGGGCTTCCCTGTCGAGGCCAGCGAGAGAGCTAAAACATTCGTTTTACGCTTAGATCAACACGACGCGGCCACACGGCTGTGTAGACGTCCTGAAAGATCGCCTCAGCCGCGAAGACAATCAGATTACGAACGCAGGAGTCAAGCGACTGCGATGTCCTGTGGGGCTAGTTCATCGTATGTTTTGCTAAAACCGTAGTGCTTACGAAAACTCCGAATATCCCCGTATGCACACGGGGCTCGGCCGGCGGATTCGTGTCGGTCGGGTAAGAGCCACTGGTTTTTGGTGTGGCACGTGAAGTGCGGGGGTCTTTACAAAGGTAGGGAACTTTCAGATGAAAGTAAGGTTACTCTTTTTTTTTTTTGTATTCACGAAGCAATTAAGAAGACATCGAGAAATGCATGGTATTTATTTATATCGATGGTATGATGAAAAGGATAGAAACCTGGATTTCTTTTTAGTCCTGGCATTTCTGCTAATTAAACTCATGATATTTTATTAAGACGCGCCACAAGGACATGCGTGTCAGTGTCGCATCTTCGGATATCTTGGGTGACTAAATGAATTTCATAAGGAAGTGCAGCGCATATGTATGACCTCGTTTGTTATAATATATATATACGTATGAAGGGTGTGGCTTGTGAGTGGTTTACCCGACTTTGTTATTTTTCATTTTTTGTTCCCCGTTTATATAGAGAATAAAATATTCAGTTGATAACTCAACGTCTTGTGCGTGCACTTTGTTCGTGTCTTATATTAATAATACCTTAAAAACATATACCAAACATCTCGATTGCTGATTGATTGTAAACGAAAGACAGTGTAGCCATTTAGAAGGAAAACAAAAAAAGCTCCAGTAAGTTAACGAATCATCGTAGCTTTCTTGGAGTATATTTTCGTGTTCATTGGCGTACTTCTTTCAGCCGTTCTCATTTATTTACACTATTTGTTTGTTAACAATTTTTGCTGAACGTCTTACACTCATACAGTTTAAGTTTCAATCAATAGACGGCAATAATATTGCAAAGAAAGCAATGGGCGTTAACTTAGTTGGTAAAACTGCATCGAAAATGATCAGCAATAAACAGAATATCTAAAATATTCACACTGAAAACGGTGAAAAACCAGGACTTATATATTTATGGGTTTTATAGGATGACGTTTCAAATTTGCTTGCTTAGATAAGTTCGCGGACTATTTATTTTTTTTTTCTTAATTTCAAACGTAATATCTGCCTACCACTGAGAAAAAAAAAGAATTCGTGCAGGCAACAAATTTAAACTTGTTGTATGGCCAGTTTATAAAAAAAAACAATTACACAGACCTTCATTTTGTACTTTCAAATTACATTAGGAAGAATAGAAAACAAAGCAGGGACTATCACTACTTAACCGTTGTTACGACTGTTTCGGACTCCTTGCGCTTAGTCGTTCGGGTACAGTTATGCACCGAAACATTACAACATGCCCCTTGGTATGACATTCTGTGTTCTGTCACCCGTGTACAAATTACTTTTTCAAAGTGTCCTAACCTATTGTTTCTACAATAATATTTACACGTTGTATATATATATTGAGAGCAACAGAAAAGAAAATGCAGTTACTGGGCTGTGGACGCAAATGCGGTGTCATTAATTTTAAATCAAAATCCAAATATTAATTTATTTTAGGCGTACATTGCAAGGGTCTCCAAGACAAAAAGCTGCTGGAAGCAGCTCAATTGCGCCTGGGGAACTATTACGTAAGTAGCAGCTTAAAAAAACACACACGAAAAAATATATTTAGTCACACCCTGTGCACGAGCACAATGACACGATATATAAAAAAAGAAAGCATCAATACAAAAACTAAATATAGTCCAAAAACATTCAACAGACTAGATTCAATGTGCGCGTAAATCGGCTCTTAATATAAAAAAACACATATTTCTCATTGAGGAAAAAAAATGAATCAGAACTGTCCAAAAAAATATTGTAAAGTAGAATATATATATATATATATATATTCTACTTTACAATATTTTTTTGGACAGTTCTGAATCATTTTTTTTCCTCAATGAGAAATATGCGTTTTTTATATATATATATATATATATATATATTCTTTGTGTGGCGTTGAGGAACCAGCCATTTTTCGGAGCGACGAATTATTAATATGCTCTTGTACTTCGTTATTTCGAAATTCGAATGCAATGATTTCATATATGCTGCAGGCGAAAAACAAGTGGAATGACATAGATTATATATATACATGGTGGAGGGAATTAACTAGGCGATATTTATACAGAAGCGAGCTATTGCGCTTGCTCGGGAGACTCTTTACAGTCCAGTAGACAAAAATTGCAGCGCGCAGAAGGCAATTATATTTATAGGAATGGTCTACGAATGATTAGCACTGAAGTCTCCTTACCGTGCCATTTTACGCACAGCTGCCTTGCAGCTGAGCGCACATTTCGTACCATCGAAGTTGTTTTTCTTCGCAAGAACAAGTGGGGATGACCAGCAGCGTGATGCAAGGACATCTTGCGCAAAACATACGCGAAACGATATGTTTTCGGTCCTAACTATACTGTGTCCCCCCCCCCCCCCCCCTTTTTTTAAAATTCAGTTTTCTTTATTTTTCAAAAACTAAATCACGCATCTCTGACGGCTCATTCTCCGCCCAAATGTAGCGTTAGGGGTCCAAACCAGAAACCAAAATTGCGGAACTAACCCTTTTATCAATAAAAAGTTACAAGTGATTTTCTGCAAATGTTCGTTGGCACGTGGGGCCCGTGTTCGCCTGTTATCGGTAACTGGCGCAATTCAGTTTTATGTGTTCGAGAGCACCATCGGCCAGTGGCGCCACAAGGGGGGGGGGGGGGGGGGGGGGGGGGGCGCCTCGGGTGCCGCTGGCCCTTGTGACGCCACTGCCGTCGGCCATCATTTTCTATGTGGAACTTAAAAATAAAAAAATAAAAAAAAAAATCTCTTATACTTTTTTGATAAGATAGCGCTTAGATTTGAAACGTTGGCATCGGGTTCGGACCACTCGCGGTACCTTTGGGCGGAGAATGAGAGTTCGGCAATGTGTAGTTTATTTTAGCGGTGAAATGAAAATTAAGAAACTTTTTTTAGGGAACATTCTGTGCATCGTTTACAATGCTTGCCCCCGCATCTCAACATTACGACACCGCAGTCACTCACAACATTGTATCTACTCAAAGACATCCATATGGCGTCTTCACGCGACGATGCAATTAACAAAATGCGCCGATTTCCCTCCCCATTCCCCAAAATGGCGTCCGTCGCGCAGGCCTCACCCCTCGTTGCCGTCACCTTTCGGGGCGTCTGTCTAGACGTGAATATAGATGCGTGCGCGATGAGGGAAGCGAGGATACAAAACACACACGCAGCGCCGTCTATATGCTCCGATTCACTTAAGGACAAACCGCAGCGGACGCTATATACTCCCACAGCCTCCCCGGGCCAATCAAGCGCTGCGACCCCGTCACGTGACTAGGCACCTCGGGCGTCGCTGGTCCCCCTCCCGAAAGTCACGTGCCACCCACGCGGCGTTTGATTGGCTGGGATGGCTCGTAGCGTCCGCTGCGGTTCATCGTGAGGTGAGGCGGAGTTTAGCTGCAGGGCGCGACGGAAGGCATCATCGGCGGCGGTGGCGGCAGTCTTGGTCGCTTCGCTAATGGAGCAGCTCATTAATGATCTTCCTCGGGCCGCCCGTATCTTGGACGCCCATCTTCAAAGAAAAGTTGCGCGCTTCCGAGAGAAACAGTCTTTCGTCGGGGAACAAACAGAAAATGACAAGTTGGGAGAAAAAAGAACCGCGAAAGAAAGAAGGGCAGCGAGCGAGCGAGCGACCGATGTCGGTTGGGAGAGGCACGTGTATCCTTTCTCTCTTTTCAGCTTCATACTACGTATTAAAAAAAAAAAGGGGGGGGGGGGGGTAGAGAGAGGGGCGCGCACGTTGAGGCGTCGTACAGAGATCTGCGTTAATGAAGTTTGTCTTGGTTTGGAAGTTTTGATAGAGATTATATCGACTCGTTTACTCCAAGGCCCTCTTCCGACTCTTTTTTCTTCCCTCCTTCTGTTTTTTTTTTTTTTTTTTTTTTTGAGGGGGGGGGGGGGTAGAAATTTCAGCTTTCATGATACGGCATCGTTGATTGGAAGAAGTTCTAGATAAGGAATTTTGCGGCAAGAAGGACTTACGAGTTGTCACTGCGAGTTTGCAGTAATGTCGCTACTTTCTTCGCTGTCGGACACGATTCGTTGTGAGAAGGGCAAATTTGATGGACTTGTATAGTGCTACTGGTTTCAACATGGCATCATGCTATGGTTCGTTTGTACTTGTTCTTGCTGGGAAAAAGCGAAGTCGATGGTGCAATGTGTACGTTGCAGAAGGTACTACGCGCGCGGCGGCGCGCAGCAGCAAGGACCCCATAATTGCCGCTGATATGCAGCGCGAGCCACGTATTTCCACGCTCTCCGCACCAGCTCAGGGTTAAAAGGGCGGTGCAACCATTTTCCAGCTTTAAGAAAAGAATTGTGGGAGTTGCACTTGGTTATTTCTAGATTCAAGAACAGAAAACCACTTCTGCAGTGCTTTCACGCGTTAGTTCTTAGAAAGATGTCAAAAGTCGAAGTTTTTGGTGCCTCTCAACTCGTGCATCGGCAACAAAGTACTTCCGAGTCACGCGTGCAGTGACATCTCTGGGAGATCGTGTTACTTCCGAATAAACTTTGTGACATTTTTTGGGGGGTTCTCCAGCGCTCATTGTTATTCTGAATACCATGTCAACCGTGTTCTCAACCAACACGGACACCACGCAGCCCTGAGGGGTTCATTTCGCGGTAGATGATGGTAGAGGAGATTTCGGTTTACGAACAAGGGATTCCAGTTCGGGCAGAACAAAACACCGCACCCGGCAGGCATCGCCCGTGATCGTGGCGGACGATACGATCGTACGTTGAGAAACACGAGAAAACGAAAGTCCAGACTCTTATCTGCTCCTGCTAGACATTACACGAGACGTTGCCTGCAAGCTCTTTAATGTATGTACAAATATTTACGCAAGGTGCGCTCTTGGCACAGGACGGGACATCGGCAGGCCGTTGGGTAGAGCAAGCTGTTCGATCATCGCTGGTGCCTTGGCTCAATATACTCTTATTTTTCGTCATCGTTAGTGCGCTGTCACGCACGCGGAAATAAGATGCTAGCTGAGATGAAGCACAAACAAACCCCAGAAGGATGGGGAGGGTGGCTGCGCAGGGGGAGGGGGGTGTTGTTGACTTTCGGTAGAGGGCGCCACGACAAGTTAATACATTTTATGGGATAGTACTAGACTTCCCACGCATTGCTATATGCTCAAACGACAAGATTTCTAAAAATAACCTTAAATTGAGCACAAAATTGCACAAATCGCTAACTTACAAACGACATCCCCTATAGTTCGTTACACAGCAGTTCCTGTAACCACCACACGCAGCTGCAGATCGGCAAATATTTTTTTTTTCTTTTGCGATTACGCAGCGGAATTGCTGTATTTCGGGGGAAGGATGCATATTTTCGTTTAGTTGTGCAACGATAGGCAAAATAAAAGAAAGGCTCGAGGTACACCTCAGCACGTCTTATGAGTTGTGAATGTGAAAGCATGCACGCCGTTCTTCTGGCTCGTTCACACTTGCGAAGTACGCACTCGCCGCCGACTGAATTCGCTCGCCGAAAAAAGACCGGGCCGTTCACATTTGTCGCCGCCTGCGAAGTGCTCGGAGTGAGCGTCTCGCAGTTTCCCGAACAGACGAGATCTGATGAGAGCTCCCAAACCTCCTTGCCTACGCGCGTCTCGTCGCAGTCTTCGCCAGCTCATCAGCAGGAATCTGACGTCAGCAAGCGCCTCTGCTCCCGTGCGTTCTGTCTGATAGGCTTGCGGGGAAAGAAAGCGTTTTTCCGGCGTTCAAAATTGGTCCCCAGAGTGACCTTACTCTCCGCCGGAAGTTCTGCCTGCTTTCGTCGCCGGGCGTCAGAATTCTCGCGGATCCGGCCGCCGGTTCGCAAGTGTGAACGATGCATTCTGCTCCCTTCTTTCGTATGCGGAGTACTTGCGTCGACGGTCGAGCGCGCGCGCCCTCCTCGGCGCGCTGACCTTGGGCATGGAGCGGTGGAGCCGCTGCCTCGCGGACACGCAGCGCCATGGAGTGGCTATCGTTGAAACCGACGCGCAGCGGCCAATGGGAGCCTCATCGACGCGTGCCAGCCAATGAGACCGAAGCCAAAATCCATCAGCTTTACTCTGCTCCTTTGGGATCGGGGAAACTAGGTGCCGTTTGGCTAGGCTTTTCAAGTGGTTTCACAACTGGGAGCTGGCTTCACTTGGAGAAAGGATTTAAGGTGCCGTTTGGCGCGGCTTCAAAGCTGATGACGTCGGCTCGCTCCAAGGGACAGTTAATGCTTTCGCATTAAAAATACAAACGGATAATTCTTTCCCCCTTAAAATCGTTGCACTGCCCCTCTAAGTTACAGACGTTGATTCTTTCACGGCAGCTGACAACTTTGGTGAGGCTTTAAGTCGGGGTCACACTGCTCATTCGTCATACAAACGACAGTCTGCAAACACGAGTCACCGCAATATGCGTGATTCGAATGCCGCGTGCCAGGTTTTCTTCATGACCTCGTTGCCATACGGCATTCGAAGCACGGATTTTCCGGTTACTCGTGTTCGAATCTGTAGGCAGACTGTCTTTTGTAGGGTCTATAAGGAGTGTGACCGCGGCTCAAAGGGTGTTCCAAAAGGTGACCAACAAAAGCGGCTGAAGAAGTAGGGAAATTTAGCAGCTCTTGTCAGCACGGGACGCGAAAGGTGGTGGCTCGAAACCCCTTCCGGCTTTAGAATGAATGAGGGTTCGAATTGGCGTACAATCCCGTTGTCAGTATGTATGCTCCGCTCACCCTTTAGCTGAGACATGCAGCCAATGCCACAAGCACTAGAGCTCGAGGTCGCAGCTTTAAAGCGCTTTCCTAGCCTAACAAGAGCGGACCAGCTCGCGCTTGTTGCTTTGGCTGCAGTCTAGGGTGAACAGAGCAAAACCGTAAACAGAAACGCATAAAAAAAAAAAAAAAAAAAAAAAAAAAACAGGGAAAGCAGATTAGACGTTTTTCAAAAGTCCGTTAAGCAATATAGGCGGTCACCATTTTTTGCTTACAAAGCGCGTGATTGGATCCGAGTTCACGCCGAACGCTGACACAGAGCCTCGTGTCCAATGAATGCTCGTAGTATGCGCGCAAGCAATGGCGGACAGGTTTTGGCGCGGACTTTTGAAAAGGGTCTGCTCTCACCAAGTCGATCATTTGCAGGAGAGATGTCAGAAAGAATGACGACCCTGATTTAAGTATTTGGACAAACAAAAATATATTTTCACTTAGAAACAACGGAACTTGCATACGAAAGTTATACTGCTTCTAGAAATGAACCAATTTAAAACAGGTAAGCGAGAACGGGACAGAGGTCGAGATTTCTCTAAATTTCCAAACTCGGCCAAGAATGTTTCATGTCAAGCTTATGAAATCGTGTTTAGTCATGTCTGGCGAGAAAAACAAAAACAAAAAGGGTGGAAAGTTAAAACCAAATAAAATGTTTCTATATATTTGACCGACCGCGAACGCCAAGGCAACAACAATAAAAAATATTTAAGCAGATCAACATTCAGCCATTTTTACTGCTTTTTGTTTTTTCCATTGCATTTTTTTTAGTGCAAGACACTACATTATTTTGTTCTCAAACCGACTGAACGAAGCCTCAGTTTTGTCCTTGTCCCTGGGGAGCAATCCTAGTTTCCATTCAAAGCCACAAATCAACATTCAAAATGTTTCACTCTAATCCGAACGCGATCGTTCGCTTCATTCACGAGTCGGCAAAGTAGTCAGCGAAAAAACCAGACACTGACCTCGAAAGCGACGCACTCCACAAGTATAGTAGTCGTGCACGGAAAATAGTTACTCGTCCCACTAGGTAAACCGGCCACCCGCGCATATCAGATCGACATATAGACCTTTGCAATAAGAGCTCTCCGGCCGCCGCGATTTTGCGAATCGAGCAGCCCCATCAGCCAGAAATTTCTGCCACCCACCTGAGCTGTGAAACCCCGGTCATCGTGACTCCCCACATGCATTCTGCATTCGTAGTTTGCCGGCTTTTCTTGAAAGTTTTTACTTTATTTGCCTGTTCGTGGTGCTTACCCTTTGTTTGTTATCGTCCACTGTGGGAACCAGGGAATACCAGGGCTCGTAGCCTGTTCGGCCTTCGCAGGAAACGAACGAAGAGAGCGAACGTCAAGCAGCACGCGACGCGGGCAGTTCGACGTTCTTTGAGGATTATTTCAGTTGAGCGAATCTCTAAAAAGCATTTCCGGCTATGTTCAGGGTCTTCGCAAAAAATACCTGATAGGGTCGGGTCCGTGGTGTGGCGACGGAATAGGCACGTTCGTTCATTTTCTTTGAAGCTGTGCTAAAAAGCAGCTCTCTTCTAAATGTGCCCCAAAACACGCCAGATTCTGTCCGATCGTCATGAAGCGACTATCATTGACACTGTATATTGAATATGCTGTGTTATTTGAGACCTTTCTCAAATCCTGTCGAATAACGCGGCACCGTGTGGTCTGTAAAACATATGTTGTTCAATTGATGAATTTCATGTTGTGGGTGCAGAATATCCATGCAGTTCGGATATTCTGTGTGGTTCAATATTTTCGACGGTTAAGACTTTAGTAGATTGACACGGATGAGTGTATGGTGCCGTAAAAAAAAAAAAAAAAAAAAAAAAAAAAAAATGAAACAAACATTCTAGTTGCATTTGTTCTATCACGCACGGACTCACCAAAACAGCTAGCCGCCTCGGTGGCTTCGAGGCGAGAGCGCCGGCCTACGGATCCCCAGGTGGCGGGTTCGAATCCCGACCGAGATGTCCGCCATATGACGGAGGCTTGCTGCGGAGAAGGCGCCGTGTAACCGAACCTTCGTTTGCACCCCAAAAGATCCCCAGGTGGTCCAAATTAATCCTCAGTCCTCCGGTGGGGCGTGCCAGATGCCCGTCGTAGGTTTGACACATAAAACCCCCAAATTTGACTTTGACCAAAACAGCTTTCGTTTCTTTGTTTTTGTTCCCAAAAATAGTACATTGCATTCTTAAAAACCCCGAGAAATTCTATTCGCCGTAAAACACAAAATAAAAAAATAGAACACGGCAATTTAGCCTCCACCAGCGTTCGGAAGTGCGCCTACGCAGGCTGCCACTGACTAGAAACCCCGCAGCAGAGTCGGGCAACACTGTCGTACCCTCTCAAAACCAGGGACGCGCACTGTAAATCGCTTTGTTCGAGACTGCCGCTGGAAAGGTCTATAAACGACAACCTCGTTAAAGGGACCATAAAATTACCTTTTTACTTTTGCCAAATAACTTTACATTAAACCTTCAATGTTCAATGAACGCCGAACAGGCATCCGTTTTCGTCTCGGTTTCTTAATTTTTACACGAAAAACTATTGAAATATCAAGTTTTTCTTCCTCTCCAACTCACCGCAAAACAAGCCGCGGCGTAATTTTCACGGTCGTGACGTGTGCTGTCACCGGAACCGGAAGTTCTCTTGGCAGTAGGAAAATGGGAGCGTTAGCGGCGAGGCTGGCGATGTGCCGGTAGGTTTTACCACAGCGTTTCACTGCGCTAATGGCGCCGATGCCGCCGCTATATTTTCTGAATCGGCGCCTCTCATCACTGTAATAGCCATGGACACCTCGCAGCTGAGCGAAATTCAATCAGATCTGTTACGCTACAGTGACCGCTTGGGACTGGTCCATTTCGCCGGTACGAAGCGCAGCTGGTCGTCAGCACGACAGCCGTTTCTGCGGTATCTCTAGAAAGAAGGGGACGCACTGTCACTCCGTGACGTAGCAGAAAATGCACAGAGTTTTTGCACAGAGATTTCAATGGTCTCAAGCTTTATTAACTTTTATTTTGTTAGGATAGGCGCGCAGGGCAGAGTGGATAAAAAAAGAAAAGAAAAATATACAGTACGCCGTCGTGGACGATCACGACTTTACTGATAGTACAAATCTCACCACCACGCCTGTTCTACGATTGCAAAAAAACAATGTAATCTTAGCAGAGATATAGAAACGTAGAAATATGATTTCGTGATCACAGACTTTCCGATCGTTCGAGGAATGCTAACACTAATCACTTTTCTCGTGTGATGAAAACGCGTCCGAATTCGCATCCTTCAAACACGCCTACAAATACAGTACGCACCAGTAATACCTTGGACTTGAGCACACGCATGAAATGCGCAAAATAAGAAATCCGGGCGATGTTCCAGGAGACAAATGCTAAGAAAGCACCGCTGTAGTCGAAGCAAACAAAGACGAGCGTTTCTGCTCTCCTAAAGGTTTCGCCAAAACATCGCCGCACGACTGGATGGATCTTCCCTCTACGACGTGCTGGGTTATCATCAAGACACGCGACGAAAATTCAGTCAAGGATAGCGCCCTACGCGGAACGATGAGCTTCCACCTCGCCGATCACGTCGATCATCACCAGCAACGCCATGTTTTTTCAGCAGACAGACGACTATGTGCAGGTGCAGTCTAATCTTTCTCTTGCTTCGTTTACCACACGTACAACAACAACAAAAAAATATTTCTGGCTCTCTATTTTTGTGTTTTGGTTTTCTTTTCATAGTTTTTACGACTTGTGGTGAACGAAACTCGATTTCAAAATCGTTTCATTGTCCCTTTAAGCGCAGTTCACGCTTGCAACCGAGTAAGACCGAGAGAGAGACAAGACCGGTTTTTAAGCCTCTAGCGACGGCGTAGGACAGGACGCGCTGCTGCAGAACAGGTCTTATTCCGTCGCAAGACGCTTAAAGACAGATCTTGTCTCTCTCATCCCTGCTCGGTTGAAGGTGTGTGAACGGCGCGTTAAGGTAAAGAACAAACTATTTGTTGAAAGGAGGTATCATAATAATGTCCGCTTTGTGGGGACATCCATTTTTTCTTGATTCGATACTGACAACGACCCGCTACGCCATCCAGGGCGAAACGACGCATTTTGAGTGCACCATTAGGGCTTGGAGACCGTCTACAAATTGCGTGCGCAATTTGTAGACACAGACGCTCCTGCGTGTTTAGAGAAAATCCGACGAGGTGGGAAAGGACGCAGGCGTGAGAAAAAGACAAAAAAAAAAAAGAGAAAGAAACCGAATGCGGTATGTTGACACACTTGGAGGAGTACTGAAAGGGAAGAAAGGGAAAGGGAAGAGTGAGAGGTTGGGAAAAAACGGACTCCCGTCACGAAGAGCAATGCATATTCTCCGTTCAACGCTAAGCTGACAGTACCGTGGAAGCTACGTGCTTGTTGAAACAGTCATAGGGCTATCTTTCACCACGTGATCAAGATCCCGCCCGTAGCCACACGCAGAGACCAAGGTCACGTGATGGAAGGGAGGCCAATGATTGGTCCAGCTGGAGCGTGGCTTCCACCGTACTGTCAGCTCAAGAGGGAAGGAATTGTAGGTGCCGGGCCCGAGGCCGTTCTCGTTGCCGCCAAATTTAATGGAGTTCGATCGCGGAGGATACTGCCGTGCGTGGTTGGACTCTGTTCGCGTGGGAGACGGACAGTCGGCTGGACTTGGCTCTGCTGGCGGTGGCATAGAGCGAGTCGCGGCATGATGATTGGGTAAAGCGGGCTTCGACAGGCGGCGCCACGTGTGGTCGATGCGCTGCGTCCAGCCCGACGAAGTCAACTGAACCCAGAAAAACAACTATTCTGAAAATGTTCCAAAATAAAGCAATAACAACGATAACAACAATACACTGTTTGGTTGTGATCAAAACCAACCATTGGGGACGGGAACCCCCCGAACGTTGATGTCCCCTCTCCACTAAGACATTTACAGTTTTGTTTTTATAATCGCTTATAATCGCGCAAGGAGCGACTTGGACTTTTTTTTTCTCCTCGTAACTTTTAAAAGACGTATGTTAGCAACTTAATCAGATGTCTTTGTTTTATTCTTCTTGAGTATATTTTTTAATTGTTAAGGTATTGGACTTCTTTTGTGTGCACAATTCTAAGGCCAAGAGTTATTTGTGTCCACAGTAAACGAAACAATATAAAGAAACAAATTTTGTTTTCATTTCTATCCCTTTAGATGACTACTGGTGGCCACAACTTAGTTTATGAAGCAATGTGAAGCTATTCGCAATTGTTGTCTCGAATATCAAACACGCATTTCAGTAGTGGGTTGGCGGTGTTCAAAATGTACAAGAGGTTGCATTGCTGTACCACGAGCTGCCTTCTCATGCCATGGATGTAACGGCCTCTCACACACAGCATGTCCAATAACTACGACCTTGCGAGTGGCGCGGGGCCCGTGTGTGTGTGTGTGTGTGTGTGTGGGAGGGGGGCATTTGATAGTCAATAGGGATTTTTACTAGATTGCTACGATAACTTCTATAATTACACCTGATACCCGGCGGCTTTGCTCAAGCGTTGCACTAATACCAACTACTTTTACCGGAGCGCAGAAACGATGTAGAACTTCAAACCCTCTCCTTGCTTTTATTCCAAGTTGAAGCCGTCGTGTAGTCCCTGATGTTTCTTTCTTTTAAATAATAGGAATTGTCTAAAAGTAAAATGTAACTTCACTCAGCGTCCCGAAAAAAAAAATGGCTCTTTTCTTTACCAAGTTTCAAGTTTCTTAAATTTTTTTAGACGTTAGCAAACTCATGTCAGGTTTCCAGAACTGCGCACTCTTGCTCAACTCCATTCCTCGACTCGCATAAAAGCGAGCACCCAGCTCGGAAACCGACCGCAGAAGAAGCCGCCATAGATCCTGATGCAGCGCGACGATTGATTCAATTACCGAAACTAGGCCACACCAAAGCCGGCTTTACCGACAACGTAAGCAGAAAACAAGGTATGGACATATCACGGTCGAATATATCCCCGCGAATAGAGTCCCCGCCTGTTTACGCCCCGTCTCCAGACCGAAAACGAAACGGAACGGCACGCCCCACCGAAGGTCCCTACGGCACGCCACCGGCCGACGAAACAAAAACATCGTCCATTTAGATCTGGACCCCTACGCGCGTGGGAGTCTTTCTAGAGGCGAAAGTAAACTTACGAGAGTAAAAGAGTGGGCGGGAGGGGCGAGGCGAGGCGCAGCAACATGCGGGGATGATTTGGCCTCCGTCCGGGGAGAGAACAAATATTAGGCCGATTCTCAGACGTGCCGGCAAGTGTCTTTGTCACGCGAGCGTCTCCTATGCTTCACTTGAGCATAACTTGGCAAAGAGCGAACGCTACAACCCTCCCGAGCCGGTCAGAGGGACGGAAAAAAGCGCGTGACGGCTCTCCCCGGGAAGAAAGCACCCCGGCGATGAGTCGCCCGCGCACCACTAAGACCCGCTAATTGGCTCACAGAAGGCGCAGCCTTCGCCGTTTGCCAACTTAGGGTGAAACTGAACAGGAGACGCAGAGCTAAGTGGAAACCTATTTTGTCTCTCCTCTGTGTGTGTGTGTGTGCGCGCACCAAACGGCTCGGCGGCAGGACGATGGTAGGAGACCTTGTTCAGTGTTTGCTTTTGGTCCCATGTTTTTGTGCGTGCGATTTGAGTGATTTTGTTGCAGCGGTAGACGACTTACCAGCAACCGGAGCCACAACGTCGGAACGGCGAAGTAATGGGGGCTATCCGGGCTCTACAGTCCGTTTCACCCCTGAGCTGACGGCCAGCTCGCCGGACCAAACAACCGCGTCCCTTTCATCGCACAACCTCGCTCTCTGCGCGGGACTATGAGCGGGAACGTGACCACGTGACGAAAGATCGACGTATGACTGGTCCAACGAGCCCGTAGCTTCCACCGCACTGCCAGCTACGGGGAAACGGAGCATATTTCGTGCGTATCGAGCGCGGCTAAAAGGCTACCGGCCGCGAAAGAAGAGAGGCGACGAATGATCGAAGCCCGTTCGTTTTTCCGTGCGAGCCGATGTCGAAACGCGGGCGACGTGGAACGGTCTGGTTGGCCCGTGCTTGTTTAATTGGGCGTGCTGTGCTTTTCATTACACCGAGGATGCAAGATATTTTTTGTCGTTGTTCCTATTCAGACGCTTTCCGAAATTAAACATGTTCACTGAAAGCTTAAATACCGTAGGTTGGAAATAAAACTCAAATGTAAACCGCGTAGGAAGCCCCGAAACAGTGACCGCCTTTCATCTAAAAGACTTTGTTTTTTTAAGCAGATTTGTGAATTTGGCGTTTCTAGAGACGGTGGAGTCTCAACATGAGTGGTGCCCGAGGCTATGCATGCGTCTGTCTTGTTTTGCCTACTATAACATATGAAGTTTTAGAAGAGTGATACATAGCGCTGTGGAGGTATGAGGTATCCACATAAACAGGACTTTCTGCTCAATTAATTTTAAGGTGATTTCGGGTGTAAATTTAATACCCACGCGCTTATGTCAAAGATAAGGCCTTAGAACAGAAATGTATACCCATATTATAAATCGGTCTTTTTTTTTTTTTTGCCTGATAATTTCAAAACATTAACAACAACAGGAAGAATTCCGGACTGAAGCTCACCTGACAGAAGCTGACCGCACAAAAGCTCGCCGGACACAAGCTCAGCGGAGTTTTCCGAGATCCAGGCAAAAGGTCACACGAATAAAATTCTTTGCTTTTATAAATGAGCTCAATTAACACAAAAAATTAAGTAGCGCATTTTATGAAAAAAGTACCTATGACTCGCGCAAATCTAGACATGTAAAGGCACGTTTGACATGTTTTAATAATTTGTGTAAAGTAACGAAAAAAGGGACGGTGTTACTTTTTGTAGTAATACAAAGTGTAATAGAGTTACATATTTTTTCCCAGTAACTTCAACACAGTTACTTTTTAGCGTTATCATTTCCATGAGTGCTCCATCGTAGAGAAAACAAGTGCAACTAGCAGTACCGCAAACACAACTTATATAGCACCCGCAAAGATGAAAGACATTAGGAAAAACCCCAGCAACAGCTTAAATAATTTATTCCAGCCAATGTTATCTCGAGTAAAAACTTTTGGTACAGGTTATCAAAAAAAGAAAAAGAAAGCTGAGGGTCTGTCTGGGCCCGTTGAAGAATGAGTCAGCTTTTGTCAGGGTTCGCCAATAAATAGATGAGCTTTTGCCCTGTGAGCTACTGTTCGGTGAGCTTTTGTCCGGTTACCCAACAGAAAAAAAGATGCAGCCCGCCTGCCAAAGAAATACTTCCCAAAATAAACTTGGAAAATGGCCCCAGTTTCAGATTATTTTTCTAAATAGGGAGGAGTGTGAGACTTGGAAGGGTCATTGGAGCTAAAGGCGAAACCGTTTGCTCGCCAGGGGCACCACGGTCATTTCAGTTCTATCGGAATCCGCACCGAAACAGATGTCTAATAATGACTAGGATAACTACACTGATCTTTTAGCACAAATAGCAATGCCGAGGCTAGTTTAAATCGGCGTAAGAAGCCAGGAAGTTTCTCGAGGTAATAGGACATTTTCACCTACACGTCGTCACATTCTGTGACTCTTTTTAACACCACAAACATCAACCCCCCCTCCCCCCCCCCCCCCCCCCCCTCTTCCTCGAACTCTATCTAGCCAAATCGCCCAACCCAAACATCGCACACTCTTCCAGCCCGAAACACATCGTGTCAACCGTCATCTCCCCTTTCAAACACGGAGGCGAGAAAACAAGCCACGGGAAAACGACGGCAGTGAACGTTTTCTACGCCTACAGCAGCAACAGAATATACGTAACTACGGGAGGCGCAGCAGATATAGCGCACCCATTGAGAGAAAGAGGGAGCAATCTACACACCCGCATCCGCCTCGACCAATTGACCCTGGCAGCGAGGCAAACTCAACCCCATCGTTGCCGCAAAAACGCCGTCGCACCGAGCAATTTGCCAAACTTGGTGCCGCAAGAAAAACTAGGCAAGTACCCACCCTTCCGGACGACTAACAAACCGATTCGACAACGCGCGGTCGTCGTCTCCGAAGGAAGAAACACAGCGACAGCATCGGGAAGCTGTCGCCGCAAAACGGTTCCGAAGTCGTCGGTATACACGCTGGAGCGCTTCTTTCGCTCCTGTTCTATTTGGTCCGGCGGAGTTTTGCGCGTCTGCGGGCCGGCGCCATGTGGGTTTTAGGGGGCGGGTTGGATGGGGGAGAGGGGGGGGGGGGGGGGGGGGGGGGGGGGAACCTAGCCACAGAGTTTGTTCTGTGGGTCTCGACGAACCGTTTTGTTTCTGCTTCGCAAAGGGGGTCTCCCAGCTTGGGGTGGGAAGACCGCGGCGACACATTATCGGCAGGAAATGAATCGAAAAGAGCGCGTCGTGAGCGAACGTCCCCCTTCCTCCCGCGTGCCGTAATTAATAAAAGTCCGCACCGTTGCACGCGTCGCCCTGCCCGAATCCTTACCCCGTTCTTTTCTTGTCTCTATTTCTCGCGTGTTTACGTTTTGAGTTTTTTTTTTTTTTTTTTTTTTTTTTTTTTTTTTTTTTTTGCGCTTGTATTGGCGGAGGTTTCATCTTCATGGTTGTTTCTCAGGTCGTCGTCGTCTCGCGGTGTTTGCATCGCGCGTCATTTTACGGCCTCCCAAACGCTCGATGTGACTCGCCTTTTTTTTACGACCCTTTTCCGCGTTTAATGTTTCCTCGGCGAGTTAGCCAAATCAGACGGAAGAAAAAAACTTAATAATACAACGACAAACGTCAGAGTGCGTTCAGACGCTCTTTTGTTTAAATTCATTTCCGCACGCTCCGATTTGCGCATTTGATTTGAAACTCACATTGGCGAGCATCGCTATTTTACTCGCGTAGATCCCAATCACGACGTGGCTTCGTCAACAGCACCTATAGACGTTCGCGAGTGGAGCCTTTAGGGCACCGCCATCTTGCTCCTAATGCGAGTATAGATTGTCCGATATGGTCGGTCATTGATGGAGGCCGTGGGTACGCCTTCGCAATGCTCGACTACCGGACGACCTACCCACACCGGCAGCAAGATGACGGCGCCCAGAGGCTCCATACATGCCAACGCCTATAGACCCTTAAAAAAGAAAAGCCAAATCGCCTTCCGCGCGTAGCCATTTTTGCCCGCTGGGTTGCGGTACGAATGCCGTCTGAGCACGCGCAATAGCTCTGTTACGCGGTTTATCAGACGCTGCGCATGCGTCCGCACGTCGGTGACTCGGCTTTTTTTTTTTTTTTCACCCGGGTGATGAGCGCTGGAAAGGTTCTAACTCTCCGCTTTATTTAAAGTCCTACCGAAGCCGAAGCTGCGAACGGATGGACACAAATCAAGCAGTGCGGAACCTGTATAGTCTCGGGGCTTATATGTTCTTTCTGCGTTCGCAATCACCAACTGAACGAATCAGACGCGATATGAATACGTCGCTACCCTGCAGTTTTTCTAGCGTGGTTTCTTCTTAGCCGACACTCTGGAGAGGTACAACCGGGCTGCCACAGAGGTATGCGACTCGGCGGGCCTTACCTCTACTCCTCGCTATGTCTATTCGGGCCCTTACGGCCGCTGGTAGTCTGTGTTTCAACGGCGCCTCTCAGCTAAGATAAATAGCTGCAATGCGAGGGAACACCGTCTTTACTTTCGTGCGGTGCTGAGACGCACTACTTCGTCAACGGGACAGTCGAAATCGAAACCATGTCACTTATCCCATGGCCAAAAAGGTCTCGTAATAAAACGCGCGCAGTGTTGGGCAGACATGGATGACCAACGCGAGAGGATCGTCATATGACTCATATCGCCATACACACAGCACTCCTGAGTTCGACGCCGAGCATCATCGACACCTTCCAAAAACTAAGGCCTGCGCGCCCGCTCTGTGACGTCAGCGTAGGTAGGCCGGCGCGTGGAAAAACGACAGTCGGCTGAGCATTAGGCATCGCTGTGCCGACGCACAGGCGGGGAGCGGCCCGTAGCTTGGAACCAAAATATTGTACGAATGTTACTTGCCCGTACATGAGAACGACGTAATTATTTGAACTACAGGTTTTATTATTCAAACACCCTACGCATCCACTCTGACTTCTAGTCTTCGTCTATTAAGTTTCGACGACTGAAAACATTCATGTAAGTATTAGGAACTACACCATTTTGACAATTATTCAGCTTTACCTTCTTTATAAAACCAAAGCACTAGTGTATAATCACAATTAATTTATTTCTAGACATCTTTTTTTTTAGTTCATTCTTACCACACAACTATAAAATATGAGAAACGGCATTTTATGCCTAGCGCCTTCCAGGTGGTTTCCTGAAAGATAAAACGAAATAACCAGCCCGCTCTCGACCTCACAGCAAAGCTTGGGCAGGCATTTTTTGTATTTAAGAAAATGGGCAGAAATAAATGCCATTCCGCTATGTTCTACTAAAAAAAAACGAGTTTAGGAGAGTGAAACAAGCAAATGAGTACACAAAATCCGACTGATCGATTACGATTACGTGTCCAAATACCATCATGCAATAAATGAAAGCGACAAAACGTATAAATCTTCCTCTGAGACAATTATCCAGCGGCTACGTACAGAAATGTCGTAACTCCTTTGCAGTTTATTTTTTATATTATTTTTTTTTTTACAACGTTGACTTTTTTTGAGCAGGAACAGCTTTCATTTTTTGGCTAGAGTAGCTCGTTACATCCAGCACTTAGGCATCCTTTTTCCCCTTGCACTCATTGTTGAGGGAAATGGGACTCGGTAATGTGAGGATGAGTTTAAGCACTGCTTGAGGTGTGTGGTCGGCTGCACAAGTGTCCTACTCTTCGAAATTGGGTAGCGTAGTTAGTGTTAGATCTAATTTTAACAATACAATATTCTCAACATATAACGCAGCTAGAGCACAAACTGGAAAAACAAAAATAATGGCATTGAAACGTGTCACTCTTAACCTACATTGGGGACGAGGGGCAGGAAGTTAGATAGGCGAGACGAACCTTTTTAATCGCTTATTAAACAAGGTTCTAGAACACAAAAGCAAAATACTTTGAGCAGGTAGCTCGCATGCTAAAACCAAGAAAATATTTCAGAACACTTAGGAAACGATAGCTCGTTCTAAAAACACCCGAAATGTCTCCTTGAGAATACAGAAAAGCATAATTTTCTATAATATCATCCTTCCTGCCACAATACCAATACGGAAGTGTGGGGATAAAACAAAAATATGGAAAATCAACGTACCTTCGAGGAGAAAAAAAAACTTGATAACTTGAACTTTTACGGAATTGCCCTAATCCATTGGATACGCCGTTGCTCGTTGGTTGGGAAAGAGAATATCTGGGTCTTCGGGTCTCCGGCATTATTTCTCCGATATCCTGGCACACAACACTTACGAGGCATTGAACCTCGCATTCGCGCATACACATAAACACTAGAGATTCTGGTCGCCCGCGGACGCGGTGAAAGCACTCACGCGTTTTATCCACGCGTTTCTGACGGGTTTCAACGTTTCCCGATTGGGCACCTAATGCCTGGCTTTTCTTTGCTTGCGAGCCACCAGACCTGTGATCAAGTTGCTTCGTCACGTCGAACAATATTATTTTTATTATTCTTTTTTACTTAGTGGTTGCAGCTATCGCCGCTTAGACCGAACGCAACGGGGATAACAACGCATAAAAAAAAAAAAAAAATATAGCTTTTTTTTTTTTTTTTTTTTTTTTTCTTGGGGTTATTTGGAGTATCCGGAGCTCTTCGGGGGTGGGGGTCAACATCGCCGTAGGAAGTTCGATGGCGAAGGCCGTCTGCTGTCTGTCCACGCTTTGCCTATACTTCGTTTCAGCTTCGGTCCGAGCGCGGCCGATGTTATGAGCAGGAGGGCCAATCAAACAGCGAAAGAGGCACAACGTCATAGCGTGCTCTCTGTAGTTGATAGGACCAGCCGGTATTCGCCGTCTGTCTGTGCGCGCTCCTCCGCCGGCTAGTCCTATCAAGAGCAGAGAGCACGCCATGACGTTGTGCCTCTTTCGCTGTTTGATTGGCCCTCCTGCTCATAACATCGGCCGCGCTCGGACCGAACCTGAAACGGAGTATAGGAGCAGTGACGTATGTGACGTATTAAAGCGAAGCGTTCAGGATAGGCCTTTGCAAAAATCGCTTTCTGCGCGCTGCCGTCTTTGTCTGCTTGGTTGTAAACCCCTTCTGAGCGTGCGCTGTAGCCCTTGTGTGCGGGATATCAGACCCTGCACATGCGTCCAAAGCTCAGTGACTCAGCATTTTTCGCCCGGATGATGAGCGATGCAAATGTCTATAGGTGATCTTTGGTCTTGCTCGGTTTGGGTGTCCTTAAATCCGGGTCATACGGCTTTTACATCATACAAAGACAGTCTGCATACAGATTCGAACGCGACTCACCGCAAGGTCCGTGCTTCAAACGCCGCATGGCAAAGAGTTCAAGGAGAAAACGTGGCACTTGGCACTCAAACTACGGGTATTGCGATGACTCGTGTTGCAGATTGTGTTTTGTAGGGTGTACAAGCACATTGCCGCCTGCTTTACGCTTGACTAGATGTCGTCTAAACGAGGAAACGTCGATCATCGTCTTGGATACAGGTGTTAAGGTAGCTTAAGAAAGTAGCCGATCAGGATAAACCACCCGGGTGTAAAACACCCTAATGACATTTACAGAGGAAAAAAAACAAAAAAAAAAAAAACACTCTTAGCTCACCTAAACGACTGTGTGATGTCTTACAAACAAATTTTTAAGTCACACATAGGAGCACTGCGAAAGATTGCGGGCGGAGACCTTGTAGCCGCGGATTTATGCAGCCACGCTTAGGACTCTTTGCGGATCGCCGGAACAGCAAGCCGTCAGCGGGGGCTTTGCTGTTCCTTTTTTGTCGTAAATGTCAATACAGCCTGCGTCCTGAACACTCAAGATTTATATTTACGAAAACGTAAAATGAAGACGCGTATCCGTCGTACCGTTGTATGCGACGACCGAAATTTGTTAAAAATGCCCGTATTTTAAGATAGCATAATACAATTAACAGCTACAAAAAAAAAAAAAAAAAAGATTAGACCCCGAAAGGAACACGCGCGACTGGACCACAGCCGTTGTCCTGTCGCGAGCGTTTCTTGCGTAGTCCTCGTTTCACGTAATTGTCGTTTCTATCGTGTTAAACTATTACTAACTAGCCCAGTTCAACACTTCGTGTGTTTAAGAACTTTGAAAATAAATCTAGCTGGTAATTGTTTTTAAAGGAAGGTTAGTGGTAACTCTGAAAACTCTGAATTGCGAGACAACAACAACAGAAGAAGTGACGCTCTCGCTCCGTACGCGCCAAGTTATCCGGGGGAAGCGCCACTTCACGGTCGCGCTTACAAGCAAGCGCCGGAGAACGGAACGCGGGGTCCGGCTAACGAATCAACGACCAGTTCCTCCGCACCAGTGGACTGAAACGCCCGCTTCCATTATATGAGGGGGCTCCGAGATAGCTGACACTGCCTTCCAGCTGACGCTCCGCCGAGCATCAAACAACTGCAACACCGTCGGAAAGACCGCCCCACACGAACACCAGAGACACAGAGGGTACGGAGCCGAAGTCGTCGCCCACGCGACAACACGCACAACAAGAAGAACGCGCTTCGTCGGAACGACGCAGCGAGAAAACAGGCAAAAGAGGTAACGAAGCAACCGTTGTGTCGCTTTGCCTCGCTCTGGATATGTCCGGAGAGAGAGAGAAACGCTTTTGCCGCAGCTCCAAATGACACCCGGCTCCGTCGCTGTCGCGGTCGCAGGGCGACGCGGACTTTGCGCGCCAACTTTCTTAATGGGATTACGCACTCCTGTTATTTAATCACGCGCACCGGGAACCAATTTATTAATTGCCATCGAGACTCTTCGTGCCCTTCCCCTCGTCCCCAGCGCAACCCATGCTCTCGCGCTTCATTTCGTGTTACCCTCGACACACGAGAGAAAGAAAGAGAAAAGAAGAAAACCTAGAAACCGCGAAAAATTGGGTCACATAAAAAAAAATCTTTTCATCTTTACGATGATAATTATGTTTTGTTTTCGCAGTTGTTTCTGCCGTTGATGTTGTTTATACCACTGCGATGATGATAGCACTATCGGTGAAGCTGGGGACTGGAAAGTCGCAGTTGTGGTAATTGAGGTTGGAGGAGGGGGGGAGGCGCTTTGATTTGAGGCGTTGAAGCACCGAGCGATCCGAAGTTTTGTTTTCTATTTAAAGTTTCTTCAGGGCTTCACGCTTACAGCCTGTAGTAGTTTTCACCTTAATAACAGTAGTTAAAAAGGTTCTGCTTCTCGTCGAAGTGTTAGTAATTTACCCCTTATTGATGTGGATACTTTCTTGTTTTATTAAAAAAAAAATCGTTTCTTAAGGTTTTTCTTATTTTCTGACAGCAGGATTTCGTAATAACTGCCTCGCGCAGCCTATGAATTCTGCGAAAACATTGAAGAGACAACGATTATGATAAATCTCTTCAGGTATCGATGTCGCATCTTTGACTGACTCGATTCGGTAAATATTGGGATGTTCTTCGCTCGAATGTGTTAAAGTTAAAGATACTCCGTTAAGAGTTGAAACTCTATGTTTAAAGCTAAAACGCTATGATTTTCCCATTTAAAAACGGTAATTATGATGCAAAATATTTTTGGACTCTTGAAAAATAAATCTTTTGTCATGAAGTAAGAGTCGACTGATGCAACGGCTTGTTGGCCTGCACCGGCCGTGGCCGCAGTCGATGGGAAGCCAAGAAAGGAAGGTAGAGAGCGCACACTGTAAACCAAGCAAACGCTCGGGTAATGCGCATAAAGAATCCCCCTGTTCACAAAATATAATGATAAAAGAAACGTGCCCAGTGAACACTGTAAACGACAGTTACAGGACATTCCAAAAAGGAGCAACATGTGGCGAATGCCTGCAGAAGGTCATGACCCGTCGACTCGTCGACAGGTAATACGGAAAGGTACAGGGGAAAAGGCAAGGGTTGTACTAATAGGATTGAATGGGGTGGTATTACCTGTAAACGAGTCAACGGGTCATGACCTTCTACAGGAATTTGCCACCTGCTGCTCATTCTTGAATGTTCTGGGCCTGTCGCATTGTTAACTGTGCGCGTTTTTTTTTCTTGTTTTTTTAATTCAGGGGATTGTTTATGCGCGTTGATATATATAAATATATATATATATATATATAACATTGTTCACTGCACATCATATCGGTACTTAGGACTTCATCTCACCAGCGATCTCGCATGAAACAGCCACGTGAACGAAGTTGTCCTAAATGTTAACCGCACACTTGAATACTTAAAACGTAACCTCAGATTCTGTTCGTCCGAAATCAAAAGGCTAGACCACACCCCTGGTTTGGTCCCAACTAAAATACTCATCATTGATTTGGTCACCATTTCAAAATTATTTTTCTGACGAACTAGAAAAATTCAAAACAGAGCACTAAGGTACATTCACTCCGACTGCTGTTCCTATACCGGTATCACTTCACTTCACAATCGGTCTGATCTCTAAACACTTTCTTTTCGTCGAAGGCTCTCCCGACTTGTCCTTTTTTACAAAATATATTATCACAATTCGCGGATAAAAATGTCCCTTCTCAGCGCCCCAGATTGAATTTCCGCCAGGGTTGACGACCGGAATTTCAAATTCGCAAATTCTATGCTACCTCTTGCTGTTGACGACTGGAATTCATTACCCAACGATATTGTAGAAGAAATTAACACCTCTAAGTTTTGCGAACTTGTTAATGTTTTCTTGTATCAAATGAACAAGTTATAAACTCGTATAGTGATTTCTTAACTTGTTATCGCCATTTAACATTTGTTCTATTATTTTCTTTTCTTTTTTCCTTGTTGATTTTTATTGTGACTTTTCACTTTTGTGCTTAAACAAGTGTCTTCTTACCCTCCCGTGTGTAACACCCGGACACGGGTCCTCGAAGGTAAATAAATGAAATGAAATAAAATGAAAAAAACAAAACAAATTATATAAGAAGAACTGACCTGGATGAAAACAAGCACTTGCGAGTAATGAACTACAAATCAGAAAATGTCCTTGGTGATAAAAGTCTGGTGCGGCAATCGAGGGACAAGCTAGAAACGTAGGTCTCGAAAAAAAAAGGAAAGTAAAAGAAGAAAGCAAAGGCAACACACTCAAAGGAGCGACCTTATTGAACACGCAAACAATCAGCGCCAACCACACTCTGCAGTGCCGTACTGACTCGCTGCAAACAAAACGCTACGCACAGTTTCTTCGTGAGAAAACTTCGACAACAATCGCGGCCAATACTCCTTCCACCCTTTGTGATATCAGAACAAACAAAACGCACAACAATATAAAGCAAAAATTCAATAAAAAAGAAAACAATAAAGGAAGATTCCGCAAGGGTCAACAAGGCCTAGCTGGATTTCTCCCCTTTTGTTTAAGCTGCGCCGGCGGCCCCTTTATCGGAGAACAGGAAGGAAAAAAGCACAAACAGGTCTCCGGTTTCCCAGCGAGTTTTCTCTGATCCAGGGCTCTGTAAACAACAATATCGAACAACATCGTCAGCACTACGTAGAATGGACGGCGCAGTCACAAGTCACTGCACGACCGAAGTACGTATTAAGGGTGCGACAAAAAAACAACAAAAAAACACAACACGCAGATAGAAAAGACGACCGTCTAATTTCGCAAATTGAAAACTCGCGAAAAATAAAAATAATTATCCTCTAGAACTCGGGATGGAAGAGGAAACTCGGAAGGTCTTCCTCTTTCGTCTCTTCTCATTTTTTCCCCTTGATCTTTTTTTTTTTTATTTTTGTTTTTCTTATTGATCTTATTGTATGGCTTCCAGTTGCTGGCTTTAGCCTTCGGACAAGCGAAATTAAGAATCAACGATGATAATGTGAAGGGATTTCTGCGGCCTTTTCAACGTCCACTCTTTTCATATTTGTGTTTGTGTGTGCTCCAATAAAGGCTAACAAACAGACAGAAACACACAAAAGGAGCTACTTGCAGGTAAGCAACAATAGCCACAACAAGGTGAAAGCTATACAAAGCAACAAAAAAATAAATAAATGTGAAGCGAGAGAGCACAGCACTGGCGGCACGGTCTAATCACGAAGCTTTTCGCAAAAATTGGAAGTTCTGCTTTAAATACGTAGTTAAACAACCTTTCGTGTTATTTTTTATTTTTCCTTTCATTAAATTGGAAAAACGTTCCTCAAAAACGCAAAACAAGATAAAAAAAAAACACCAGCGCTCAATGAAGCTTACCGAACCAACGGAAGGAGGCTGCGCTTTTTAAAAGCACCAAAACATACGGTACGAGAGCGAAAACAACACGGGCAGCTTCAAAGATTATCCACGATTTAACGAAAATATCACCCTTGCAAAGCAAGAAAGCGAAGACACTGTCTCCTCTCTCCCCCTCCTCCACTTTTCTTTTCCCCTAAAGCCTCGTTCGAGCCTCTCCGTCATCACGACAGCGTGTGAAATCGATTAAAAGGAACCCTCGTGTTTGGGCATTTTCCGAGAGTCAACCTTCTTTTTAAACACCCCCTCCCGTTCACACTTGCGTGCGTTCGTACGTGCGTGCCCCTGCGCGCACGTTTGCTATACCCTGTTTACCCCTAAGCTGACAGTGTGGTGGGGGCTGCGCACTCGCCGGACCAATCAACCGCCTCCCTTTCATTGCCTGGCCCCGCCCTCTACGCGAGGGCATGGGCGGGAGCGTGATCACGTGACGAAAGATAGGCTCATGATTGGTTCAATGAGCACGTAACTTCCACCGCACTGTCAGCTGAAAGGCGAACGAAGTGCAGAGAGTGTGCGTGTGCGTCCGCGGAGAGAACGAAGGGTCTGTTTTTCCTCATCACCTTAGCAGCGTCTCCCACTCTTTCCCGTTTTCATTAACGAGAAACTCCGACGTACCGAAGGTATTAAGCAGGCAGCATCAGCGGTGCAGGTTGGGTGGGCTAAGCCTCTTAAAAGTTTTCAGCCCGCTGAAGAAAGCGGGCGAGGGCGATGCCACCGCCGCCTCTGCTCCTGTCAGAAGCGTCTCCTCTCCTTTCTTCTTTTTTTTTAAATCTTTCTTCGTTTCTTTTTTTCTTCAACGGCCGTCGGCTCCCTGGCTTGTGGTGTGTCGGAGGCCAAGCGGCGAGTGTATGGTGTAAGGACGAGCCCGTGGCTGCCACTCCACACCTGGCTGACACTCGGGTGCTTGACTATGAGGAGAAAACGGGACGACGAAGGCATAAAAAAATAAAGATAGAAAAGGAGAGAGGGAGAGAGAAAGAAGAAAGCTTCTTGAGCTCGTTGAACCGTCGTAGATAAAACCGACAGAGGTTGAAGAGGTGGACCATGCTTTCGTGCTATCGAAAATGAGGTTCTCGGGTGAATGAGCTGACTGCAAAATTTAGTTAACGCAGTTTAATTACCTGGAGAATAATTTTTAAAGATATCTTTCGTCTTGCTCGTGCTTCCGAGTATAGTCTAGAATTCACCTTAGTCTAAAAGAGAACTCACTTCATGTAATAGACCGAGTGGCAGCCCGTTAAGTATTTCAACGAGAGTGAAGAAGTTTTGTTTCGGCGATCCAAGAATCGTTTTGTTCGGCCGTTTTCGGCTAAGCTAATATTCCGATGATTATCGTGCCTTACTAAAAATCTAACTTAATGTAAATGATTGTGCAGAAAGAAAAGGAACATTCTCACTATTCATTCAACTTTAGGTCAGGCAGGCAGACTTGAAGAAGATACTTTCTTTCGGATCACTGCATATCCGGTCCCCCTTTGAGACAGGAAAATGCGGACAACCCTTGACTATAAAAACAATCAAACTTAATTAATACATCATACATTTTTTTAACGTTTTGTTCGATTTGGTTCCGAAACATTTACCAGCCAAGAAGCCCCACGGCGCTCTTAAAAATAAACAAAAAAATATTAATTTCCTTTACGGACTTTTATTTTCTGCTGCACAGCTTTTTGTTTTTCCACGTTTAAAAAAAACCCTAGACCCAAGTCTTACCCTTCAGCCTCCCTCTCCCTCTCCTTCGCTCTTAAGCATCTATCTTTTTTCTTTTTTTTTTTTTTCACACACGCCTTTGTGTTTTCATCCACGCGCCTTTGCACAGTCCTGCTTACGTAACGTCGCTACCTCGCAACCCTCCCGGATCCAAACAAACGCTCCTCGCTTCAACTCCCAAGAAGGGAACCGGTGGAAAAGGGGAGACGGGGGAAGAAACTCAGGCAGAGCCCCGATAACGCGGAGAACACGCGCCCCCGCGCACCAAGTTTCGGTCCGTAGCCTTCCAGGACGGAGAATGCGGAGGAGGAAGAGGACGAGGAGGAGGAGGTAGGAACAGCGGAGCGCAGGGGTGATCATTAGAAGCCTCAAGTCACAAACACGAGTAGGCGAAAGCAAGCAAGTGGAACGGGACGTCGCGTCCGCCTCCGAGACGAAAACGGGAAGGAGTCATTTAATTACAGATGCGGACAGCTCCCGCGTGCCCCTCTTCCCCTTTCCCTGCTCCACCTTCCCTCTCCTTCTCTTCCCTAGTCTTTTCCGCTGTCCCATGACGTTCATTAGGGGCCTACACGCATTCTCAAGGAAGGCCAACTCTCGTCTCTCTACGTCGTCGCCTCCCTCTGGGGAGCTGGCGGAGGGGAATAGGGAAGAAAGGGGAAGTGGTGGAAGTTGCACGGTCGCATGCGTCAGCGCGGGCGCACTCAGTGCGTGACCTGGGAGTCTTAACGGGGTTGGATAAACGGCGGATACGTTCGTTCTCAGAACGGGAGTAAAGGGGTGTTTAGTTATGCGAGGGGCTGAGTCGGTCGATTCTCGACTCGCGTCTAAATGTGAAGCTCTTAGCGTTGTCTGATTGTCGAGATATTTTCACGGTATGCGCGCACAGAAACGTTTCGAAACGAGCGGGTAGTGTTTCTGACCTTTTGCATTATGTGATGTCCACCTAATTTGGTTCGTGACATCCTTTGACGAGACGCGTCTAGAAGTGGAAGTGAAGCTTTGAGTATTTTTGCCGTTCCTACGTAGGAACGTTTGGGTCATAACTCACATGATTGTCCTCATTCCAATAATCATACAATGAAACGATATGTTATTTATGTTCTCATTGAAATTATTACCAATTCTTTTACTAATACAGTATTAACAGTAAAACACTATACTAATATTGCCGCGAGCGCAGCTGGCCAAAAAGGCAGCGCGCTCGTGGTCTAACGGTTATCGCGCATGCTTTCCACGCTGAAAGCCAGGGTTCGATTCCTGCCTGCGGAGGCGCATTTTTGTTGACTCTGTAAATTAATGTTCTGGTAAATTCGAGAACCATGTTGCTTGTTCGAGGACAGAATGTTCTACGCGCCGAACCTTCTACGCCGAACGATCCAGAAACCCACGAGGGTACATAAGGGATTCCGCAAGGCGAGCGGAGTCAGTCTCGCCTCAGCGTTCGACTCAGCTGTTACGCCGACTTCGACGCCCGCGACGCTCTGTTATTATCTTTTGTACCCTTTTATTTTTGGGCACAAGTTCGCCCAATTAAAAGTTTCAGTTTCCCCACTTATTCTTTGTTTTCTCGCCTGTTTATTTGTGACAATATATTGGTACGGTTTACTTGAGAGATAACATATTGTTACCTAATTCTACGTGGCATCGAGCCACAAAGTATACGAACCAGCGTCAACAATAAAACACTTAAGGAAAGCATTCATCAGTTGATTTAACGCACGTTTCCAGATAATTACTTTGTTTCACCCAATTAATAAAAAAAGCAGATATGGAATTTAACTTAGCACCTCGCGTAAAGATTATTGACGTAGTATGGGCCGAGTGTTTTTGTCGAGATGTTTACAACTGTTTAGATTCGTCCGAATCTGTTTCGCCTCTCTACCCGTTTGCCTTTTGGGGTTAATGCCACTGAGTTAAGTGGTCACTCCATCGGGTCATGCAGTCATATCACCACACGTCATGAGGTCACGTGACGGCTCGGTGTCATGCCGTGGTGTCACGGTGTTACGTCCCCGAAATTTCGAGGCAAGATTTCTTCCTAAATTCAAGACACGCGAGCTGATCATGTCTTTGCAGCGACTTCTCGCGCAGGTCTAGGTTTGGAAAGCAGCCCTTAAACTCATCAAGCGTTAAAGAGATCAGAATAATTACGTTGACCTCAACTATATTCAAGAAACTCCCAGCGAACGATGAAAACTCGACTTGTTCGGTCATTTCGTATTTACTTTCATCCTCACTCTTTATGTTGTTGCATTTCAACACTCCATTCTTTCCACGCTCGTCATTTTCCTCTCCCACCAAACATACACACACAAAAGAAGGTGGGTGCATCTCAACGACGCGAGAAGCAACAAGCCGAGGTTTCCACCTCGAGGCTATTCCCCCTTGTAATATGCTTACGACCCCGTGTCGTCTCCAGCCTCGAGGCTTCACCTCGCGTTCTTCACGTCCTCGAACATAAGCACATCGGCCCTAACCCTCCCCACGAAACACAAAGTACAAAAATAATAAGCTGCTTACTCGAGAACGGCTGCAATTTTTTCCTTTCTTCATTTATGAACCTTGTTTCCTTGAGCAATCTAGAAAAAGCCCAGCTGGTTTTCTGGATTTTTGTTTACGAAAAATAACAATATATATAAAAAAGGATTGACGACAAAGAGGAACATGGAGAGCATTAACGACAATAACAACAACAACAAGAGGTTCGGGAGGAGAAAGAAAAATGGCGTACCATCGTAAGCGCATTAGTCCCCATAATACCTCCATCTTGCGCGCGATACCTCAGCGTCCTGTATAAATTAATCTCGTCCTTGTCGGAGCAGCGTCTTCTTCGTTTTCTTGTCCGGTCGTCATCAACTATGGTCCTTCATTTACGTCCAGCTTATTGTTTTTTGTTCTAGATCCAACTGTTGCTGAGAAAACGTACGCAACCTTCACTCGGTACATTAGTCCAAACGTTAACGTTAATGCGTCTGTTTTTTCTTTGCTGCAAGCATATTAACGTTCAGACAAAATGTAGCTATTCATCAGAGCGAAGCTAATTAATTAGCAGTGGACGTCTATATGACGAACCGAACAATTTATTATTTTTTTTGTTTCCGTCTCAGTGGTTTTATTTGTTGAATCTTTTTCATTTTATGAAACGTATGAACCTTACTTGATGAAACTAAATTATATACATATTTTAACTAGACGATAATCACAAATCTACAATGTGTTCCACCTTGTTAGAAGGATCGTGGTTAGATAGAAATGTCTCACGGACGACATAGTGACGAAACCTCCTAAAATAAAACTGTAGAACATTTTCCTCGAGTCCACCGCTGACGCAGCTCACGAACGACCCCGTAAAGTTTGAGCGGACGTGAAGAACACCAGCGGCCATTCGATGAGCTCAAAGGACGACCTCGGACGCGTCCGATTCTTAGAATGCTGCGCGCGCGCAGCTAGTCACGTAGGTGTCGCGCCTACGTGACTAGCTGCTTGTAGGCGTCGCGCCCACGGAGAGGCGTGAGGTTCGATGCCTGGAAGCGAACGCACCTTTTAGTTATTTCTGTTAATTTCGCGTTCTGGTGTATTTGAGACATTTGTTGCTTATTCGAGGTTCGAATGTTTCACGCGCCGAAACCTCTACGCCGCTTGTTTCAGAGACACACGCGTGTAAATAAGGAACTCCGCGTGGCGAGCCGGAATCAGTCTAGCTCCAGCGCTCGATTCTGATGTAACGCCGACATCGACGCCTGCGACGCTAGCCTTTCTCTATTTTGTCTCGGGCACAAGTTCGCCCCGTTCAACGTTTGGTTTGCTTCAATTCTCGTTGCCTCATCAACTGTAACTTATGACAATATAAGTGAATACATGCTTTATTTAGTAAGCAGGAACAGCCATTTGGTTTGTTTATTATGGTAAGTAATTGTTAAGAAACCAAGATAAACATCTGATTTGTTTTGCTATGGGTGTTTACATGGCTGAACGCCACTCGTTTTTTTTTAATAACGACGTATGTCTTCGTTGTGGACATCATGTTTGACCAGTATAGTAAAAATGCTGGTTTTTGCTTTTTAACACTTAAATGCGGCAGTGCACACAAATAACGTTCAAGCAATACTTAATTTGTAGCATTTCAATAATTTTTTTCGAAAACATTTATTTTTAGGGGGGCTTTGCCGCAATAATACTCTCGCTAAGGAGAAGCCAACTTCAAAATATTGAGCATTTGTTAAATGCTTAATTTTTGTAACGTTTGTGTCCTTTCATTTCTGACCAAGCATTTTCACCGGTAAAAAACTAATTACAGTATAAGCATAAGATACCTGCAACTTCATATAAAACTAAATACGGAAACCTTTGCCCCTTGTGTTTCGATGCGCGAAGGCAGTGTTTTCCAGCTTGCTCAAGTTATGTTGAGATGTGATCGACTGCGCCCACGGGAGTGTTCGACATAAGAGAGTGTCGGCTTTTCAACTCCATTTATATACATACCAATATTTATGGAATTAGAAAGAGCTGATTGGCGAGCAAACGCTTTTCGGTGGCCAAATGGTCTTTTGGCAAGGGCCATTTCGCCGCCGATTGGCGTATGAAACTTAGTAAAAACAAAACTTTCTGCAACCTAACTTAATCCTTGACAGTGCTTCTTGAGCTTCTTCGCTATAGGACAAACTCAACATGCGTCTGAAATTTACTAACACTAAAAACGCGGCGAATGAGGGTAGTGTGTAAAAAAAAAACCGGGGGAAAGGGAGAAATGCCTAAGCGCACTCTAATAAATGATAATGCGTTAGTAAACAATCGTTTCATGCGAACGGATATTAAAAACGGCGGAAATCGTTCACCAGTGCGTTCGAAAACTACAAAACAAAAACGAAACGGATTTTTTTTTTGTTTGTTTGTGACATTGCTCTACATCGGCTATGATGCGGCTCTCCCCCCGCCACCACTGCTGTTTTTTTGTTTTTTTGTTTTAAATCCGTCCCGATTATAACCGCGCGATGAAGCCATAACCTCACGTCTGTCGCATCGAGGTCAGCCGTCTAAGCTTCCCAAACTCCCTCTAGTTTCCCCATCAATAGTCCCTTCACTCCCCACTCTCCACCCCTTGAATTCCCTCGGGGGATCCGAGCGTCATCTCCAGTCAAGATCCCTAACATATCCCCTAACGTCGCCCCCCTTACCCGGTCCTCCTGACCTCCGACGTGAAAACCGTGTCCGACTTCCTAAATTTTCCGAGTTTATTTTACTTATTTATTTATTTATTTTTAATCGGACCATCGAGTCCACGAGACAAGACGGTCGCCCTCCCTAATTGACGTCGCCGGTTGTCGGTCACCTTGGCCAAAGTGCCGGCCGTATGTCGCTTCAAGTGCTCGTAAAAACGGGGGCGTACACGAGTTGGGGAAGGACCGCATTTCCTTCCCTCATTCTCTGCCTCTGAACATACTCCGTTAACACTTCAGCTGAATAAATGCGCGGTGGGACCTACGTACTCGCCGGACCAATCAACCGGTTTCCTTTCATCACCTGACCTCACTTTCTGCACGTGACTATGGGCGGGAGCTTGGTCACGTGGCAAAAAATAGACGTATGAGTGGTCCGACGAGCACGTTGTCTCCACCGCACCGTCAGCTTAGGGGTGAACAGAGCGTAGGGAGAGCGCGCACGAAAGCTGAGCGAAGGTTGCCAAACCTCCCCGCGGCCAGCCGTCAAAGTCGGCTTCCAACTTTTACGAGCGACGCTCAGGAGGAAGGCGGTTTCGTTTATCACTAGAGACCGGGTTGTTAGGACGGAACAGTAAAATCGGCGAAGGCTAAGATGTCACGCTTCTTCGGAGGGTACCGCAATAGATCTAGTGTTCGTCAACTAGGATATACCAGAGTGTAATAACTGTTCATTAAAAAGCAGTTACATGATTTTTTTCAATAATGACGCTTTAAATATGTTAGTTAAACAACAAAAAAGTCAGGATATTAATTTCGCTCCTGAAACAACGATGCCGCAAAACTTCGTCGAAATAGGATAACATTGCTTCTCTTTTATGAAGGCTCTTATCGCAAGCCTTACTTGGTTATTTATCTTCCAGCGTATTTTTGACACGTCGAGCATGGTCATAGTTGTTAGGATATCGCTTCTGTTTAGCTATCTCCACTTCAGTCAGGTTCTTCATCTCGCGAGGCAATCTGAAGACTGCGGCAACATCCAAAGAGCTTTTTTTTTTTTTTTTTTTGGAGACCCACGAATACGCGCATGCACAAGCTAGAAGAGGAGGACGGCACCTGCATCTCTACTCTCTCCTTCATGCGTGAGGGAGAGGGTTGAGACGCTGCCACAGTTTAAAACAAAGAAATGCTGCCACATTTTAAAACAATAATGTAATACCAAACAGGTTACACACCCGCCGTATTGACCTTGTCGTGCTGAGAACGACAGTTTCAGATTATAACTGCGCATGTCAGAATAGCACGTGCCATTTTTAGGGGGGGGGGGGAGGGGGACAGGTTGATTTCAGAAATACTTTTTTGACAAATAACAATTGTTATCGTAACTGCGTTCTCTGTAGGTTTACACGGTCGAACGTTAGTCAGCCTCAATGGGCGTCTGGTGTCTACGCAGTAGATACGAAATTTAGCCAGTGCAGTACAACCGGTAGCCTGTAGTCTTCGCCGTGTACCACGCAGTAAACATACACGACCGCACGCCGGTACGATGCTCATCCAGATCGAGCAGGGGCGGGGATTGAGCCCAGGACTCTGCAGAGCGAGCTATCACTCCACGTGCTCCGAGCTGGTGTGTGCTAGACCACTCGGCAACCGATCCTCCCAACAAATAACGAACTTCCCACGCATCATATTTAAAATATAGTTTAGTCTTAATGCCTGTAAGGAATCAGGATTTTCAGTAAATTTCTCGTCAGGTTCTCATGTAAAAGTAGATTAGACATTTATTCAGACTGCGAGCTGAACTCAAGCAAGCCATTAGATAGCTCATCTTAAAACACATTCCGTCTTGATTACAAAAATGATTTCCCGCTTTACTTCTTGGGGTGTTAGCGCCGAGATGTTTCGTGATGTCACAAACAAGAATTTGCCTCGCCGTGACGTCAGGAGTTGTAATCTTGACTACTTATCATCAGTTGCCGTTGGATGATGTGTGTAAAAATGAGAATTGAAGCTTGGATTCGTCGTATTCTTAAATAAACATCGTCACAGTCGACACTTTCACATTCTGCTGAATACCGTGAATAAAAAAAAATCAAAACAAAAACGTCACAGCAAGCGTTTGGCCAATCGTGAATCGCGACCACAGCGACGCTTTTGGTCCTGCACAGTGCTAATAGCACACGACAAAGTTGACCTACGGGTCCGGTCGAGTCTTACACTTCTGTGAAGGCCTAAGCAACGAAAACTTCTTTTAATCTTTGGCGTTCGCAGTAATTACCCCCTTGCAATACATACAAACACACACACACACATACACACACGTCGACACACTCATACACCGAAACTTCCCAAACTTGGCCCATCGCCTAAACAAGACGAGTTTTCGATTGCAATGTTTCGGGTTTTTCTTTTTCCTCTGGCTTTCTGTACAACCCAATGTTTATACGTTTTGTTTTCAACCCGTACCGCCTGCCCCAATGCAGGCGCCCACTCATAGCCGGGATCGCAATTAGCAACGCGAAAACGACACCAAAAACCGATCGCTCACTCATTAGCACTCGCGCGTGGGCAAGACGAACTCGTCAACGAATTTCCGACGAAATAATGCCTTCGAGTGGCCGCCTCCGACGGAACGAACATCTAATGACCCACCACCCAACTCGCACTCCTCCATTCCTGCCCTCGAACCCACATCTGCTTCCTCATTTGGCCACTGGAGGCCCTTCCAGACCGTACACCTCCGCCTTGTTCGCTGTATCGGGCTATCCGTAGCGCGCAGAACAATCCTCTTCCCTATTCTTCCTATTTTTCCCTCCGGCGAATATACTTCGTTTCACCTTACCATGGACAACAGCGAACCGCGGAAACTATCCTAGCCAATCCAGCAATGCTAAAACCTCACGTGACAACTGTCCACGCGCGTCGCTGCGGACGTCAAAAAGGTCATGTGACACCCACCCGGCATCGAATTGGTTGTAGTGACTCGCCGTCTCGGATGAAGTTCATTGTGAGGTGAAACGGAGTCTACAGCTTCTTTCCCGACGATTGTGGAAGATCTAATTTGCGGGAAATCGGAGCGAAGCGCCGTGGAGTGAAGAACTTGTTTTCGACGGGACTTGAGAAAATGCTCGGGGTTTCGTACTGTAATTAAGGACCCGCTGGCACGCAAAACAATGCCGAATAGGGAAGGAGAGGCGGGGTGGCCCTTCCGACGAAGTGGCGGTGGTGGAAGAGGAGGTAAGAGAAGGAGAAGTTGGAGCCCGCAATCGAAAACCTGCTTCCGTTCAAATCGGGTTCTAGTTTGGGGAGGGGAGGTTTTTGGTTAGGGAGAATCTTGGCCGGGAATTAGACCCCGATCTGGCTTTTTTAGGAAGGGAGGGGGTTTCTGGAGAGTTGCTTCGCGTCGTCGACGGTTCGATGGTTCGTTAGCGTGAGGTGATGCAGCGTGGAGGAGGGCTGAGAGCGGTCGGCTGAAGTTTCAAGAGGAGTTAGAAAGGTACTTATTCGGCTATTTGTTTTTCATGATTATTCTCGGAGTAGCATTCAAATCTGTGTATGTGTTTTTTTAGACAGTAAAGCTAGTTAAACTGGGTCATAAAAGCACACGTTAGAAATATTTGATTGAACTTCAACCATTAGCAAAGTCAATTAGACTGTACAGCACCTATGTACTTTAAAACAATCTTGAAAACACAAACACAGATTTCTTGTACTTGGTAAAATTGTTGTTTCGATATTTCATTTTTCTTATTTTGGTTTCATGTGTCTTTGTTTCTTATTGGAGGACACAAGTGACTACTTTTTTCCTGGCTCCTATAAGTTATTTTGGTTTTTCTTTCTGCGACCCAATAGGACGTGGCCCATAACATGTGTTTTCAAAAACTATCACCAGCAAAAAACAAAAAAGAAGTGGAAGCCGTTTACAGCTTCCTGTAACGCCGAATCAGAGCGCAGCTCTTGAGGAGGAGGAGGGAAGGGTACTGAGGGTGGGGGGATCACGTGACCTCTGGGAGGGGGGTTACGCGACCTTGGAGAGGGGGCCGCCTGACCTCGGGGGGTTGGTCACGTGACCCCCCCCCCCCCTCCCCGAGGTTACCGAAGGGACCCGTGGTCCTCCCGAGGTTTTTCCGAAGGAACCCGAGGTCCTCCTGAGGTCCTCCCGAAGGAACCCTAGGTCCTCCCGAGGTCCTTCCGAAGGAACCCGAGGCCCTCTTGAGGTGTTCTCGGGGGGGGGGGGGGCTCGCGGTTACGCCGGCGCCGCTCAAGCCAGAAACGGGCACCTAAGAGCTGCGCTCTAAAACGATGACGAAAACGGTGATTGTATTAGAAGTATTCAAATAAACTCTTCTTTGTCGTTAACAAGGCACTAGTTTATTTCTTTGGCAGTTCTTTTTTTCATGAATTAAGATTTGGGGCACGAAAGTTTTATTCTTTCGTAAATCTAGAACATTTGATAAGTTAACTAATTTCAGATGTATGTAGTTATTTTTTACACAGTGGTATCCGTGGCCAAGTGCGTTAGCAGGCCGCAGCCCAGAGCACGCGGAGCAAAAGCTCCTGCTGCAGGACCAAGAGTCTAGGGCCCAAAGCCCGCTTCTGATCGTTTCAATTTGGGTAAACATAAAAGAGTTTTAGGGAACCATGTTTGCACATCCAATACGATACCATGGGCCGTCCGGTACAAAGTGCGCATATCTGAGTCTCCTGTGGCAGCGCATGCGCAGTTCGAACCGAAGGGCCCGTTGGACCTTTTCGGATGTGCAAAACCGGTTCCCTAACTAAAACTCTCCATTGCACCAGCTTCCGGTACGGTATAACTACTTCGTAATGCACGATAAAGACCCCAGGCTAGCAGGATTTTTCAATTGGCTAAACGTATATATTACCAACAGCCTGAAGTAGTGTTACCATATTATTGCAGGCTAGCCTTAGAGTGTATAAAAGTATAACGGCCAATTTACTATCTTTGCAATCTTGACATCCTTATCTTCAGATTGATTACACTGAAAAATGAATACACGCCCTTCTTAATATGCTGATAACCGTAATCAGTCATGAGTGCTATTGGTTTAGTACTGACGCTGCGACAAAGTTAATTCAAAAAGAAAAAAAAAAGCCTTTGATCTGCTTCTGCCGCTAGGTTTAATGGTGCCACAAATTACAAAAACAAGGCTAATTATTGTCTTTTGTTTAATATGCTAATTGCAATAAATTCCCCACTAAAGCAGGTTTATATTACAAACAACAAAAACACAAAGTATCCAGTCGACGCATAAAAAGAATTTACGGGTATCTTGATTACACCTTTCCGACAAGCTGCGCTATGATTCATTACCATAAGCATGCTTGTTTTTTATAACTCTGAAAAACAAATTTTGTTGTCAAGCTGGATTGGTTGCCTGTTTCTTTGGTGTGATCGACCTTATCGCGTGCACTTTCACAATGTTTAGATGTTTTGATTTATTAATTTCTTAGATTTATCACACATCGTTTTACTGCTGGTTTTAGAGGTTTCAGCAAGTGAAGATCTATCGCCACCAGTCATTTACGGCAGATAGTGGCTACAACTCTGACTATTCGGCCGCATTTTGAACCTTCTATTACGGCCCGCCCAGGGTTCGTAAATCTATCTTATCCATCGACTCCCCGGGTTGCCGAGTTGCAATTCCTCAGTTTCGTCATAGTCTTATGGCGGGGTAAAGTTTGAGATTTTAATCCAATAAACAACAAAAAAATTACACATACTTAAGAGCCTATCGAGCAAAAGTACGAAAAGACCACGCTCCAGCCGTTCCGATTTCCAAACTCCAAGCACCATGACGTATAAGCAACTTTTTGCCCATGTCGTCGAAATATTTGAGATCGCACCCGCAAGCAGCCAAACGTTTCTGCGCGCGTTACTGCGGCAATGAAACAGGCGTCCGAGGTTGGCAACACGCGAACCCAAAAAGCGAACGCGCGAACGCGGTAGGGTGGCCCGACAATTAAAGACGCGACGGAGTCCTTCGCAGCCAGGAAGGGAAAATGGGAAAGGCAGTGCCTCCATTAGCGGGTGGCCTCCATACTCCGTTCACCCCGAGAATAACAGCGTGGGGGGAGCTACGCGCTCGTCGAAACAGCCACACGTCTATAATCCGTCACGTGATCACGCTCCCACCCATACCCACGTGAAAAGAGCAGGGTCGGGAGACGAAAGAGAGGCTCCTGATTGGTTGGGCGAGCGCGTAGCTTCCACCGTGCTGTCGACTTGGGGGAGGGGAAACGGAGTTTATGGCTGCTGCCACGAACCGAGTTGCTCTCCCCTCGGCCCGTTCCGCACGGCGTCTCTCCTTGGCGCTAATCGGAGCAAGTCGCATTTTCCGCGCCGCCGAGTGCAGCAGAGCACCAGCAGCCACCGCTTACTTGCTCTGCGCGCTCGCTCGCTCTGAGGAGGCACCGGTCGACCCCTCCGTCTCCCTTCCTCCGTGTCGCGACCCGGGGTTCGGTCGGCTGCGCCCCCGCGCGTCTTCCCCGTTTTCCCGTCTTTGCTCCCCTACCGCCTCCCTCTCTCCCGCGTTTTCCCTTTTGTTTTTCGACGAGTTTCTTCTCCGTTTACCTCGCTCGTTTCTCAACCGCACCTTGGAGTTTTAACACGTGTTTTCTCCTGCTTGTCCCTGCTGTATCCTCTTTTATTTACGGACGCCTCTTTTTCTGCTTCCAAGCATTGACCATTCTTTTTGTTTCCCAAGTTTCTATTTCGTTTACTCCCTTCGTTCCTGAATCGTACTCCCAAGTTGTACCCCGTGGATTACCCTCATTTTGCTCAGCTTTTCCCTCTTTTCTTCTCTACCACCTCCCTTCCTCTCTCATGCGATTTTCCTTTTTTTTTCCAGCAATTTCTTTCCCGTTCACCCCGTTCGTTCCTCAACCGCACTTCCAAGTTTTGTCATGTTCCTTGCCTTTCCCTCGCCTTGTTTACTTTTTAATCAAAGATATTCTCCATCGATCATTTTTCCAAATATATTTTCTCGTCCCAATATTTTGTTTCGTGATCTTTCAAGAATTTCTGTATCTCGTCTAACAGCTCCAACTGCAATCGTGTTCTTTCCTTTCCCAATTTACCGTTTTCTTCTCGTCGTCTGTATCCCCTTTTTCCCGCTTCCTTTTCATACGCCATCCCCATACGAAGGCTTTTTAAAATGTTTTCCATTATGTCTGTTGGCCGTTACTTTTCAGTCTATCTCTCCTATACTTAGCAACTTCAGACTTTGCGTTCTACGTATCTGCATCTCCCTCTACTCCGCCATCTTTATTTGTCTCAAATGCTTTCCTTATTTTCTTTCTTCTCAAGACGCAGTGTGGATTTCATAAAGAAACTGCCTGTCCTCTCCCGCTATATTGGGGAGGGTTCGATGAAAAAAAATGTCATGTTACACTCGACCGCCCGACACACAAGTCAATGATTTTCAAGCATTATAGGGCCGTAAGAACTATATTACTTATATGAGCTCACACAGGGCGTCACGTAACATTATGACGTCACACAGATAGCACGTACTCAACCTATCCCCAACATGGTCCCTGCGTCTCCTAGTTGAGATATTTATTTTTATTTATTAACAAACTACCCCGCAGGACAAAGCATTGGAGCAGGGGAATAAGTTTTACAATTGATCAATACCATCAGTCGCATATCAGTACATTAGCACAGATAAATACACTTCAGCACAGGATGCTTCAGTAACATAAATGAAAATCATACACAAGTCAGCATGCGTCATCAAAATTTGGAACACGGCAACACAACACACTTCAAAGATCAAATATTCACATTTCATCAATATTAAAAAAAAAACCATTCACTATCAACTGATACCATATCTGCAGGCAAGTCGTTCCATCCGGATATGGTTTTCGGGAAAAAAGAAAAATTCATGTAGTTTGTCCGGCATTCTATTTTACGTATTTTTTCGCTGTGATCCCCCCCCCCCCCCCCCCCCCCCCGCCTAAAATCTGAGATATAATGGGGCGTTTTTAAATATACATATTTTTTAACTCAGGTTAGATTCTTATAAATAGCATAAATAAGCTTCAGTCTGCTTTTTCTTCGTCTGGTATCAAAAGAGCCCATTTTGATAGAATCTTTCATTTGTGTGTCACTTTCTTTCCTCGAGTATTTTTTCAAAATAAACATGATCTTTATTTTTTTTATGGCCTCCATATTATCTATTAAATATTTTTGGTGCGGGTCCTACACGGCATTTGCATACTCTAAATGAGGTCTCACCAACGCACGAAATGCCGATTCTGATAGAATTTGGGGAGCTGTGTAAGTTCCGGATCACTAAACTAAGAACCCTTCCAGCTTTATTTAGAATCATATTTATATTTCAATAAAAAAAAACAGGTCCTCAGAAAGAATAACTCTAAGATATGTAAATTCAAACACTTTTTGTAGCGGGTGCCTTCCAATGACGTAACATAAATCGATACTACTTCTCTTTTTACTAATTGTGACATGAACGCATTTTCTTGTGTTCAAACTTAGTTGCCAATTCTGGCACCATAGACTGACACGATCCAAGTCCTGTTGCAACAGTGACACATCAGCGGTATTACTTATTGTTCCACAAATTACACAATCATCCGCAAATAACCTGATATTATAAGAGGTACAGGTTGCTATATTATTAACGAAGGCTAAAATAACATTGGCCCCAAAACAAACCCCTGAGGGACACCCGAAGTTAAATCCAAATATTTAAATTTTTTACATACCACGACGACACATTGTTTTCTCTCACTCAGGTAGTTTTTATTCATGTAAGTATAGTATTATCAATATTTAGAGCACCCATTTTATGTAACAACAACTGGTCAGAAGCAGAATCAAACATTCACATTAACTGAAGAGCATGTTGGTAACACTGACTGGCAACAGAGAGAATAAAACAAACTCGGTACAAGGGACGACAAATGTTCGTCGTCCCTTGTCCCGAGTTTGTTTTATTCTTTCTGGTGCCAGTCAGAATCAAACGCTTTGCGAAAATTTATAAAAAATGCGTCAGTTTGCAGTTTGTTTTGAGCTGCACTGACCAAATCGTGAAAGAGTTGAATCAACTGACTGCTGCAAGAAACTGGTTTGCGGAAACCATGTTGATTCGGAGAGAAAAAAACTGTTCTCTTCCAAGTGTTTCATCACGCTACTATACACGATATGTTCCTACGCCTTACATGATATACAACTTTGTAAAATAGGCCTATAGCTTTCTACATTTGATTTGGATCCACTTTTGTGAGCAGATACATTTTTTTCCCCATTCTTTAGGTAAGTTCTCAGTTTCTAGAGATTCTCAAACATATATGCAAGTATTCGGACAATATACACGAGGAAGCTTTTAATATTTTGGGAGATATCTCATCCAGACCAGATGCCTTTCCCACCTCAAAGGAGTCTAAATACTTTTTTTTATCCTCCCCACCGTTATTGCCGCGGGAGGCATGCGGGTCTGCAATTTATCCGTAAACATGATCAAGACACGTCAATATGTTTGCGATCTTTCGTGCCTCCTTTTATTTTTTGCTTTGCTAACACTTTTATGACCCAAAATGTTTTGCCTAACCCCTCCCTCACACACCCCTGTCTTCGCAGACCGTAAACATATATCATTTATTCTTACACCCCCACTTTACAGTTACGTTTATCGTTCTCTCCGTCTCTGTCTTACTACAATCCACCGCCATTTTCCCACTGCCCTTCCCCTTCTTCATCGAGCTCAGCACCCTGTCCTTCCTCCTCGTCCTTCTTCCTCTCTTTCGTTCCTTCCCCACTTGAAGTTGTGATGGCCCTGGGCGTGACGTGCTCAACGGGTACGAGCACGACGTCGCCCCAGGCAGAGCGAGCCCTCTCGGCGAGCGAGGGACGGCGGGATAATAACACGAGCAGGGCCCCACCGCGGCACCCACGCGGGCGCGCGCTCACGTGCGGCCGACGGCTTTGGCCCACTCGTAATTAAGATTTCCGCGGCGGCCCTCAAGAAACGTGACGGGATAATTACGGCCGCGCAGCGGGACTTCCTCTACTCCGATCCCCCGCGAAGCTGAAAGTGCGGTAAGAGCTACGTGCTCGCCTGACCAATCAGCCACCTCCCTCTCATCACCTGCCGTCGTTGCCGGCGCGCGGGTATGGCAGGGAACCTGGTGATCCCGTGGCGAAAGATGAACGTGTGAGTGGTCGAAAGACTACATCGCGTCCACCGCACTGCCAGCTGAGGAGAGAACGGAGTACATGGGGGAGGGTCATTTTGGTAGCTCGGCGCCACTTCGCCACCGCTCTCAGTTTTTCCGGTGCTTGCTCGCTTTCGGCGCTTTCGGAGAAGAGGCCGAGCGACGCCGCCCGCTCGCCGGTTCGGAAGAAAACGTTCATTCGATTCTCACTCGTTTACAAGATTGTCGAACGACGTCGAGGGGGCTTCGCCGAGGGATTCTCCCGCTCGAACGAGCGAGACGAAGTTTACGCTCTAGATTACGAAATTACGCGGAGTAAGGAGGTATACGAGGCGATGCCCCTCCACCTTATCCCGGGACGCTCTGTATGCGAGGTCATGGTCCGGCACCGGCGTCTCCGACCAGTGGGTGTTTTGTCTTATACCGCCCACGTATCGAAAGAGGTCTCGAAGCGGCAACAGATCACAGGAGCCAACATGCCATGTTGCCAGGTGTCGTGATCCTTGCGGTGAGTCGTAGAAGCTCCGGCGAAGTGATCATCGGGGTGTCGCTGCCTTTGGCTGCTGAGGCTTCACTGAACTCAGGAGCTGAATCGCGACCAGCGATAGAACAGGCATCCGCCGCCAGGGTCGCGGCGGGCAACGGCACGACCGTTCTATGTCGTCATGAGGCTGAAATTGAGGAAGAAGAGTTAAGCACGTGGTAAACGTAGATGTCAATGACGCTTTGCAAGCACAATGTAGTTATAATGCACGGAGAACACGACAATGCGGTGCTTAGTACGGTGCATCTTTAGTGTGGTGTCAGCCATCGTTTTTCTATATAAACGGGGGTTGCTTCCATTCCGAAAGTTAAAATTCAACTATCAGATAGGTGAGTTTTCCGTCTTTGGTATGTGACCGAAAAAAAAAAAAATGACACGATGGTACGAATTTGGTGCACATTGCAGAACGTCGATACTTTGTTTGAAGGGAAACCTAGACGTGCATCAGAGCTAAACAATTGAGCCACTAACGTTGCTGAAAACAGAAAATATTTAAAAATTATCTTCGAAAGCATTTGCGTAAAAAGTAATGACGCGCGTTGATAAAAAGCGGTACCACTTTATTCTGTGTATTTCCGGGGACCTCCAAGATATGCCATGTACAGAACGCGACAAAATTTATCAACAACTTGCAACCTACTCTTCCTCCTTGTTTCTACCTTAAAATAATAGGAACATCATACAAATGTACTAGTGTGATGGACAATGCTAATTCAAGCCACTTACTCAAGCGGTAAACTTTAGTGCCCGCGAGTACCCTGTTTTAGTATACTGCCAAAGAGCTTCGAGGTCGTGTTCGCGCTGATATTGCCGCGCACGTGTACGTGTCAGAAAAATGATTTTAACGCTTGGTTTGTGCAACGCGCTCGAGTAAAGCTTTCGCATATTGGCACGTTGAGGCTTTATGCGATGTTAATGTACTTTACAAGGTGAAAATAGTATCGCAATATCTTGCTTCTGGTTCAAGTAGCATACAAAATATAACCCATATGAGCGTCCCATGCACGTGAGCAATCTGTCCATGACGCTCCATATGGGGCTTTGTGTTCCAGAAAGCCCGATACTTAAGGCTACTTAACGCTTATTGCAAGCCCCATACTTAAGGCTACTTAACGCTAAGCTTTATACTGGCATTTCTAACCACTTCAGACACTTGTATTGCGGAAGATGTATCCCTCAAATAATGCACCAGCCATGCCATCGGGACTTGAAGGAAACGTTATAACCGAACGTATCTAAACCCCAGTCGCTCAATGTCAGAAACAAACGGTCCAAATGCGCGCGTGCATTCAACCGCAAAAAAGCACCGCTTTAAAACTGCGTAGGAACGACTTCGTCGGACCAACGGTCATTGAGTTACCGTTTCAGAAAAAGGCCGACTTTTTGGATAAATCACTCGCACGCGTCGCCGCCTTCCCAAATGCTCTCCGCGTATACTCCTCGAGGGAGCTCGAAATTACCTCTAATTTCCATCCCAACCCAGGAGAGAGAGAGCGAGGCGGAGAAAATCTTCCCACGTCAACGTAATTTCATTCCCGCGACGTTTTAAACGCGCGGCGAAAAGACTGTCGGAAAGCAGGACAAGAGTCCCGGGCACATCAAACCTTAGTCAAATTCTACAACAGCGACTTCACGAAGCACTTTATAAAATTTACATAAAAGTGAAACAAAGCGCTACTATTATTTTACGTTAAATACGTCTACTAAAAAAAAGAAAATGGGTACTCCTCTTCTTCCATCCAGACATTTCGAACGCTAAGTAAATCTGCCCCAAAACTCTTACTCAATTCCAACAGTAGCTGATCAAAAGAACGCGAATCATTAAATAGAGGATAGATCGCCTTATTAGTAAAAAAAAAGAGTCCAAGTACATTAAAAGTTATATGAAGATACTCGTGATAACAAATAATATCGATGATTCTGTCTAAAAGTGGAATTAAACTTTGGTTTCTCCTCTGCAGCTAATACCGACAACGATTATAATGAGGAGTTTCGGAGCGAAGAAAAAGAAAAGTATATAATTGATATATATGCCACAAGTACGTCGCATATGTAAGACTCTGTTTTACATCGCCGTTTCATATTCTTCGACGTCTGCATGTTCGTGCGTGCGTGCTCGCGCCTAAGCACACCGACAATGAACACGTATTTAACCGTTCAGTCTGTCAACTTCAAACTAAATTACGACAGGAACAGGAGGAAGAAATTATCCTGACATGTAGAAAGTAGGCACAAGAAAAAAATGAATTTTTTATGTGCTATCTGTTTTTAAAGTGCAATAAGAAAGCGCTGGCTGTCGTACACCAAAGAACGCAGATCGACGGAGGCTGCATATTTAACGCACACATCCCGTCTTTTCTCCTCGGTCGGATTCCAGCGCTGTCGTTTTTGCTCGTCTTCTCTATTTTTTTTTTTTTAATTATCTTTCTTATATTTATGCTCTCTTATTCCGGCGTTATTGTTTCTAAGCTCCCAGAATCCCATTAAAAGCACGCGCTACGACTGAAATAATTTCTCTTTTTTTTTCTTTTGTGACTTTTTTTCCGGTCATCTTAAATAATTCTTTGTTCTTACGATATCCCGACTATTACACTGCGCCTTGCCTATTTGTTTCTTTTTGCCTCTTTCATACTTCGTTTTATTTTGGGATGGACATCGGGGCACGCTACGAGCCATCCCAGCCAATCAATGCGCTGAAAGGGCATCACGTGACTAAGCGTCCCGCGCGGGCGTCGGTGCGCCCTCCCGACGGTCACGTGACAGATGCAAGGCATTTGATTGGCTCTCATGGCTCGTGACGTCCTCCGCGCTCTATCGTAAGATCAAGCAAAGTATGGGAACCCAGCGAGTTGGTTTTCGATGTTTCAAGTTCTGATCTTTTTTTATTTTTATTTTCTCGGCGCGGTGCCTGCAGCTTCAATTTGGACCTAAATTCCTTCCAGCTCTTCAGGAATAATAAAAGAAAACGAGGAAGGGGTTTCGTCTCTCCACGTCGAATGGAACGGAGGCACACACGGGGTTCGGAAACGAACTGATTAAGCGAGAGGAGCAGGAGATTTCGAGATTCACCACGGGAATGCAGGTGACCCCCTTTTTGCGACCCGGCGTCCAATCTGGCTTTAAACTGGGGCGGGGGTAATTGCCTTCCAAGACGCACGGGGTCGAACTTTGATAGCTTCCGTGTAGGGTTAACTTCGTCCGGAAGAACGGCATGATCGGATTGTAGAAAGAAAAAGAAATTCTTTAATCACTGCTTTTAGCTCAAGAAAGATATAAAAAGACGCGCTACGACGGCGTACGATGTCGTTAATCTGAAATGTCCGACTCCATCCAGCTTTTGTTTGCAAATTTTTTTCTAGATGTTTTTCTATTGTAATATTTAAGATAGGGTGGAAACAAGGTTTTTTAGTTGCATAGTTGTAAGTCAGATTTTGTAAAGACTATTGTCTGAAAGGTTTTCATCCTTCTTTTTGTTAATAATAAATTAGTTTAAAACGTATAATCGCCGAAATTACCTTGTATTTAAAAATATATAACAAATCTTGCTGGAGGTGTCAGGTAGTACGGGAACTTAGGGCTTTAAAAGTAGGCGGTCATTCTGATGTTTGATAATGCTAGAGTTTACCTCTATTTTACGAGACCAATATCATGAGAGGTCTCAGAAGTTATACTTCACATTGCACCCACATGAGATGTTGTTGGAAATTAGAAAACATAAGCTGTCGAATTTGGTCAAGGCTGATGTTCAGGACCTTACGCTGAGGTATAATTGTGAAACTCTGGGTGACCAAATCAATAACGCACATCTCGCAAATGATAAAGGCTATAGTGAGGACCTAAATATTCGTTGGAGCCGCCGTGAAAGTTTAGTACAAAATCAAGGTGCACCTCGTTCAACCGGATCTGGTGGTGCAGTCGAAGAGTTTACTGTCACCCACTTCATTGACCTCTGACATTGTGCATCCCGGAGATTCTAATTGAGCATATGTTGCCGTCTCTAGCCCTAAAGTTTTAGGTACCATGACTATGTACGAGAAATAAGAACTTTGCATCAGATTTCATAAATCGTTTTCTTATTAACTCAAGAGCGTGATGGTAACATTGAGTGACAACAAAAATAATAAAACAAACTTGGGACAAATGACGACGAGTTTTGTTTTTTTTTATTGTTAAAAATTGTGGTGCTTGTACTACATAATTTATCACGAGAAGTCACCCCCTTCCCTGCAAATGAGCAATGAGAAAAAAACAAAAAAGCTACTTTTTAATGACGCTGGCAATGGTCATAACACTCTAAAAAAAAGGGGGTGTAGACGTCACACCCCTTCTCACATATACGACACCCCAAAACTTCACTTGGATGTACAGCGCACTGATGTTGTACCGACGCTACCAAATTGCACGAACGGCTTGATAGCCGAGTTGTACAACTAATTAAAATAGTTAATTTAAGTGTGATTGACTGCAAAAAAAGTTATCAAAGTTTTCCAGGCTCAACTGCAAAACTTGCGTGTTTTTTTTTCCTGTAGACTTTGATACATACTTTAGCTGTTTAATATGTTATATCGCACCATCATCAGCACTCTAGCAAAAGTTGGGGCAGTCTGTTCTACGTCAGCGCGCTGTACGTCGATCTGTAGTTTTGGGGTGTCGTATATGTGACAAGGGGTGTAACGTCTACACCCCCTTTTTTTTAGAGTGAAGTGACTAATGGGGCAAGTAGAGTGGTAACGAGTGCTTTTGTTACAAAATCACGATTACGATATTGCTACGCGTTATCATTAACTTCTACAAAATATTGGACAAAATACATAAAGAAGTGCTTGAATAAAGTACAAACTAAAAGTTACAAGAAGATTCATTGGTGGATTCTTAAGGAATGCGTTAGCCTATGACCCTTGGAAACTCCACACTTTGGGAGACGCTGACGCTAACCCCTTCACTTTTCTTCATTTGGCTTTCACTTTTGCTTTTTCTATTTTTTTGCTGCTTTTTTTTCCTCTTTACGGGGTCAGTGTTAGCGTTTTCCGAGGGCCATGCTAACGGATTCCCTAAGAATCCACCAATGGATCTTCCTGTAATTTTTTCATCCTTTTTCTGTACTCTCTGACTGTCAGAGCACGTCGACACCTTTGGGTACGGTCATCCATTTCACTCATGGAAAGAGCCACAACCATAGCACTCTTGGAAGGAACCGCATCCACATCACTCGTGGAGAGAAACGCATCCATCGTTTTAAGAAAACCCGGCGACGGGCAGAGCGACAACTGTGCACACGCGGATAGTGGCGTCACAAGGGCGGGGCAGGGGAGAACCGCTCCGAGTGCAGGGCAGTGAAAGGGGGGGGGGGGGGGGGGGGGGGGGGTGTCCCGGCGGGTTACGAGAGCAGGGAGAGGGTCGCGGCGGGCTACCACTGCCGCTGACCCTAGTGACGTCACTGCGCCCGCATTCTACCACTCCGCGGCGCAACACCTCATAGATAACGAAGCCGTAGTGCTGAATGAGATGGCGTCATCAGAGAAGGCCAGCGCTGGACCCAGATTGGACACGACGATTACGTCAACGTTCGGCTCCAAGTTCAAACTTGACATGAAGTCGACAGCTGACGGGGCACTCATTTCCAATCTGTGTCCAGCGTTACCGCTGTCTGCTGACGCGATCTCATTCAGCCCTAAAGCTTTGTTAGCTATAGGGACCGTTGCGAGCCGCCTCTTCCTCCCTAGCCCAGCGCCAGCTGTGCGCGTGACGTTGAAGAAAACCAAAGCGATCGTTTAGACGAAAACCCGGTGGTGTCTTTCAGTTTGTCAGCTGCTGGGAGAGAGGTAGAAGGAGGGGGAGAGGTTGACGCGTGCTGACGTCAGCGCTTCGTATCGTTGGGAGCGTTTTACGCGTCACCCTCTCCCTCTTCTTTATCCTCTCTTTCTGTAGCTGACAAACGGAAGACACCACCGGATTTTCGTCAAAACGAGCGTTTTAATGCTAACGCATTATTAAGAGGTTATGTAATTCAAGTGAAGTGCTAAGTACACCGGGCGCAGTGCACTTGAAATAAAGTACTATAAATTCAATTTACTTTCAACGTAAAGTACAAGTATTATTAACTCAATCTTTCGTGATTTCCCTTCATTCCCCTATACAATGTTTATCTCAACTGGAGATCAATAACTGGTAATTAGGGGTGCGTCAGGTATTTTCAGAAATGGCGGTGAATATTGGATAAAGTCAAGAGGCTACAGAGCAGTTGTTTTACTCTCGCTGACGAACTATGTAACAGATTCAAGTTATTATACACTAATTTGTTAGCAAACCATCAATTAAAGGCAGAATTAAGATCTAATTATGAAAATGTACCTTGAAGTTGGAGCTTTTCTTGCCTCGGAAAGTGTCAGAAAGAAATACTTTAAGTAAAGTACAAGTACATACTCAGAGAAAGTAATTCAAGTAGCACAAGTTTTTTAACCCTGCTTGAAGTAGTACTTCAAGTACGATGTACTATTTCACAACACTGCTTTCAAAACACCGACTTCAGTGTCTATGTGTGGTGGTCATTATTTAAAAAAAAAGTTTTATCAACCCATTACATATGTATATACGAACATACAAATAGATAACACAAATTTACCAATCCCACAGAAGTTCAGGAAAACGTTCAAATTTGCTTAGCTAAATTTCTATTTTTATATGAGCAATTACAAAAAACGATTTTAGCGCGACAAAAGAAAAACCAGAAACCACTCCGTCTTAATCTTATACAAATTTTACACTAATCTGACTGACTGAGAGGCAGAGAAAGAAACGCAGAGAGAGAGACCGGGAAGAGTGGATACATCTCCCAAAAAAGTAAGGATAGGAAAGAGGGGAGGGAAGATGAGAAGAAGGCCGCAAGAAGAGAGTCCTCATCACTGCAGGGTGTCCATGATGAAGACACATCCGCAATCCTTGAATCCCAACAACTTGGAAGGCCTCGCCCATAGAACGGGGCCGGGCACGCGACACGCCCCGAACACCGAAGGGAGAAGGGAAAACGGGGAAACAGGAATGCAGTTCGCTCCTATCCCAAGGATAGCAGCTACTCCATCCGGGAGAACCGGCCGCGAAGTACGGTCTCTCTCTATAGGCGTTCGCTGTGCCCCCTTTTCCGTAACTCCCTTAATGGCCCAGGATTCTTGGAGAAGTCGTAATTAAAAGCGAGCCCCGCGAGTCCGGGGATACGCTAGAGTAGGGGGAGAGTCAGGGAGAGCAACGCGCTTCAGTCGCGCAAACAGACGACAACCGACACAATTAACGGAGGCACGCGCTGCCGAAAAACGCGCCCGGGGAAAGGGGTCGCGCCTTCTATCCGTCGTCCTCTCCGCTCGGTCAGTTCAAGAATACAGAGGCCCGCGACGTGTGTGGTTCTCGTTTCGTCGTCGCTGGAGAACGTGAAGCGACGAGAGATCGGCGTCATTTGCACGCCGAAAGGAGTCCGCGGAATGCGCGAACGGCCATCTCCGCGAGTGCTTGGATGAAGTGCGCGCGAGGATATGTACGATTGTGTGCCGGCCCTTCCGGTCTGGGGGTAGAGATATCGTCTCGGTGCTAGCACTAGGCTGCCCACTCGGTCAAGTTGGAGGAGGGAGGGGAAGGGGGGTGCCGGTTAAATGATGCCGGCAACTGAGGATGGCGGCGAAGAGTTGTTACTTACTTTCGGTTACGTTAAGGGAAGTTAGTGTGATGATTCATGGATATGATGAGTGATTTATTCTTCAATGTCTGCCGTCTTCGTGCGAGGAGCAGAGTACGGTTGCGTGGTCGACTCCGCGGAGTGAACAATTGCCAGACTTTGAAAAAAATAAAAAAAGAGAACGGAGTCCTTTAATTACGACTTACGATAATAATCTATGGAGAAGAAGAACAGACGGGACAAAGGACAAATACAGATCTCGATAGAAAGCTAAGTGACTGGTGCGCGACTGAAAAAAATCCGCCTGGTATTGGTACGCAACCAGTGACCTTTCCTAGCTTGGTTTGGAGCTTTGCGTTTGTACTTTACTCCCCTTGTTCCCCTTATCCGGGGATTATAATCGTTATTCTTGTCCAGCTCGCTGGCACCTTTGCATTAATTGCATTATCATGATAACCTTAAAATACACGCCGTTCACACTAGCTGCTGTTAGACTGGCGGCAGCTGTTAAAGCCAGTTTGCTCTACTGACGTCTATGTCCTGGTTAGCTCCGTTGGTATATTATTCCACTGGAAATGGAGAGGTTTCTGGTTCAATACCAAGACCAGGCAGATTTCTTGAGTCACGCATCACTCACCTAGTTGTGTTTGGATATTTATGTTTGTTCTTTGATACTCTTGCTCCCCTTCTCCGGTGATTATTATTATCGTCATTCTTGTACAGGTCGCTTCCACCTTCGCATTAATTGCATTATCATCATGTTCTTTAATTACTGTTACAAACTATACGATGGAAATTTTTGTTTTGTTTGGTTTGCCGAGCTAGAGAATTTTGAGACGATATGGTTTTGTCTTTGTATGGGAGGATACGTCAGCTCTTGTTTAGACACACACATTAACAGAACATATATTATTATATGTGTATTGACTCTGCCAAGGGAACGAGCTGCTTTCTTTCACTATGGTGGACTACCGGTGTCCCTTTTTCTTTTTTCTAAGATAACACGATTCCTCTATTTTATTTTAATAGAATTTCAATAACAGACAGAAAAACAATGTAGATAAAGGACAACAACACTACACCACAAAACAACAACAGCAACATTACTTATAGTCTTCGCATTACGTCAGCGATGACGATTAGCATGACGCAAACCGCCTGGCAACTCGTCTCTGGACACTTCCTCGTATACCCCATCCATTGGTTCGCGACTCGGTAGTCACGTGACCGCTTAAGAAACGCAAGCCGTTTCGAATGTCCCGAGCATCGTATGTATCACTCCGCAGCCACTGAGATTTCCGAGTAAGCCCACATACAACGTCGAAGGACTAATCACGAAGCGAGAAACGTTACTAACCACGCCCTGCGTTTTCTTTTTTTTTTTCTTATGCCTGTCAGTTAAATATACATTAACACGACTCTCTGATATCACGCATCTGCGGTGGCGCTGCTGTTGGCACTGCGCATGCATAGATGCATCGCCTCGGGCGAATCTGGTTTTTGCGCACGCGCACTACTCACACGCAGTGTGGCCAAACGCCGTGGCTTGTTTGTAAAAAAGACAACTGCGTCGGTGTGTAGGTAGCAAAAAACGATCTGCGATCGTGCCTTCAAAGCTTCGGGATTGGTTCGCCAAATTCCCAAAACACATACCGTGTGTGTCTACTATCCCGAAGACCACACGAAGAGCACAGTCACTACAAACTAAAAAAAATGTCCTGCGCTTAGCCGAACGCTCATTTGCCGCCCTAATGCAGCTCTAGCGGTTCGAATTATACGCCAGAGTTTCAAAAGTAATTGTTATCTTGTTAAAAAAATTAAAAATGATTATCTGGAATTTCTTAATGGGAACATGGCGGCCGCGGAGCTCACAAACGCGTGCAGCTGAATGGCGCCAGTTACCGAAAGCGGGCAAAAACCGGCCTTCAATTGACATCGAAATTTTTTGAGAAAGTCATTTGCAACTTTTGAAGGAGATAACGGTTATACTTCGTCTCGCCTTAGCATGGACTAGCTGCGAAGGCTGTGCAAACGCGAGCGGCTAGCCTTGACTGCTTTGACTAAAGCACTCGCTGCACGAGCTCTCGTGCAGCTGCCGAAGGCTTTATCCAGAGCAACTAGCCCGCGCTTTTAGCATGCGCGGCTAACAATAGTCCATGCAAAGCTGAGACGAGGTATATATCTTAATCTTTAGTATTTGGTTCGAACCAGTAGCGAAACATTTTGGGTGGAGAATGAGCGTGAGACGATGCGTAGTTTATATTTGCGGTGAAGAGAACGCTGTAATCTTTTTGCTTTCAATAACAAGGGGGGAAGGGGGGGAGAGAGAGAGAGAGAAACCCGGTACGAAGAAAGCTCAGTGAATGGCGAGAGAAACGACATAAAGAGCTCATATTTATCATCGTTCTCGGTGTCCCATCGCAGACTACATTTTTAGAATATGATGATTGTTCCTGTCTTATCGTTTGCCGCACTTTTTAGGCACACCCGAGTAATTGCGCTTCTTTGAATATCGTCCAGATACTCGAGGAAAGTAGGCACCCAGCGCGAATTTCGTTTCTTTAGAAACTTGCAAAATTTCCACGCGTTAGCAAATAATGCTGCTCCTATTTCCAGAACTTGTGGTTTGTGGCACCTAATAATGGTATAGTTAAAATAAATGTAAAAAGTGGCATAGTTTTTTTGTCTTTTTTTTTTTTTTTTTTTTTTTTTACGGAATCGGTTGTTTGCAGTACTAGCCCTTCAAACAGCATGCTATAAAAATAAATCAGGAACAAAACCCTTACAAAAAAAAGAACACAAACAAAAGACCCCGTGCAAAAAAAAAAAAATGAAGGACGTTTGGCAATTCCCGGTTCTATAAAAGGTTAAAATAGCCTAAGTAATGTAAACAATCGATTCCGTAAAAAAAGAAATAAATAAATAAATAAAACGAGGCTGTTTTAAAAGGTCAATACAGCCTCGTTCTATTTTCGGGTAGTGGTCTGGTTTAAGCTTATCCGATTATCTGAACAGTTCCAATTTTAGTGTGCGCACTGCCGTAATGAGGGGATGACGTGCCTCGCCTGCGCCCGCCGGGTTATGACCTCCGCCAACGCATGCAAGTACTTTCGCACTACCGTCGTACTTTCTCCCTAGTTTTTCTACCTGTATGCTTCCATTCAAACCACTCGCCTCGCGCTAATTATAATGAATATGCGTCGGGAGACGCCACAAAGTAGTTGTCCTGTCTGCCTGAATACGTAGTCCTACGCTAAGCTATATGAGATATCTGATACCGGTAGTGCTGCGTCGTCAGCGTTATGACCATGACACCAGTAAGCAAACATTCAATGAACACAGTCTGCAAACATGCCATATACCTTTCTTTATTTATTTTATTGTAATATGGTAAAAAAAAAAGAGTCGGATACTGGTGAAGGTTCTAGCGATATCGTTTTGCCGCTGAATGATGTTTATTTGTTTCTTGTTTTCTTAAAAATAAACTAGAGAGGTCCTTGAATTCAAACAAACAGTAAAAGTTGTGATGTAGACACCTTAAAAATTACGTTTTTTTAAGTTTTATTTTTGTCTTATTAGTAGGAGCGTCATAAGAGCCAATTCAAATTTCGTCGTAGACCCGCCAGTTGCGGCGCGCTGACGGTACAGGAAAGCGCGAGAGCGGAGAAAAAAAAAACTAGCAAAAAAGAAGTCCTCAGAGGGGTCAGATAACTCTTGTTCGCCACTAAGTTGACTTGGAAATGGCATCAATGACGTCACGACGCCTTGGACAGGTAAGAGGCGTCAGAGAGGATCGCCGCATACCCGGCAGCAATCGCTGCACGTATATTTAAAGAGGTAGCGTTAAGGAGCTCGTGTACCAAAAAAGCCAGCGTCGATGGCGTGACGGGACAATCCTGATTGGTCGATAGGGTCATGACGTCACAGCCACATGACCTTGCGTGGGAATTTCAAACAATCCACAATTCTCACGTGAAACTGGACGTCACGCGTGGGATGAAAGTGAAGAAAACATGACATGCAATGCAAATTAAAGGTCGCGGCATGTCTCAAATGATTTAAATTTATAAAGTAATTCACTTGCCTTAAAAAGTTTTAAGAAAGTTAGGCGGGATTTGAACCAACGATTCTGAGGTTGCGAGACAGACAGGTTACAGACTAGACCACGCAAGGCACGCTTGCACTGCGAATGAGAAGGCGATGCGAACGGGGCCCATAACGCTATCGTGTTCCACTCTTAAAGGTGAAGCTTAAGCGTTTTCTGAGGTAAAATAAATGTTGTTTTCGTTTAGTTCTGCCCAACACAAGTGCGATGACTGAATTCCCGAGACAAAAAGCTATAGAAGTCGCCTCCTAACTCAGATTTCTTGAAAAGTGCTTTAACTTCCCTGAACCTCGTTAACCGAACAAACAAGAAATAGTTCTCGGGGACACGTGAAATCCGTTAATAATGCTGACAAAGTTACATCATGCCGAAAAATAAGGCCAAGAAAAATACGGCAAAACGTTTTTTGAGTCACTAAAAATTAAAAAAAAAAAGCTTATTTCGTGTTTATCTCCAAAACAAAATTGTTTGTGTGTATGCCTGTGACCGGAACAACCTTCCGCAAGCAGTACCGCCCACAGTTTATCATATACAGTTTGCCCACTGTAGAATAGGCCTGTGGTAATCGGGAGACATGGTGTTGAGAGCATTTTTGCATGCAGCGCCCCTCACCAAAGATCGCGAACTAAACCACTTTTTATGCTTCGGTTTTGTTGTTTTGCTTTCAAAGATGGCGGCCCCCATGGTATTTTGGTTCCCTTGTTCCTCGCGTTCTCCCGTCACAGGACACCATTTTCAGGCGATGACATTCAGACAAGAAAGCATTTTTTCACGTAGGAGACTGTTTATTGGAACTCTGCATGGTATAATTCAATCAAAAAGGGTCACAAACATAGCCCATAATACAGCCATACAACAAAGTTTGCGTGGACGCCGGTCGATTTACAAACAAAACGGGGCCAACGACCTTTTTCTTCTTTTTTTTTCAGATTTTTTTTTTCGGAGTACGGGATATGTTCTAACAGAAATATTGTAGATGGCAGCTTTTAGGCCACGTGTGAAACGCGATGATGGAACACACAGCTTAGTGTAACCCATTTTGACAGGTCACAAGGAGAGGCATGAAAAATAGTGCACATCAAAACATATATGTACAGCACAAGTAAACAATACAAACTCAAAACTGCATGCACACAGAATTATCAACACAATTAAGAAATTCTACAGAATTAAAAGCATCTGACTGTTCTCCGTGTCATAAGTTATGTAGCTTAGATAAAGCATTGGCTTTCTGGAGTGCTCGGAACTCTTTTACTGATGAAGGGCATGGCGCATATGGCGAGTTGTACAAGGTTTCTTAAATGACAAATTTATCTCTCTTAGTTTTGTGCGTACTAATACCTTGAACAGAACATGCGAGAGAGTTTGAGCAGCAACATCCCTATGTTCTGGGCAGCATACTGCACAGAGCATTTCTAAGTCCAGGAATCTACAAAACTTACTGTACAAACCCGCCTCGTGCAAGTGTCCAGCAATTGCACTGTGAAACATTTCTGCACCCTGCTCCACAAAAGCAACCACAGTTTCAGATGGCCATTTTAGACCTTGCGCCATCAATGTAGGATCATATTCCTTGAAATAGAGGAGCATCAAGTGGGGACTCAGAACCTTCTGTGTGGTCATCAAACTGACGCACTGCAAGCACTGTCCAACTTTGGTTAATGCGCGATTAACACAGTAACCTGCTAGGTAGGCTGCGGCATTTTTTTCAAAAATCCCCATGCCTTCAGCAGCGTCTACAGGGTCATCTAACTGGCTCTGTTCTGCACCCTCCCCTGCACCCTCCTCGATAACCACTTCTGATGGCAAGCTGCACGAGGAGAAACTACTTGCACAAAGCAGGACTTCGTCAAAGTCCTCCTCGCAGTCGGTGACCTGGCCCGACCGCATAAGGTTTTCAGTCATGAGTGCCTTCACTGAGGCTTTAAACTGTTCTGTGTCAGGGCTGTCCCGGAAACCCCCTTTCTGCCGAATGACAGAAAAGGAGTTTTCGAGACAGTCCTGATTCAGTCGGTTAGTCATCAAGAAGCTGAGACCCTCAACCCAAAGCTGTTCCCACATCTGCAAAACTGCGGCTATGGTGACGAGCCAGCCTCTTTTGCAAGGGGGGGGGGGGGGGATGATGCGTGCCTTCCGTCTACTGTGAGGAGCTCCCACGAGCTGATGAAGTCCTGCTTCGTTTCTAGTGCCGCAACATGTGTAGAGGTTGCAGTAATGGCCCGAGCAACCACTTTGGCGTGCGACAAGGACCGCGAGTTCAGCATGTCGAACAGCTCGTCCATTTGCTCGATGAACTCCGCTGTTCCAGAGTAGTCGTCAATACCACTGCTGCATGTCTGCATCATGCACAGGCCAGCAGCTACGTTATGACTTAGAACCTGTGCTGCATATTTTACCCCCATCTTGTTTTTTACATTTATGTGCTGATTGGTTAGCTTAGGTGCCACCTTGTACACATTCTGGGAATCTTTGGCATAAAAATACTCAATGGCAGACCACTTTGCCATTTTTGATTCACCAAACCTTATGTTGTACTTCGAGAGGATGTTCCTCGTAGACTTCAAAAGGTGTGGTGGATCAAAAAGGGCAAAAATGGTTAACTTGCTGAAAACAAAGAAAGGGCTTTCAAGCGAAACACCGAGCTGAGAAAACAACCTCTGGTTTGTTGGCCCTTGATCGCAAACAACACCCACAACCTTGAGGCCGCACTCTGTAAGATGCTGCAGAGCAGTAAACACAAGCGCATGCCAAATATCACTTGGTGTTGACGACGAGGAAAAGAAGTAGCCTAGCATTTGCTTTTATTTTCCAGCGATGCTTCGGACCATGAAGCAGAGCACTTCAGTAGCAGGCTTCTGCCCAGGCCGGAGAGGGTGCTCTTGCCCAAAATTTTCGAGACCCACGACAGAGTCGGAAGCACTTAAATACTGCAGCTGTGTCTTGATGTGCATTTCACCAAAAGACAAGATGCACATCTTTTGCACATCCGGCATTGAGGCAGCAGCATTCTTAACAGCCTGAAGGATCACTGGACAAAAGCCAGGAGCCTTCGCAACTCCAAGAATGCTGCGCTTCAATGTCGAGTTTGATGGCAGCTGTAAGTACTTCCTTAGCACCCTGTATGCCGCAGGGCTCTTTAGGTACAAGTTAAGGGCTAGCCTTTTATCTGTTGCGGTCCACCTCATGCCCCGAGGGCGAACAGAAAATGCCCGTACCTGGCTGATAATAAAATTGTAGCTATTGACCGACACGGAAGACTTGAGCTCCTCCAGCATTCCGCTCCTGCATCGATGCTTTTCGGCACTGAAGGTCAGCCTTCGCTTGAGCTTGCTGACCCTCACTCGGAGGTTCCGGATGAGCTTGGTCTTCGGCGTCACCAACTGTCGCTTGCCACCGCTGCTTTCCTGAGGTGCCTTTCTTTTCAGGCTCTGATGTCTGGGAGTTATCCGTAGTGCAGAGCTGGAGAAAGATAACAATACATAAATAAGTGTTTAGAACTCGTAGGAGTCAAAGATGTCGTAGAAACATCACGGAATTCAATATGGCACTGTCCCTTGATTTTTCTCCTTAGAAAATATGGAGACAAGAGCCCAACTTGCTCCCCTCAGGTGATGAGCGGGGAGTAAAAATCGATAGTGAAACTAGGGATAGCTTTTGAACCAGACAGAAAATTTCTTTTATGTCTTGTTTCGAAATGAGAAAGTGGCATGCTACATTGGTGACGCCGCAAGATCTTTTCCGTATCAGATTATCATCTTAGCCACACTCCCTGCGACGGTCAGCTGAGCGTGTGACCGCCTCAAACGCATCGTCCCACGAGTTCGAACAAGGCCGTGGTAGTTTGGGCTTTTGCTATATAAACAGTTCTATCGCCTCCCTTTTTTTTTAGCCCAGAAGGCTTTCCTTCTTTAGCCCAGGCCGCGATGCCGTCGGTATCAGTGGTATCAGCTAGTCTGCGTCTTCCATACGTGAATTTGGGCGGATTATATAGCTAAGCATTAGACCGTTTCGAATCCCGCTCGCCTCCTGCTTATAGTTTGGACAAGTTCAAGCAAGTTTGGAGTTGCTCAGCTTATCTCTTTCCGGTCTCTTCCTTCCCGAGCGTGTCACCGTGTTGACGCCGCAAGATCTTTTCAGTATGAGATTATCATCTTAGCGTTGAGAACACTCTTTCTGCGAAACCGATCCCAATAAAAGTATATCCTTGTCTCGCCTGGACAAACTGTCTGCGTAACACACTCTTCATAACTTGAGCACCCATCGAACGATTATTTGGTAAGGTCGCGAGGACTGAGGAACAAGTCGTGGGAACGGAGATTGCAAAGACGGGAGTTTTTTTGCCAACTTCGACTCAAGATTGTTCCCCTCTTTTATTTTTTTTTTCAGCTGATATGGAAATTTAATTTTTTTCCCAATCACTGATGGACAAGGAGACGTAGTGGCGTTTTTAACGCAGCATTAGTTCCCCAAAAATAGCTTCTTTTTTTTTTAACACGATTTGAATTATTTTTTGTACCTAGCAGAACGATTACATGTTTGCACTAGTTAGGTGCACTTATTTCGGGAGCAGCACTTGAGAACACATTAAAATGAACGCGATCAGTAAATTCCAAATCGAAACTAGCGAAGCGGGAGAGCGCTCAGCGATTTCTTCATCTTCGTTTGGGGCGCATCAGTTTCGAGCCTCTCTCTACGTGTGCAAAGCCGCGGTTACTTTGTTGTTCATGATTCCGAATAGAAAGGCGATTCGGCATTAGCTTCATCGATGCAAGGGGGGAAGTCAGCACCTTACAAAGCTTAATATGCACATGTTTATAATTCACCAGTCTATTGTTTGAATTTAATGCATTCGAGTCTGTGTAACGGCGAGTTCCTCAGCGGTATTTGTCACGGAAACGATGACTTTCAGAAAAGCGAAGTATAATATATAACATTCTGCTATTTTGTAGCAAAAATACTTCGAATAGAGAACTTACCAGCCTCTCAGCGGGCGCTTTATTCCCAGCTTCGAATGATTCTAATTTAAACGCCAAAAAAGCATTTGCACCGTCTGTACTACGCAATTTTCGCAGCAGCCCGTAGCCCGGCGCCTCGACACCTCTCATTGGTCATAACCCTGGGTAACCGTGTAACGGTTTTAGGTCAAACATTCTTCTATTCATTCCCGAAAAAAGGGGGTCTCTCATATTTTTAACAATTAGCATCACTGGTGTAATAACTTTGTTTGATAACAATTACTTTTACACGGCTACTGTAACAAGAAATCAGAAACATAAAAAGTGTTTAGTTCGCGATATGTGGTGAGGGGCGCTGCCTAACGCCCGATTACCGGAAGTCGCCTTGAGTGGGACCACTTTATGCTTATTCACTGTGGTACCGCCAGTCCATAAACGCGTCATCTAGTGGAAGACAGTGCCTTTGAATCTGAAAAAAACAGTTATCGCTAACAAGGGGTGACTGACGCGCGCGACAGAAGTTTTGTCACTCTTTTACCACATGTAAAGATACCTTCCAAGAAAGAAAAAAAACATTAAAACCTTTGATTCACTTTTGAATTTCGATAGGGTTTTGATCAGACGAGGGCCTCGGCTGGTCAGTATTAAAAGGTATACCTCCGGTAAGCTTTCTGAATTTTACGGTTACGACCGTTTTTAGTGCAGGAAGTGCCCCAGAATTTCGAGGTGTATTTTATTTTTTGTTACCTTGTGTAAGGTTGCAGATATCTTATCCCAAAGATTTGTATCGGGGGTCTACGGCAAAACAGAAACTACCGGCTTGAGAATAATGGCAACCCTTGAGATCTGCTGCGTGCCCTCGAGTGACGACACGTTCGTACCGCGGTACCGCAAAATGTACGACTGGCCTAGTCGCAAGAGTAGTTCCGATCTGTCAAATGAGGAGCTGTGCCTGTTTTACCGCTCTTCTTTGTAGATATCAAACATTTGTAGCAATTATTAATACACATTCATAAAGTTTCCGACCGAAGACCGAGTTTGCCGCGATGAACAGGTAGTATTCACTGGCCGTCATAATTAAGCGTGGTGTTCACACCGCAGGCTCGGAGCGCGTTCCCGCTTAACTTCTGAGAGAAACTACATTCTTGGTATGGGCAATGCACATTAAAGAAGCGTTGTAACATATTATTGTAAGCTCGCGCTTAGCAGGATCGAACTCAACTATGGCAGCCAGTGAATGCAAGAGCCCTATATAGAGAGAGTTTGGCCACTCATTGGGAAGTATAGGAGGCAAATGAGGAGGGCGCCATTGGCCGAAAGCATTCTGAGCGTGTTTCAGGGCGTCTTCGCAAATTCAAATGTGGCCGAACAGAAGCTGCGAATGATACCGTGGCGGTGGTCGCGAGAAACAAAAATTAATAAGTGCGTCGGAGTAACTCTCGGTGACTGAAAATATGGAGCACATGATGCGTCAATCACGGACATTAAAAATCATGGTGGAAGATATGTGTTATATCGAGATATAGAAGATATAAAAAGCGTGCGCGTCCAGCAGAACGATCGACCTAATACGTACGCCAGGCACCGAGGGCCGGGAATTTGCCGTCCGAGCGGTCAGACTCTGTCCGAGCAAAAAAAAGTTCGAGCGGCACATTCGTTTCTTATATTTTTTTTTTGACTGGTAATAATCGAAACATTACATGCACCATATTTTCAACCATGAAGAGTTACTACATTTAACTCTTACGCACTTACGCACTTATTGAAACTGTCTATCGCTTCCACCGCTAAGGGATTCTTTTCGGCTTCTGGTTGGCCAAGAGGACATGTCAAGCCCTCTTTCTGCGTCTGGTGCACGCCCTGGCTCTGCCCGCTCCCACTTACCAAACTTTCTCTAAATACGGCTCTAGTAAATCCAACCTAGCTAAAATTAAAATTAAAAAAAGCAGAACAGGTTTGGTGACGGTCCACAGCGTGCCGCATGATTGCATAGTGATATTATCGTAGATAAACCCGCAGTAGCCAACAGTCGAGCATCCCGTGTATAAATGCCAGGCGTAAAATATTCCGAGCAGATCTTTCCCATCTGTGTTTCGGAGTCCACAGCCAATTCGGAAATCTCTTAGGCGAACGGCGTCGCCCCACACCTTCCCCAACTTGGAAGTTTTGGGGAACTGATGAAAACGCTTATCGGGGTGGCGCAGCGGGCTGTTTGCGAAACCCACAACACAAGGCGTGCTCGGCATTGCACAACGATGCTAGTCTCTTGGCCTCCTTGCACGTCGGCACCAGGACGCGCTTGAGCAAGAGGGAGTCAATAATCTTCGTCTGCGATCGGTGAGGAACATAGCATAACAAGCAGAAATCGCCACACGGCGAAGAAAGTGACATCATGAACAAGTCACCTCCTTGAGTCCGAACATGACATCGGGGCACAAAAGTTGCTTGACAAGCAGCCAACCCGCTGAATGCCTCTGAATGTCCACTGAGAACCTGTTGGTAGCATCTTTATTATCGTTTTTAGAGTGGATCTCAGTTTCCCATTAGTGTAATAGTTTGGCGGCGCTGCTCATCTTTATTCTTTGTAAATCGATATCAGTCAATTATTTTGGTTCGACTTTTGACCAGAGTTACCCTTTAATGTGATACTGCGTAACGCGGCTTACCCTTATCTTATCTTTAACAGCCTGTTGTAGACGCACCTCACGGAACCGCCAAAGTGTGCCACAACGTTTTCCTAACACACCTCGAACCCAATCAAACACATAGCGTCCATCCTTTCAGAACGAAAAAGAAGGAGCCAAGCGTCGATAGTCATCTTTTTCTAGAAGATCCCTAAAATTTCTTCACCAATTCTCGTCGGTCCGTTTGAGGAGAGCGTCCGGTCTCCTTCCCTAGCCCGCTACACGGAAGCCCAATTAGTCCATCTGGGGAATCCAAGGAAGCCAGCTCGGGCAACCAGCACTCCCCGGACCTCCGCGGCGTCGCTGGGGAGACTCTAAAGGGACCTTCCGATGACTCGCAGGCGGCGAAGTGAAGGGCAGAAGAGAAGACGGGGGGGGGGGGGGGGGGGGGGGGGGTGCTTTCCGCGATGACTGCGTCTCGTTAGCCGGTCCCGTAGACAAGCCAAGACAACGGGGAACCGCGGGGGAAGCCGTCCTCGCACTTAGAGCGACGACGAGGGAAGAGGGGAGGGGGGGAACGAGTCAAGATGGTACCTAATTAGATCTCTAATTAAAACCGCGGGGAAGCTGCGAGGGACAGCGAAATGGGAGCAAAGGCCTTGCGCGTCTCGATATACGCGTTTGCAAGTACGGCCACTGGGCGACGCCGTATTGCTTCTGCATCGTACTGATCATTTTCGTTAAGCATTGTTAGGGCTTAACCTGCTGCTGGTCTGCATTTATAGTCTGCTAGTGAAGCGTTGGCCGGGCTGAAGCCCAACACACATCGTGCAATTTTTACTTTGAAGTCGCGCACAATAACTTCCACCATGTTTGTTTGTTTTTTCTGCACGAACGATTTCGCAATTGCGAAATCGAAAACAAGATCGTAGCATGTCGGTCGGACCTGCTGCTGGTGTGCACAGACAGTCTGCTAGATATTTATTGTTCGGGCTTAACTTGCTGCTGCGGCTGTAGTGCACAGATCGTCTGCTAGTTAAGCATTGTTAGGGCTTAACCTTTAGCTGCAGCGCACAGATTGTCTGGCAGTTAAGCATTGTTAAGGCTTAACCTGCTGCTGGTGCGCACATATCGTCTGCTAATTCAGCATTGTTGGAGCTTAACCTACTGCTTCTGCGCACATATCGCCTGGTAGTTAGTCATTGTTAGGGCTTAGCTTGCCGCTTCTGCGCACATATTGTCTGCTAGTTAAGCATTGGTAGGGATTGACTTGCTGATGGTAAGCAAATACTGTCTGCTAATTACGCATTGTTAGGTCTTAACCTTCTGCTGCTGCGCACAGATTGCTAGTTAGGCATTGCTAAGGCTTAATCTGCTGCTGGTGCGCAGATATCGTCTGCTAGTTAAGCATTGTTAGGGCTGAACGCACTGCTTCCGCGAACAGGTCATCTGGTAGTCAAGCATTGTTAGAGCTTAACCTACTGCTGCTGAGCAAAGATCTTCTGCTAGTTAAGCATTGTTGGGATGAGCCTGCTGCCGCTGCGCACAGATCGTCTGCTAGTTAAGTATTTTTAGGGTTTAACCTGCTGACGGTGCGCACAAGTCGTCTGCTAGTTAAGCATTGTTAAGGCTTAACCTGCTGGTGGTTCCCACATATCGTCTCCTAATTAAAGGAACACTGACACCCAAATAAAAAAGTTATTATTTGCCAAGCGACTTAATATGGTGTCAAAGGACTACTCAAGCAATATTGTGCTACTTTATTACGTATAATTTTAATAAAGTAAAAAAACGCCATTGATTGAAAACGAAACCGAAACTGAACCGGGGAGGAAGAAGATATGTAGAGGAGATAGGTGCCTGAAGTCGCGTAGCTACACCCGACTGCGTTTATTTTACCCTTCATTTTTCCTGGCGGTGTGAAGCACCCGAAAAACGCTTACGTCGCACGAAAAAACGCAGGAGTCAAGAACTTTGTATTGAGGTTAGCGCGTTTTTCAAGCTCTTACCAATAATTGTTCATAGGGCGAGCGATGTTTTTAGCCAGCTGAAAGGACAACGACTCGGGGACGTCTTCGTGCGAGTCAGCTTGGTGGTCGGTCCTGTCGTACAGAAAAATCATAAATGTTTGATCGGTAGAAGATTCCTCTTTCGAAGCTAGACAGATTCTCCGGTACCGCGAGCAGCAGTTCTTAAGTAGATAGGGTGACCGGGCGTCCCGTTTTGGCCGGGACAGTCCCGTTTTTGAGGTCCACTTCTGTCGTCCCGTCTTTTTATCCCAATATAGAATCATGTCCCGCATTCGCAGGAGTACAGAGTTTCGAAATTGTCACCAAGCGAGTAGAAGCAAGCTGAAACTATGCCTATTCGTTACAAGTATATTTTACAAAAATAACCTGAGGTACTTTGAAATATTTACCCAGAGAGTAAACTTTCGAACTGTTCTTGCCCACAAACACTTTTTCTTTCGCGAAGACGCATGTATATATATATATATAATATATATATATATATATATATATATATATATATATATATATATATTAGTTACTGGATATAGCACGGATATAGAATCATGTAGATATACCACACATGTAGAATTTCATTACATTTTTCTGTCAGTTTCAAACTTTAGTACGCTTACCCCCCCCCCCCCCCCCCCCTCTTTTTTTTCTCCGCTGGTATTTCCCGTTTTCTATCTTGAGGGATATGGTCACCCTAAAAGTAGATCTCCCACGCGCGTCCTCCGCAGCCATCGCTTAGTCCACTTAGTTCAGCCGACCAGCCCGCGATTCCTGCGATACGACGCCATGTCAAGAATTACGCAGAGAACGCACAGAGTGCTTCCGGTTCTATGTCAGCTTTTTTTGTTTTTCAAACAACGTACTTGAACCTTTGTGGAAGCCGCAAACATTGAGTATTATATATGTATATATATATATGTGTGTGTGTACTTTTTTAATATTGAGTGTATGCGCTCGATGACCTACTACTTTGAATATATTTGGTGTGTATGTCTGAACCATAAGAGGACGGCACGTGACCACGGTAAAAAGAGTGAGCCCGATTCAAGCCGGCGGAAAGAAAACAAATTGCGAGACGAAAATTGTGTTCTGGGCAGCTGAGCTCTCCTATGTCATATAAAAAAAGAACAAAAATCGTTGCCAGCATAAATATCTGTTAATGCCCCTTTAAGCATTCTTGGGTGCAGGGTATAGAACTAAAACTCTTTTCGGTTCGATTCAGGTTACAGCTCACATATTTCGGTTCGGTTCAGGTTCACCTCCGGAGCGAAAAAAAATAACGGTTCGAACCGGTTTGAACCAGTTTATACCGGTTCATAAAAAGGTTCAAAGAAAAGTAAAAAAAAAATTAACCGAATATTCGCACACATCTACTGCCATGAATGAGATCACAACGTTATAAAATAAGTGCTCATTTATTAAATTTGTGTACCTGTCTATTAGAATGATCATCAAAACTTCAAGCCGTGACATGGGACTTGGTACCAAACTTTTATTTACCAAACAAAAAATTATATATGTACAGCAAGAATGGACGAGTGCCTCTCCAAAATTGCTACATGCACACGCCCTATTAATTTTACTGATGTGTACGTTCTGCCTTGGCTGCGTGAAACGACCAGAAGAAAAGGAAATACTCTAGTAGTTCGGGGTTCAATCACGTTCGTTGGCATGACTAGATGTACTTTAACCCCGAGAAGGACCTTTCCATGCTGACTTGCGTAGCCGGTACTGCAAGAGCGACGAGTGCAAGTAACTATAATTCAGGGCGCCGGGACCTTTTTTTTTTAATCCAAAATTTCAAGACGTTCCTACTCTCGCTGATTCAGGGCACCTTTTCAAAGTCGTCCAATATGGTCTGAATCCCCAAAGATCGAAGAATGGTTTTTAAATGCTTTCAGCAATCTCTTTCTTTCCCACGAGGAACGCAGCGAGGTCATAACCAGCGCAATTAGAACTCCCCGTTGTGCACGGTGCTTGAAGTTGCTGTGACTGGGCATCTTTTTCAAACGCGCGAACCTTCCTACACGCCAGTAGCAGATGCTGCTTTACTCTGGACCTTTCCTCGCTTGTTAGCGTGACATGGTATAGACTCTAGAGAACCCAAAAATATAGCCGCCAGAATATGTCGTTTCCGAGCAGCACCTTTTCTCTCCTTTTCCTGAAAGCGGCCAGCTGATTCGCGACCGGGGTTTAAATCTTTGACGTCTCAATTTGGCACGTGAGCCATGTTCCGTAGAAGTCCCCTAAACTTAGTTAGTGCCTTTGAATATGCACTGTTACTTCCTTGGCCGGTCCCAAAAAGGCTTACGTTGCTTATTGATTTTCAGTCTTCTTGAGTAAAGCGGTGTTTATCATCGTCTGCGATGAACTCCTCGCAGAACTCTCTCAGCTCCAGCCATCGTCACATCATGGCCCCGATGGACATCCTCCCCGTTACGCAACCCAGGATGGACTTCTTCATATTGAGCTTCCGAAGTAGGTACAGCACGGTTTTCACTTCATTTTTTCACAACTTTTCGGGCCTTCTTTACAATGTCGCTAACAGCTGTAGACTTGAGAGTGTCGTGTACAAAAAGCTGCAGCGTGTGCGCAGCACACCTTATTCCTTAAAGAAGAGGGCCCTCATCAGAAAAAGCAAAAGCTCCTTTTAAGTCTTCGGGGTAAGAGACATCATCTGAGGCGCCACTGTACGCGTGCACATCTTCCTCTTCCGACTCGGACGGGTCGGATCTTGCCGCGACCGGCCCATCAGATTCTTCTGCTAAAAGAGCAACGGTTTTCAGCATATTGCCTCCGTTGTCGGTCGTTACACTATAGACTTGCTTTGGGGAGACGTCGTACCTTGAAAGTACTTGAAGAACTTCGCTTTTTAAACGTTCCGCGGTTTGTCGCTCGAACATTTCTTTCATTGCCAGCGTTTGCAGGTGAATTTTCCCATTTTCGACGTATTGGACGTTCACTCCGAGAACTGCGCGTTCGAGACCCGTGGCGCAGAAGATTTTCAGTGACGCCAACCGTGCCCTAAGGGACTCAGATATTTCTTTTCTGGTAATTTATGCCTTTTCTGATACTTTTTGCCGGACGCCTTCGGCACTTTCTGTGACGCGATCTTTAAGGTCCTCCAGCACGGGATCGATAATTTTTCAGGTACCCGGAGTCATCTGTGAAGCAAAATTACCGGCCGTTTGTGGTGACGAGCTCGACACGTGCGTCCATGACTTCATTTCCGGTTAACTTCTATATTACACCGGAGCCCCATTGTACGACAGATGGCAATGTTGGCTAATTGAACGGTGTTCTGGGTGACTGACTGGCAGCATGGCTGCTACTAGTGCACTGCTCAGAAGCGCTGCTGTCCGACGGCCTCTGTGCCAGAGACGCATCCTACACTACCTTGTGGAGTCGCTGTACGTGGCGCTCGAGGTTGGCAGCATTCTGTCGGGAGAGCCGCAGCCTACATTTTTCGATTTGACGTACTGACTGGTTTTTGTCAGTGACAAATTTAAAACGCTCCTGTACTGGGTTCTTCCTCGGGCGCACAATCTTGAGATGGAGCCGTTGGAGCTATCGAAACTCATTTAGCGAATGCCGGTTTAGAGACTCACGTTTTATTCGCCGAAGAACTGAGGGAGAGGAGGAGACGAGAGCGTGGGCACGTCAGACCGCCTAGTATTGATTCGAATGATTAGTGGCATAGCCTCCTCTATACTGACAAAGCCTGGCATGTCGCAACGAGAAGCAACCACCGAAATGGAAAAGGTGGAGTGGCACACAACGGATGAGAGGAGAGCCACGTGATTGGCGCCCCGCTGCGGCGAGACGCCGAAACACATTTCTTCGCTCGAAACGAATGTGTTTCAGGTCCCCGCCGCTGCAAAAGCTGTGCGCTGATTTCCAAGTTCCCCCGAGAAATGGCTTTTTGATGCTCTGTGCTACCATATCCACCCGCTCCAAATCTGCGACAGGGCTCTCCAAGGTTTCGTCGTCGAACTACAGGGCTTTGTGAGCATAAAGGAGGCTATGGCTCAGTCCACTGATGTGCGCCGCCTTTCACTTCCTAAAACCTGCACCGCCACCCAGTCGGCGCTTCAAAGAATGTGCTACTTGTAGGAAACTTTTATCTAAAACTTTAGTGTGACCCCGGCTTAAGAAACGCCGCCGTCTGAACCAGCCTAAAGCCTGACCGCAGTCAGTATGCTACAATCCGATGGAACCGATCGAGCAGCGCCAAAAGTGCATTATCACGATGCTCGTAAAATTTGTACGTTCGCTATGACCGACTAAACACAAGCACGCGCAGAACCATAGCCTTTTCTATACTCACAAAGCCTGGCAGTTCGACGACAGAGCCATAGAGTGCCCGGTCGCAGATTTGAAGCGCGAAGATCTGGTAGCACAGTGCATCAAAGGGCCATTTCTTGGGGAGCCTGGACGCCGGCGCACGGCTTTTGCAGCGGCAAGGACCTGAAACACACTTGTTCGCTCGGGAGCAGTGCGTTTCGGCGTCTCGCCGCAGCGGGGCGCCAATCACGTGGCTCTCCACTCATCCGTTGTCTGCCGCTCCACCTTTCCATTTCGTCGGCTGCTTCTCGTGGCGATCTGCCAGGATTTGTCAGTATATGTGAAGCTATGGGACTGAGTGCGTCGCGATCCTGCGCTTTATTTTGTGGGGTTTGTTTAGCTGAAAAACAGCAAACACACAAAAACAACCGAGCTTCGTGACGATGTAAATTTTGGTACTGCTAATGATTTTCTTCATCCGATAGTAGCGTCGGCTGACGTCAGACAATGTAAAACGAAGTTTTGGCTGTGTTCCAAAATTTACTCAATCCGACCCCGGAGTAAAGGTTTCGTACCGTGGCGTTCCAAAAATTACTCGAGCTTACTCGATGACGTCAGAACTCGCGTTACAGAAGCGGGTTGTTTACTCCGGAGTAAGTACTCACGCTACCCTCCGCGATCGGGGGGTAACGTTGGATCAAATCGAGTAAATACGTCACGTGATCTGTTCGTCGTCTGCTTTCTGCGCCGACAGCCGTCTAAGCTCGCTTGCTCCGTTGGGGTGCGGACGTTCGAAATGAGGTGCAGCATGTGTGGTTATTGCGATTTGCTGTTTTCAACGCACGAATTGACTGCATTACATCCAGACCGTGCACCTTCCCCGGGAAGGTATACTTGTTATTATCAGAGTGCGAGCGTAAACAGGAGCTTCTCCGCATTCTCGTCCTTGGCGTTGGAAGGAATGTCGTATTCTCACGTTCAAGGCTGAAAATGTTTGAACGCAGTAAATGATAAGGTAGTATTTTTTGTTTTCTCTAGAGTGTGTGTAGTGAGAGGATAACGCTTGTAAAGCAGTGAAGGCTTCAAAGATTTTATCGTAATCATATTCGCGTCAAAGTTTCATATGATTCTTGAGAAAGCACCCTCGCGCTGCACCACTACACCGTGTGGAATCAATTTCTGCAAAACATGATCGATGCAAATTACAATGCGTGGAATATATGCGTTTAGGGCAATCGCGCAGACTAATAAAACACTTCTTTAATGTCCAACTGTAAGGAGTGAGTAATTTTTATTTCAATATACAGCTCAAAAAGAAGGTGAGTAAAACGAGCTGATGAATCCACCTCAAAAAACACCGCGTCGTCATAATTATTATCGTCTCTTCGAGTGCTTTCTTGATGATCAAAAAGATCGTCTGCTATTTTCTGCCATCGCTGCTGTGTTTTCTTTTTGTCGTAGCCCAAGACAAAGCCAATCCGCATAGTATCCAGGTAATTATCCCGGCCGTTCCAAATTCGAGTCGCGGATCGTTTACTCGCGATGTCACGTGGTATTACCCGCTGACGTAGGAGGCAGGTTACTCGGGTAAGATTTGGAACATAGGCATTGTTGGGCATAACTGGATGAGTGGATGGATGCTTATGGCATTTATCCATTTGTAACGGGCGGTAGGTTGCGCCACCTAGCTTGAGTCTAAAAAGATAGACATGATTCCTCCCGCCTTTTTAGGCCAATTTTCTCCCCCTAATGTCACCAGGCGGTGTCAGATATCACCAGGATGACCTTCGCTAAGCATGCCCATGGTTCTCTTTAGCATTGCTAAAAAGAGACCATGGCTACCAGACTGGTGCTTCAACAAAGCATTTTCTTTTTACCCACGTTGGCCAGATTAGTTTTTGAAGCGTGGCTGCTTGAAACGTGTGTACGATCCCATAAAAGGTAAGCGTGTGAGTCTGGAGCAAAGTCTTTATATAAGAAAAAGTGAAGGTCCTTTGAGTAGAGGGTAGATTCTTAACATTAAAAATCAAGCCATAAGAAAGGAGGTAGATCATCTGATGAGTTTCTAAATTACCTCCTTCTCTCTCAAATACAAAGAGCATACGAAATTAGATGAGAAAACCTAAAGGTCTCGTAATTTATGTAGGGCCTTCCGGAGGACACCTTCTTCGCACCCATAATGAAATACGAAGTAAAACTAAAACTGTGCAGCAAGTCTTTCAAACTAAAGCACTCCTTCCCCCTCTCCCTCCCCCCCCCCCCCCCCCCCATCCGCACACACACATATCTCAATAGATTTAGACGCTTTGTAGAAGCTGTCTATTGGCGCCGCCATAACCAACCTTCAGTTGTTGTTTCCTCTTCTTCCGTTTACTTCCCTTCATCATTACCACAGCAGGCCAGGTTATTGACGTAACAGATTCTACCCCGTCCTTGTCCCCAGCATTGGCCTTTCTGCAGGCTCGTCAACGCCCATTTCAGTGGCTCGGTATCTCGGTAAGACGAGAGAAGGTCAGCAATGCCGGATGTAATCTGGCGCGTGGGCAAAGCGTCTATGCGAAGTACTTGAGAATTCACACCTCTGCAAATAATTGTGTTAAGGACCCTCATAATTAAGAGTGTTAGTATTGCCTATAGAAACAATCGCGAGTATTGCGTGTTCCTCGCTACGCGTGCGCGTCGTCGCCATGCGCCAATTCAAGACGCAGTTGGTGCCCCGCGCACATGCAGTATGAAACACGGAATGCTAACGCAAGGACACGGCGGTTGCGGTTGCTCGTATATGCAATGCCAAAACTCACTAATCTCAAGTTCTAAGTAAGCTACAAAAACGAGACAGTAAGTAATTCTATCGAGTGTATGTTTATACAGCCGGAATTTAGTCAGCCTCAATGGGCGTTTGGTGTCTCAGCTGCGGACGAAACATGTAGCGAGTGCAGTGCAACCACTAGCCTAGGGTCTTTAACCTTTACCACGCAGTAGTGATACACGACCGCACGCACGCCAGAAGAATTCTTATCCAAATCGGAACGGGCAGGAGTGAACATTATTGAACCTAGGATCCCTGGGTGCTGCCAGCGCGAGCTTTCGCTCCATATACGTGCTCCCAGCTGTGGCGCGCTAACACACTCGGCCACCGATCGCCCAAAACGCAGAAGTGGATTACTACGTAGAAGTCAAGAGTCGTACTGAGCAAAATAAATAATAAATTTTTCTCGTTAGCATCAAGAATAACTAGACAGGGAAGCTGTGAACTATTTCGAGCGGTTCTAGTCCCACTCGAGAACTAGCACATAAGTCTGAACTCCCGTCGTTGTAACCGCGCCTTGTGCAAAAAAAAAAAAAGAAAAAAAAATCGACGCAGCGGACAGGAGAAGGAAAGCAAAGCGTCAGGAAATCCTAAAACGACGACCTCTTCAAAACCTCTATTCAAATTCTCGCAAAAGAACTCTTGTGTCATTGCCAACCCTCTCCAAGTCACTAAGACGCAAAAAAAGGAAGAAAGAAAATAAACGTATCGAAACACATCACACTCCCAAAACGGCAATTAAACAAGCGACAACCAGCCTTACCAACTTGTATTCGGTCCGCCCTTACGCAAACAAGGCAGTGAAAGTTACCCGGTCGGCGGGCCATTCAACCGCCTCCCTTTCATCACCTGACCCTCTTCTCCGCGCTTGGATATGAGCAGGAGCGTGATCACGTGGTCGAAGATCAACGTATCACCGGTCAAACGAGAGCGCGACTTCCACCGCACTGGCAGCTTAGAGGTAAACTGAGTGTACTAGTCTCCTCACGCCAAAAGAACGCAAGTCGAGAAAGCGCCTACGCCAGCACCAACGCTTCGCCCTTACATCACGAAGTCAAAAGAAAAGCTTTGATAGGAACAGTACGAACAACAAGAGACGGGATTAACAACGAGCGACTCCCGACACCTCTCCCAAAATTTGTCGCCGGAGCGAATTCTTCCATCCCGCGTTCCACCTTACGATGGGACGCAGCGGAGGCCACAAGCCACCGGCGTCGATACAATGTCGCGTGAGCGTCACGTGATCTACGGGAAGGGCCCAGCCACGCGCGGGGTACTTATTCACGTGACGCATTCGCAACGCTGGGTTGGCTTACTGGGTTGGCACGCGCACCGTGGGCGCGCGGGAAGAGCTCGGAGGCCTACAGCGCCTCCCCGTCTTGGCTGACTTGCGCATGACTAACGACGGCGCTAATCCTTTTTTCAGCAAAAGAGGCTCGTCTTGTCCACCTTCGGCGACGCTTGCGAAAGAAGCGAGACGCTAATCCTCCACTACGACGACGCTACGCAGCGTTGCATGCAGTGTCGAGCAGCGACGAAGATTAAGAAGCGTCTCCCCCCCCCCCCCCCCCCCTTCCCCCCTTTTTACCTCCCCCGTGTTTGTGTCGCATATTCAATCTGGGCGGGCAGAGCTTTCTTTGATGCGAACGCTCAGCCCTCTCCATCAAAGCTCGGGGCTGTTTGCCGTCGTTGTTTTGTTGTTGTTTGTTTGTGTTTCTTGCCTGTTTTACCTTGTTGTTTGTTTGAGCCGGCTTTGAATCTCTCGAGTTCTTGTTGTTTGCCTAATTGTTTGTTCTGAGAAGGCCCCGTGTACACGTATGTGCGTTATGTGTGTTCTGTGAGGGAAAAATGCGCGAGCGATGCTAATCAATTAATTAGTGTCACTATACTCGCGAAACTTTGCTCATGACCGGTGCTGAAAATCAAGATGCATTAATTTATCCGAAAAAGAAAGAAGAGCTGCTAGATGCGTTTCATCTTAAGTCGTTGTTTCCATGCAGAGGTTTTGCAACAAACTTCATCAAGTATGTATATAGATTTGCAGGCCCTTCAGTAAGGTGGTGAAGCTATTTCGGGCGACGGTGCCACACAAAATCACATTATATGTTGCGATGAGAAAATGTGAAGGATGATTACTGCAACGATCCATGGACGCTTTGCAGGAGTTGTGCGTGGGCACCGCCATAACCGACCTTCAATTTTAGAGCGCAGCTCTTAGGCGCCCGCTTCCGGCTTGAGCGCCGCCAGCGTTGGCGTCGGCGCAACCGAGCTGTGCATTATCTGAAACGTCTGATAACGCACCGCGCAGAAACGTTAAAGGCCCGACCACACTAGCGTGAACGGCGCCGCCGGGCTGCGCCGCCGGGCGGCACCGCCGTGCGGCGTCCCAACGCGAGGAGTCCACATTGGCCTCCGTTTTGCAGGCGTCACGTGACAGCACTAGATCCCGCGATCGCGCCTCCCGTCGGATTTCCCGCTCTTTCGTCGTCTGCTCTTCGTTAGATTCTTCCGTTCCGCACTCGCTGTCTAGACGGTAGGAGTTCATAATGACCTGGTGATCAGCGTGAATGTGATTATCCTAGCCTGCTCGTTGATCTTGCTACGTCGCCGCGCTCTGAAGGGAAGGAGGTGCAGGTTTAGGGTCCGGCCGAGTTGGTTCTACCGAAGGACAGTACAGGTCTGGCGCGCCGTCGTGGCTTTGCTGCCCCGGAGGCGCGCCAGAGATGAAGGCTACTCTCAAAAGCGTCACCAAATCAACACGACATCCGTCACAACAGAGACGACATGCAACAAGTGCCACGGAGAAACTCACTTGTAATTCCGAATTCCTCTCCTATACTTTCCCAGCGGTTAGTTTCAAGGAACCGCTCCGTTGGGGAAGGCATCGGGGGGAAATAGGGGGAGCAGACGACACGAAACACGTCCTTCGCTTCGAGACGCGCCGAGGACCGGCTTGAGCGTTGCCATGGCATCGCGACGTCACTATCTACGCCACCTCCCATTGGCTCCTCTCTTCTGCGGCGTCCGGCGTTGGGCTCTGAACCGCGCAAGGAGCGGTTGGGTGTGCGGCGCCGCACGTCGTGACGTTGAAGCCGAAAACTGGTTTCCGCCGGCAACCGGCAGCGACGACCGTCGCGCCGCAGGCCTCCGAAACGCCAATGTGGTCGTGCCTTAAGAGTGACGTTTAGGCACGAGCGCACTGCGTTATGGGAAACGTGCACCGCGCCAAAACGTCACGGTGACGAAACGTTGCCGTTACGTTTTGGTGGAAGTCACGTGCCGAAACGTCACATGACTTCACCGAAACGTCACGTCACGTTTTGGCGCGGCGCTGAAACGTCGCGTGACGACGCGCGTTTCGCGCGTGAAGGAAAGAAGAGGTTAGGAGGAGAGGGTACGGATGAGGAGGAGGGGCATGTCCTCGCCTCCTTCTCCTTAAGATCTGCGCTGTAAATCGGTGTTACAGGAAGTTGTAAACGTCTTTCATTTTTTGTTTCACATTATTACGACTTCACATCACCAGGACCCCGCAGGACACGTTATTGAATTGAATTGAATTTATTTCTGCCACATTGTGCCGAGGACACTGGACAAAAAGCCTCCATGAGGAGACTTGACAAGGTCCGGTGCCCTTGTAGGTACAGGACATCGTTTATAAATGAAAGCAAAAGGACCCAAAAATATTTATCTAAACAAAGTGCGCATACATTGCCAGTTTAGGTTCTTCCGTGTCCTTGTTCCCAGCATTGGCCTCTGTGGAGGCTCGTCAACGCCCGCTTCACTGACTCGGCATCCGGGTAAGACGAGAGAAGGTCAGCAATGGCGGCTGTAATCTGGCGCGTGCGCAAAGCACCTATAGGTGTCTGCTGCGAGATGTTATCTGCAGCACATGCTCCGCCTTCAGCGCGACTGCGCGAGGTTTTGGCCTTCGATAATACTTGGGTGTTCCGTGAGCACGAGCAGCCAGAGCACCACGGAAGGAAACGAGCGCGTGTCGGAGGAGTTGCTGGTGGAGATTATCTTGCCCATGTTACGTTGCAACGAGGGTTTGATTTGATTGCAATACAAGATTCCCTTTCTACTTTTTTTCTCCTTCTTTTACGTCGTTATTGGCTTGCCATTGCCCCTGAGCATATGTCTAGAAGGTGCCGCAGTCGGGCAATAGTCAGAGCCGTATATTATGAGAGTTTGGCCAATGGACGGAGCCAAGGCCGCCGCTTGCGCCGAAAATTTCCCCCGAAGTTAGAGCGTAAAGTGAGAGGGCGACACAGCGTCGACCGATTAGCAGTCTTCGCCGTCACAACATTGGAAACGACATTTAAAGCGTGAAATAGAAGCGTTCAATCTCGCAGCGACACGACGACGACAACTTTGAGAGGATACCACACCGGGCGTCGACGATGCCTAAATCTAAGCCTTACCCCATGATACCTCGGAAGCAGCAGCTTTCTGCTTTGAATGGGCTACCCGTTGTAGCCTGATGGTTCGACCCCAGTGAGCGACAGCACCATCATGGTCCTGGGGCTCCTTTGTGCAACCGTGCACCGATCGAACGGCAGGTTGCAGGTCTCCTTGGCCCGCTGCTGACACAGCCCTCAACGAAATGTGTACATCTTCAAATCGGACTGACATCCTCCGCAATAGCAACAATCCATCTCGTCGTCATCCCGCATGTGTATACTCATCGCATTATGATGTTCATTAGGCGCGGCACCGCGGGCCTCCGTGGTACGAGCTGCTGCCTTTTCGCGGTGCTGCGGCTCTCCAGAGCCGATTCAAGACATTACATTACATTACATTACATTACATTGCATTAGCAATAATCGCAACGAAGCCGTTTGCTCTGATTCGGAACGCACGTTCGTTTATTCCAGAGTTGAATGTGGCCTTGATGAAGACCTCACACGCGCCAAGTTTTCAGTCACCAAGAGTTAATTTTTTTTTTACTCTAGTGACGCTAAAACGGCTTAAATTAGTCGAGTCACATTTTAAGAGCTCAGGACCACCACCAAGGGCTGTTTCGCAGCCTGTGGTTGACCACAAGATGCTCTCCTATTCAAACCAACGAATGGCCAAACTCTCCTAATATACGGCTCTGGCAATAGTCAGCGCCTGTACCTGCAAAGGTGCGCCACAATGGGCGGGCGCCAGCGCGTCGTCTCCTTCTCCTGCACCCTTCCTATAGTTGCTAACATCTAAACGCGGCGCTGGCTTGTTTGACTGCGTACGTCCCCGCATATATTGAAAACCTAGTGACTATTGCTTGTCTGAAGTAGAACTGAGCTGATTTTTTTGGTATTGCGGACATGATGCTCCAGGCGCATCCTGGATAATCAATCAATGCTCTCTGACGCTGAAGGCATTCACGCAACAAGTCATAGGTTTGATTTCCGTCTCGGGTTGCTAATCATTGTGATTAAGATTCACTAGGTCATGCCGGCTCTTACTTTGTCATTTCTAAACAGAATATTTTATTCTGCGGCAAATCGGGAAAGGAGTTTCAGCTAAGATTATTTTATCACACTATTATTTTATTGTTGGTGAACATATGCAAGAAGCTTATTTTATTTTTAGTTAATGTTTTTATATTCGCAAAAAAAAATTACCAGTGTCGACACAGTAGTCAAGCACTTCGATGGCTTCATATTTCGCGAATTGGCCAACATGTCGTATGTCCTAATATCTTACGGAAATCAATGTCACGATTGAAAATAAACTAGTCAATACTTTCTGGATAATATATTTGTTGACCAACATTTCTGGGACTGCTTTTGATTAGGAGGGCTTTGATTGACTGCCAAGTTGACGCATCGGAACGTGATCAGAAAATTAAAGACAACGTTACGAGAAAATTAAGATTACGACTACAGACCAAGAATTTGTCGGCTATTTAAAAAAGAGCGTTATTAATTATTCAAGAGAGACACATACGTATTTGTTTAACAAATATGTCGTTTCAAAGTTTAGCGGTAGTGGAACTACGTATTTTACGTACCACATAAAAAAATATGCATGTATCCTGCAACAATCCCTCGGCTTCAAATTAAGGTGAGTAAATCACTTCGTACTGTTTAACCAATTGATTGTCAGCATCGGTCAAACAACAAATAGCAACTCGGCAAACCTGCGAATAACGCTCTGGAACTCTTCACCAAATAACAATATCAAGCTCCACAAAAACAGCGTGTCCATGTCAAGACGCCATTTTGGTATAATTAAATAAATCATACGTAAAAACGTACCTACCTTGATCATTTTTTCACCGGCCACACGCCAGACGTTTTAATGTGCGGCTGGTGTTCTCTTTACAATCCACAGCCACAAATGCAGTTTGACGGTTTTGGCGGAGTTCTACAACAAAACAAATCCACCACCGGAACACAAAACCATTAAAGTGATGGCTGGAGTTTAGGAAACCAATAAAATAGGTACACAAGGCAGATTTTTATTTCCAAACAACATTTTTACCACGGGCTCCCACTTCTAGAGAAAGCAAGGACCTCGCGTTTGTAGCCTTCGCTGTTTTACACGTTAGGATGAGGCACAATATAGTTTTAATCAAAGACTGTCAAAAAAAAAACAAAAAACGTTCGTACGTTTGTGCTGTCGCGCACTATGCCAACGCAAGCACCGCGTCTTCGCCGGCGCAAATGACGAAACAGACTTCCCATCTTTGCTGAACTTGCACACCAGGTGGTGCGACGTGTCAGGGCAAATTCCATTGTCTCGCATATCATAGGACGAAACGTAACTGACGAACTAAATGGAAAGTAGAAAGAAAGCCCAGTGATTCGACTTGCTCGGAAGAGCAGCTGCTTTTCGTTCGTATTCAACCTAGGACTCTAAATCTTTCTTGTTTAGTATTTTTAATTACTATTCTTTATTTCAATACAAAACAAATTCACATAGAAATCAGCAAACAATATACAAACGGTAAAGCAAAATTTGTTCTTGTTTTTGCGAGAAATCTTCGATTTAGATCATTATAGTAAAACTGGCTTGATTTAAATCAAGGTATAAAGCTTGATTCAAATCACCTCGATTTTTATTCTCCTCCCTGGTTGCAACCAATTTAAATGTTACGCAATTGACAAACTTCCATACACACGCAATGATTGGTTGGTCGTGTGCGTAGCCAGTTTTTGTTCTACTTTGATTTTGTGCTTTCAAGCATTGCTTCCTTTTCGTTCAACCCTACTTTAATATACAAACGCGGTGCTCAATGCGCTGTGTTTTGTGCTATTGAAGTCAAGGGGGATCTTTCAATTTTTTTTTTTTTGGCCTCTCATTGCTGGAATTTTATTCTTGCTGAAAAATAAAGCTGTATTGTCTTGTACTGTCTAGCGCCGCTTCCTTGATGTGAAACAACACCACTTTTTATGAACCTCGGTTACTAGAAGCGGCTTTATAAATTTGTTGCTGTTCAATGGATCATTCATGGCTCGTCGATGATCAACGCTCCTTCGCACTGTTCCTTGCAAAATGTAATATTGTGTACCTTAATTTAGCATTTTATATGATATAGATCTAGAAACTTTCCATAAAGTCCGAATGATGTATTTTGCACACCAGCCGCATTCCACTACGTATACTTGTGGCTTAACTTTAGCGTAAGTATTATTAGTAGATTTTTGTTTATATAATATCTTGAATTTTAGTGTTCTCAGGACAGTTTACGTTGATCATGTCTGGTAAAAATCAAGATACTTATCATGAGAGCTTAGAGAAATGCTGCCGTTCTCTGAGTGCCCTTTTTGTCTAATCTAACTTTTCTGCGCTTGAGCCTCTCCTGCAAATAGCGAAACCTGTCGCAAATTTGGGCTGAAAACAATAATGCCATAACTCTTCCGTGCTCATTCCCCACCTGAAAGTTTCAGACAGCCTCGGTAAGCACATGTAACTCTATAAGATTGTTCACGGTCGTCTGCATAACAAAGCAAAATCTACGAATAAAACAATCCCAGGCACACGGTTTCACAACGCACCACCTCACGTATAGACCTTTTCGCATAACCTCAAACCAGCCAGTAACTGACGTACCCTCGACCTGGTGCATTTTTGGATTACCCGCTGACACAGGGTATGCAACCGCCAACGGTATGGGCGAAAAGGCTTAAAAACGGACGTCGTGCATGAGTTAGTTCCGAGTGCTCCTTTTTACCGTGCTGCAATTTCCGAAAATCTACGGTTGTCTGGCTACCACTACGTGGTCGATGGATAAATAATTTTAAAAAGCATAAGAACAATAGCCGAAAGTGTGCCATGAGCACAAGATGCTGCAGCGCGAGTGTGGTTGCAATGTTATCGAGCTTCGCATTTTCCCCAAGAATCCTTATTTATGAAGTCAGTCGATTGCGAGCTTGAATCGCGAGAGATTCGTATCAGAATCAACGTCACGTTCAAGCCCACGACCACTTCGTCTACGACAAGAGGACCGATTTTGCTTCCCGGTGCAGGTGGACCAATTAGGTTATCACTGCAAGCCCCATGGTATGTGAAAGGTATGAAAAAGTCTACATGCCACCACTCAAGATGGAGCTATCAAATGTCGAGAGCTTACCTGCATAGACTGCTCATATATACTTCGCTGTGGGAACTCAATCAAAACACCCTACCGCCTTCGTCCTCGTTCTCTCGAGGAGGCAAGGTGATGGCCTGGGAGTCGCCAGCTGGATTCAACCGGACAAGCTCCAACCAAGTTATTGCAGCCCACCATAGCCAAGTCTAGCCAAGTTCCCCCATACCCACACCGTTGCCTACCCAGATAGCTGTGCTGCCAGAACTAGCCGGTATTTCTTTTTCTACGCCGCTAGACGGCGTCGTAGGCGCCGCAATTCTCAAGATGGCGGCGCCGTTAAAGAAAAGGTCTATAGCACGCGTCTCCGAAGCGCTCCGACTACAAACTTCTAGTCAACGAACCGCTAAGCAGTTATAAACAATGCATAACTGGGAGGAAATAGCTGGCACTTGTTTCCGGAAAACGGTACCCATGAAACTCATAGTCTACTCCATTCACCCCTGAGCTCACATCGCGGCAGAAGATGCGCTCGCCGGTCCAGTGAACCTCCTCCCTTTCGTTGTCATCGCCTGACATGCATAGCCTCTTATATAGTGATAAAGCCTGGCAGATCGCCACGAGAAGCGGAAGCCGAAATGGAAAGGGTGGAGCGGCAGACAACGGATGAAAGGAGAGCCACGTGACTGGCGCCCCGCTGCGGCGAGACGCCGAAATACACTTCTCCCGAGCGAACAAGTGTGTTTCGGGTCTTCGCCACTGCAAAAGTTGTGCGCTGACGTCCAGGTTCCCCGAGAAATGGCTCTTGGATGCTCTCTGTGCTACCAGATCCTTGAGCTCCAAATCTGCGACCGGGCACTGTATGGTTCCGGCGTCGAACTGCCCGGCTTTGTGAGTATAGAGGAGGCTATATGCCTGACCCCTATCTCTACGCGTGGGTATGGGCGGGAGCGCGATCACGTGGTGAAAAATAGGCGCACGATTGGTTCAACGAGCTCGCAGCTTCCACTGTGTTGCCAGCCTAGAGGTGAACGGGGTACAGTGCGAATTCCAGCGAGAGCACACGCGCGTCGTCCTATCGGCTCACGGACCGTGTGCGGTGGCAGTTCTTGTCTTTAGATCGCAACTCTGATCGGATACAAGTTCACAAAAGCCGGCCTTCTACACGCGAGCTTCACACTTTTCATTCGCGTGTCTGCGCACCGACCGTTGCCTGGGAAGGAGCGGAGACAGCGCGCGCGCTTTCGTTCTCAAATTTGGCGCGAACAACAAAGAGCTGCCCAAGTACGGAATTCCGGAAAGGCGGGGGAAACGCGCCAGAAAAACGAAACTTTTACGCGTCGCTTACCTGCCTGACTAGACAACTTTGTTCTCCGCCTGTGGCAAGCCGGGCCTTTGGTCGCAGTTAGTATGCTTCGTCTCACTTTCATTCTAACCAGAGGAAATACCACGGGCGCGCTCCTCCCCGCCCTCCCCCCCCCCCCCCCCTAAAAACAGTAAAATCTCGGTATTTAATTTGAGACACGCATTCTCTCGTGTAGGGAAAAAAGGGAAAAACAAGTTTCCCGCGATCCAGAACGTTTCCACCCAGTAACGCCAATCTAAATTATGTTTATTTTAACTTGCCAGCCTGGCAAGTTAAATGAGAAAGTCTGGTCTTTTACATTGATGTTCGACTAACGCTAAGATGTTAATCGAACAGGTCTATGAACCTTTGCAGAAGAACGCTCATATCCGGTGCTATTTTCAGCGTTCGTACTCGTGGCGCGCTTTGCTCGCTCTTCAAAGTGACGAACCAGGCCTGGGTGCTGGGTTGCCGAGATTGCACACTGGATTCTGGATTTTCAAACTTTGAAAAGGTCGTATACAGCCCAGCTGTATTTACAAACCTGCAGCCTGTCGTGCAAGCCAAAATCACTGGATGTAGGCGCACGCCTTTTAATGTTACTTCGAAGAGGCAATGGCGGGCACAAACTTTTACCGCTTCGGTTGGTGACCTCAATTATAACTTTCCACCACACTGGTAATTTCGATAAGGACTATTTTATTCCAAGTAAAAGCAGAAAAAAAAAAACGGGCAACCGGCTGCTCAATTAGACGAGCAAAGGACACGTCATGCACAAGAACGCGGAGAACGGTTTCGTTGTTTACGTTGTTGATGGGCACTTGCTCACAGCAAACTTCCGCCGTGCTCGTATTGCGCTGTCAAAGTTGTTGTTCTAAACAAACGCTTAGTTTGTTTAGTCATATCTCATGCTGGTGCCTTTCTGATTGTTCCGAATACGCCTTATAATGGTGACAGGAAAGGTCCAGTCAGGATGGCGATCCTACAAATTCTTTCAATTTTACCGCACCGTTGCTTTAGTTTAAAACCTGCGTGTTCTCCGGTGTGTAGGTTTTCGAAATTACGTATATTTATTGCGTTCTTGGGCAAGACATATCAACCGGAACACACGCGTGGTAAGGCTCCGGAAAAGGTATCCTATACAGTGTGTAAAGTCCGTCTATGCCTGGTGCTCCAGTTTGTTCTTTTTACTATAAAAGTTTTAATGCGATAGTTCCTAATACTAAATCGTTTACTAGAAGAAATTCTGAATGCTCGCAATATTTGTGGGAGACCACAAAAAGAGATGACGCTAGCTTGAGCTACGAAAACCTATCGCGAGTCCTCCATTTGTTCAGAATGTTTGCCTAGCTTTGTTAGCCATCTGTCGCGCTTGACGTGAGAGGAAAGAAAACAACACGAAAACACGATGCATATTCAATTATTTTCCTGAATAGGAAAGGCTCCTGAATCGCCAAGCTATCGTTTTGGGCTGCTAGCTTCATCTCTCGACGTGGCGTCTCGAAATAAAAACATGCCACCCTCGGAAACCTGCGTGTTAGTGACGAGTTCGCGCGTACTAAAGCATTTGCGTGTGCACTGAAACAAAACCCCTCAACTTGGACACAAAGGACGAATGGTGGGCGCTCGTAGTGATCATCAGCTTCTCAGATAGAAATGTGACAAACGCGTTACGTCGGCAACCATATTGTCCTTAGCTGCCTCAAGGGGTAGTCACGCAGTCGGTCCTACCCAAACGCAAATTTCCGAACAAAAACTTCAGAGAGACTCGAATTCCGGACGTTTAACACTAACAGAGGTGATCTGAGTCACCGCTACACTCTGTACCCTGCGTCGTTAATGTTTCGGTCCCACTGGTAATGCATCATACAGAAAGACAGTCTGCAAATATTGTCTGACGCGTTTTATTTTTTTTATGCCTTTCCTGTGACATTGGACATGCGAAAATTATCTTGAGACATGCTTGAAGCATGTATAAACCAAACATGTTTCGAATCGGTGCTTGAGGCGTGTCCGCAAATAATCATGTCATCCTGTGTGCGGTGACCACCGCGTATTTTTTGTACCATGTATGAGCAGTTTGACTGCGGCTTTTTAGCGAACTTCGCGAGCGGTGGTCAGCTACTTCGGGCTTCGGCCGCTAAAAGAATTCGTAGCATGGCTTCTTGAACGAGAAATTAGAGGTGGCGATTCATTATTTGCAGATGTCGGAACCCACCTTGTCTTCCCCTCGAGTACGGTGAAAGGGGCGAGATATACACCAACACGCGGTTCTTACGTCGCTCCGGTGCGGGGGTGATGCTTTCAGAGGCGCGCTTCATGTGCAAACACTTCACTTCACGCGACACTGGTTTACACGCAAGCGCGGTGCGGTTCGGGCAAGAGCAGACTTGCTCGTAAACAGCCCGTTTTATATATCGATGTAAAGCCACCGAAGAAATCACGTGACGACGCTATCGGGAAACTATTGCGTCCCCAAACGTTCCTGGTTCGTGTCCGTAAAGGTTCGTTTTCGTACGCTATTAACCGGACTTTCTCGCCTTATTGAGTTGAGATTTCGGCGACGATCCTATTGACTGTCTACAATAAAATGACTAATTCTCGGTGGAGTTCGGAGGAGGCGATGAAAGAACTTCATTTGTGACTTACTCGAGGTTTTAAATATATTTCTAGATTAATTCGATCAACACGCGGACGCATAAACATCGCTCAACACTCGAACACGCAAGGATCTCCCATGTTGTCACTTTTGATTTTCCAAGTACTTACACTTCTTCTTCGTTGATGATGTTTAACGAATTTCTTCTTCGGTGAAACCGCAGTTTATTAAATTGTGGACTCGTTCAGTTCAACTTCGACGATGGGCGCGTAACTCAGCTAACTAGAAAATAAAATAAAATAAAAAAGAATCCCAACTTTTAGCGAAAGAATACTGGAAAGACAGGGCAAAGCAAGCTGACGAAGCAGTCAGTAAACCGTCAAAACCCCATTGATTAATTACGCTCGTTCGCCGTCGGAGACGCCCTTCGAATTATCTCCGCTGTCACACATCTAAAAAAATTTCGGCTTTAATGTTCTTGTTTTTGGAGAACGTCACAATTTTTAGCACCTTAATACGGTCCTCGTCCCCCCCCCCTTTCCCCCCTCTACCTCTTCTTCCCGAGAACGCTTAAAAAAAAATATATATATATATATATATAACGAAGAATTTGAGATTAATAGAAAAAAAACATGTGCGGAAGAACAAAACAAGACACAAAAACAAGGAAGGGACGGGAAGGGCTCAGTAGAGATGGATAATGAATCCGGCGCTCCTTAAGCTCTGCATCTGCTCAGAAAAACGCTCGTGCGATCGAAATGAGCGTGCAATTAGGTAATTAATTCGCCCACTAACAAGCGATACACGCGCCCCCTTCTCCTTTTCTTTTTCTTGCCTCCCCTCTTCCGAGATAGGGGTTCACACGCAAACACTCAAGCACGCAGGCACAAAGAAGCTGAGGAGGACTGGGCCCCTAGCTCATGCGGCTGAGACGAAAAGAAAGAAACAGAACAAAAAAGAAGAGAAAAGGTCAGACCCCGGACAAGTAATCAGGCACATAGCATAATGCGAGCCACGAGGAAGAAAGATTGAAGCCAGTCCACGTTAATTCAATTAGGCCTCGTTTCCTTACATTTATCTCCGTCTCCTTCGCCCAATTCATCGCTTGATTCACTCTGTTTTTAGTGGGTTTTTTTTTTTGCTTTAATTTTGTCTGAAAAAAATATACGTATTGTGAACCAGACTTTTTTAACCCCGGTTTTTGTCAGATGATCACCATCGAATCAGACTATGAGATGCTTGGTACGAGTATCACCTGATTTGGTACCTGGTATTTGGAACCAGAAAACGATACTTCATCTAGTGTTCGAAGTTTGCGACGGCTGTCACGTGTGCTGAGGTGAAATACAGAAAGACGCTGTTGTGTATGCAGTCATTAATGTCATATACAACGGCGTAAGTCCAGGGGGTTCAGGGGGGTCCGGTCCCCTCCTGTATTTGGCGAGGGGGGACACCGTGTGCAAGGGTCCCCCCTCCCCCCCCCCCCCCTAAATATTACTCAGGCGACCTCCAACTCCTTCTCCCCACCCTTTCTCGAGTCGTTATCGAAGGGTCGGAGAAGCACAAAACAGACGCGGGAAAAGAAAGGGGGGACTCGAGCCTATCCTGCTCGTCGAAGAATGGCGTGGCACATCCAGTTGTCTCATACTAAAAAATACAGAGAAGGTAAAGCCACGTTGGCGAACTTTCAACATTTTAAAACGATGATAAAAAAGGGAACGACACACAGGCCTCGATACATTCCGATACCTCTGTGTACCCCGATACCTCTGTAACACTCAATAAAACCGATGTTGGAAAACCTGCCGCTGTCAGCGGTCAAAACTCTTGTTAAGCATATGGTGGCATGACTAGAAGAAGCCGGTCAAAACTATTGTTGTGTTGAATGTCGAATGTTAACAACATGGTGGCACGACTAGGAGCTATATTTCTTTTAACTAATTTCGAGTGCGACAAATCAAATGGGAGAATACCGTTGTTCGAACGTGGGTGATAAGACCAGCAGACGTGCCTAACCGTGAATTTTAATCTCAAATACAAATACCGTATAAGCTCCGCATCCTGAAGTTCATTATTGAACATGAGACCCTCCGACTTTTGGGGGAAAACATCTAAAACAGACCTGACGACGCTTGCCTCAGACATACTCTCAGACTTATTAAACAAAACCAAAAAAAAAAAAAAAAAAAAAAAAAACATCGACGTAACAAAACACTTTAAAAACACTCTCGTTATCGTGATTGTCGGAGATGGCCCTATCGCGCTTGGCTAAAAAAGTATCAGAAAGCACAGATGCCGCACTAGAGCCAACACAAATTCCTTCCCTTTGCACGTAAACGTTGTCGTCATATCGGATAAACGTTGTCTCCAAATAAAACTTTCGCAGCTCCAAGAAACCACCAGTACACAAGCCGCTAGCGTTCTGGGAGTCTATCTCGCCGTTTCCTTCAATACATGCATGTACTGAGAGAAACATGGCCTTATAAGGGATGGACTAAACAATATCTTCAATATCTGTAGACAAAACCCACACGTCTGTGAATGTGCCAATTTTTGAAGTAATATATGACACAGTGCAAGTTGCACATCAAATACAGATCAAAGGTCTCTAACCCACTCAGGTGCTCCGTAGAAATAGGCTTACCTGTTTTTGCCACGTACCTCTCTCTGTTACGACGGCCCGCAAGGTTCCATTTACCTTCTTTGTCTTTACAGAAAAGAAGACATTAAGGTTTCCCTTGTTGTTCTTCCCATTGTCATTTCCCAAGTTGAAAGGCTGAAATTTCTTACACAGCTTAGCAGCCGCACTTTTCATCTTCCTTGGATTAACGAAGGTAAGCCCGAAGTTCTTGTCAATAGCAGTGTCAGACTTAATTTTCCGCAGGTTTCCACGAAGTACAACGAATCCTCCCTCTTTATCTTCGTGTAGCAAACTGAGATCGTTGTTGTGAAAAGAAAAAAAGAAAAAAGGAGGAAACTGGACTTTGTGGTGAACCCACGACAGGAGCTCAAGGGCGTTTTGTGGCACGCTTCAGCAGGCCGTTCACCCCATTCAAAACACAGTGGTCCTTATCCTCGGAAACAGCCTTTTTCAATACCCGCCATACAACCGCTAACAAATCACGCGGCTTCTTGCTAGGCTCAACACTCAACTTCGGCCCTTTTCCCAGAACTCAAGTCAATTGTTCAGAAACTTGAGCGTCTCCCAAAACCGTCAGGTTACTCGGCCTATTCCCAGGTGCACGAGTCTTCCTGGGAATCCCAGTTCTGACGCGTTGCCACAAAAAAATGTGTCACCTGGGTCACGAGCTGTAGATGCTCTCGACGGTATCGGTATGCCAGGGGGGTAGAACCTCAACAGAAACACAACATCCTCAGGTAGTCGTGTAGAAAGCGTGCTTGCCTTCAGCTCCCTAACCTCAGCATCTTGCAGACGTACTTGGTAGGCCCATCGGATGGAAGTATACATTCGAAAATGCCCTCAATCTTAGGAGATACTTGGCCCGTCCTTGATGGAAATCAAGAGGTTCCTCGCACGGCATGTCGTACACGGCGATGAGGTTGACACAAGTGATGGCATGGTTGTTGTTGCTGTTAGTACAGTGAAAGAACACGCAGTAGAAGAAATGAACTGAATTAGAGTGGCGATGTGGGGTAGTTCGTTCATACTGACAAACGGGTAAACAGCGCTGAAAAAACAAAGACAAACTAGAAAAATTGAACACAGGACAAGCGTTAACTCTCTCCTAAACTTTAATAATAATAAAAAAAACACTGCTTCACCGAACACATCACGGGGTGGTCAACCAACACGTGTCATGAAATGCAATCTTTTTTTATGTGTCCTTGTCTTGCGTCTTTCACTGTGTCCTTGACTTGTTTAGTGCTTTATTTATAATTCTTCAGATATCTTCTCTTGCTTTAATTGTGGCAACGTGGTTTCGATTTGTCTTCAATAGTTTATCATTTGATAAGATCACAAGACGAACAGAATATTTGCTACATTACGAACACTAAGATAAGGTACGCTATGGTGGAGTGCATGGAACAGGACCGTGGTGTTTGGGGCTAGCCGTGGTACACTGGAGGAAAAGGAAGCTCAACTCTTCATTGAGAGTTGTTTCCCAGAATGCACCTTAACTGCTTCGGTTTTTCTATTGCATATAGTTTGCAAATTATCCTCTGGAAATTAAAAATTTGTAATAAAAATATTATTCGGGAAAACATTTAAACAAATTAAGATTGATGTTCATTTACAAAGAATAAACGAAAATGAACCAAGGGCAAACAATTTTTAAGCTCATATAAACAAGGATACACTTTATCACCTTTCTGCGTGACAAGACCGACTAACGCAACAGCCGAACGAATCTAAATTTTTCTTGCAGTAACCACTCTCCCCGCCGCCTTTGGGCCACCACCGCCTTCCAGACACGCGTGCCCCCGCGCAAGGCCCTTAACTGCGTTCACGCATCATTTACCATCTTCTAACAACGTGCAAAAAACAGGTGCACACGTAGTGTACACAGGCTCACGGACAGGCGAGCACTCACGCACGCCATCGCAAGCCCAAGACAGGCCTTCATGCGTTGTATACTCCGTTCCCCCCTAAGCTGACAGTGCTGCGGGAGCCTTAAACTCGCGCCAAACCAATGAACCGCTTCTTTTTCATCATCTGGCATCGCTGTCCGCTCGTGGTCATGGGTGGGACCGTGATCACGTGACAAAGGGTAAGATGGTTGACTGATCCAACGAGCACGTGTCTTCCATTGCACTGCGATCTTAGGGGATGAACAGACCATAGCAGGAGGAAGGTACCAAGAAGGTAGAGAGGATCGCAGGACTGCAGTGTAATTAATAACCCCCTCCTTCTCTTCCCCCTCCCTTCCTTTCCTCCCCCCTCCTGGGCGCATCACGGACGCGTCAAAAACAACGTCCCCAACAAAGCAGCAGCAGCAACGGCATCGCGGACCAGAGATCCAAGATGGCGACAAGAAGGTGATTAATCTTCGGGTCGCTGTGCGAACTTCCCTTCTTTCCCCATTTTATTTCTTGCTGATGAACGACGCCCGGCTCCTAATTTTCCGACGGCCGTTCTTGGGGAAGTGGAAAAAGGGGGAAGCGTCCGCTCGCTGCAGGTCGAGCAGAAATTAGCGGTTCCGTTTTTGCCCAGGCGCCTCGGCCGCTTCATTAATGTGTGGGGGAAGACAAAGAAGGGAAAGGAGGGAGAAACCGGCGCTGGAACGAAGACGGGATAGCGGTAGTGGCGGCGCGGCGTCTGCTGGCCAGAGGCTTCTTCTTCCCCTTTCCCCAGATATTAACGCATCATTTCGCGCGTTCCCCAAACTCCCGATAGGGACCGCTCGGTCGAGCGTGTCCGCCTGCTTCGTTTTCACTGTTTTGTTTTTATTTAGTCGCTTTCTAGCTTTTGTTGCTGCCGTCATTCAGTTCTTCCGGGGTGGCTGTTGATATTGGGTGAATCGGGAAGGTGACAAATTGCGATGGGGTTCCTCGTGCGCGGCTGGGGAATCGTTTAGGGATTAGAGAGAGTTTTTGTAAGTTGCTGTTCAACAATAAGAACTGTCATATGTCTTTTTTTTTTTCCTCCGCAGATTGCGCAGATTTCTAATTATTGAAATCGGAACCCAGAGAAATACGCCGCTCCCGATAGAACCTTCTTATCGAGGGGATCCTTGGTGTGAAATTGACATGAAGTTTTGCATGCTCACGTCATGTTTAGTGTCGTATATGGGACTTCATGCAGACATTAGGGGCGGTTATAGATTGTATGCTGCTCAATGCAGGCTCTGCGGGCACGTACTAAGTTCGTGAGCAAAATGAAGGCACTAGCTCTTGCTGGCAACGAAAAGCGTTGCCCGCGAGAGCTTTGTCTCTGTCCCCGGTTTGTGTTTTGATTTCTTCGTATCCCATCCAAACACCCTAGTCAAAAAGCGTGTCCAATGTCGTCTCTTCTACAACAAAAAGCATATCAATGTCGTCTCTTCTACAACAGTTATAAAAAAACATGTCAATGTCGTCTCTTCTACAACAAAATAAAAGTTTCCGCCCTGTTTCTGCTTTCCGAAGGCGGCTTTTAGTTGTGGATAACATATTGCTTCACGTCGGCAGGTTCCGGCTGTGTTTATGCGGGGAAATTAAAGCACACAGAGCCGCATAACCACTGGAATCACAAGCGATACCGGGAGGCAAAAAAAATTATACGCTTGGATAGAAAATCTCTTCACCTGAAGCATAGTCAGTCGAGATAAAAATTTCTCGGGTGGTATGGCAGTCAAAAGAGATATAACTTTCATTCAAGCTTGTGTATAAAAAAAGAAATTCTCGCACGAAAGGAATATAAACACAGTGTTTTATATATTTCCTGGTATCTTAGCGGCCGCCACGTAATACGTGCACCGCAGCAGAATAGTGTGATTTTCGAAAGCACCTTTTTCAAAACTCCGCTGCGATATAAAGCCCTTGATAAAGAAATCTAACGACATCTGAACCTTCTCTCCTCCTCCAACGCGCACCCTTTTTTATCTGTATATTTGATCCCTTTCTTTCTATCCCTCGCGCGTATATTGTAGTGCCGCCTGGTTTGTCCCAAGATAATGGACCGTATTCTTCGAGAAATGGAGTTACTTTTTTTCTTACTAGGGGACTTTACTGAGACTGGGTTTTAAGACCCTAGAACGGGTGGTGGGTAACGCTGCCGGAAGACTGATATTACCTGCGGCTACTCCACAGCGCGGACATCATCGAAGGAACTGTATGCTAATTCGTATTCCTAAAAAAATGACTTGGAGAAAAAAGCGAACGCTTTTACACCCCTTAACAAAGTGGCGTTTTAATAAAAGCTGTTCACTTTTTTTTAATGCGCTCACTGTTTTTTGGTAGATCTAAGACTGCGTGATATAACTCCTATTCGATAATGACCTCAATTTATTTTCTGATTTTACGGATGTGAGCAGATATCAAGCCAGCTACACAGACCGGGAGAATGTAAAAGAGCCTTCATATATCGTGCTGAAAACAGAAGATGTCGCCACACCGGGTGGCTTGCTTCCCAAGATGCCTATAAGTTTCTTCGTGCGACACTCGTCTTGCGGAGATTAAATCCACCAAACTCAAAGCTTGTTAATAAGAATAAATTATATGTTTTAAAAGATGCCAGGGTGAAAAATGGCGACAACTATAAGTATGTGTTTTAGTAAACACATGCAACATGCACCAGTTGTACATGAACCACTTTATTAAACAGTGGTTCCGACATAATACCTGAAGAAGTTAGTAGGGTGTTTTAGTATATCTTTGCTTACACTTACGTACGCAATAGTATAGCGTACGCTAAAACGACCTGGTCGGACCACTTTTAAGCGTGGGTTCTTTTGCCGAGTGAACATCGGCGTATGATCTTTTTGATTCAATATGGCAGAGCCGTAGAATCGCGCTAAATTCCGCGTGCTTATATAGCGCCACAGTGCTCGTCAAAGGGAATAATTAAAATAAAAACAGGTCCAATAATTTTATTTCAAGTTAAACCAAGCCGCAGCTGCCAGGTCAAGCACGCTTTTCCGCGGGGTACGGAGGCTACGACCACGAGTACTTACGTAGCTAAATTTGATCACAGAGCCTCTTTCAATCGTACGTGGGAACGGTTCCTTTTATCAATGCTATCGCGGGCAAGAATCCATGACATACTGATATCCAGTGCATAGCGACAACTTCGACAATTTTTCGAAGAGTCGTTTGTCCTTCGGCGATGAACCGCGCGACGGGGCTCAACCTTGAGCAGATCGCAGCGTTCTCGCACATTGTGAGCGGTGAACATTTTCACTGTGCTCCCCTTTAGATGCACGGCGACCTTATTCGACCGCGGCAGACGTCCCGAAAAGAATCGTTGAGCTGAACACCACGCAATATCCTGTAACACTGGTCTTCGCGAACACCACGTCGCCCTCGCTGCGCCAGTCGAGGTAACCGCCATCTTGAAACTGGTGCAGTCGCTGGGCCCAAAATCTCTGTAGAGCTTCCCTCAAAGCCCGTTAGCTCGCAGCGCAAACTCCCCAGCGTAGCGCGCGTACGCAATACGCTAGCTCTGCTATTGCGTTCTGCGCATGCGCATTTCTGACCCGCGATTTCTTTGCATACACTAAGCTTTAGCGCACGGTCCACTAAAACTGTCTAGTACCAATGCAAAATCCATGCAAAAATGCAATGAGCTCACAAGCTATAGCCCGCTCAAAAAGAAAAAAAAAACAACTCATTCATAAACGCACTAAAAAAACAGTATTTCAAGCTTCTTTCTCTCTCTCTCCTTTAACTACACTGCAGTTATACTGATTCAAAATTACGTTGCCACAAAAACAATATAAAACGTACTCAACAAAACACACCGCATGCAGCCACAAATCTACTTTATTCTGATTACCTTTCTCTCCATTCCGTATTTTTGAAAAAGGCGAAACAAGTTTAAAAACGTGTACTAAAATAATAACAAATGAGGCACACGCGAACTAAAGGAATGAAAACTACGAGAAAAAAGAAGACCTAAGAGCCAATTTAGTGGCCCTCTTCTAGACGTCTATTTCGTTCGAGCCAGTCCCCTATTTCTCCGACTCATCTCATACTATAGTTGCGAGCCCGGAATTTTTTTTTTTTTTTTTTTCACTCGTATTCTTTTTTTGTTTTGTTACTGAGGCCACGGGTCCGTAAAACTTTAAAACAGTTCAATATACGTATAAAACTACCTACATTAAAACTTTCCCTCTATTTCCTTCTGTCTTTTCCTGTCAGTCTAGCCCTCGTTCCTTCACTCTTGCCAAGCCCGCGTTCGTCGTGAAAAAGAGCTATTTCTCTGTTTTCGTTTCTCCCTTTCCTCCTTTCCTACGTTTACACTCCTCGCCCTCATACAGCCTTCCCTAAACTCCTTTCACCCCTAAGCCGACGGTGCGACGAGAGCTACGCGATCGCCGGACCAATCAGCCGCCGCCTTTTGATCACGTGCACCCCACCCTCTACGCCTGGGTACGGGACGGAAGCGTCAATCACGTGGTTCATGAAAGACGGACGGATGACTCGTCCAACGACCGCGTAGCCTCCACCGCACCATCGGCTTAGGGGGTCAATGAAGTATGGTTCCGTTATCCGGAGAAGAAAGAGGAAATAGCGCTCCTTCCGGAGAACGCAGGAATAATTAACGACGTTTGAAACCGCCCGCGCACGAGACAAAAAGACCTCAGGTTTTGGGGGGTCTAAAATTACGCCGTCCTACAGCGTGGTCTAGATTCCGGAGCCACGTCGTTAAGAGTATATAGCGAGCTATCTACGAGGTTTTAATTTTATCGCCGGCCGCCTCTCTCTCCGTTGTCTAGCGTCTTTGTCCTCCGTAAATTTGCGGGATTTTTTTCCCGGCAATTAGGAAAGGCGCGGTGCTATACGTCTAAAATTAACGCCGAATGAAGCTTAGAATGTGGAGGAAAAGAGATATTAGGACAACCATTACGACCCTTCGCGCTCCGCCTCCCTAATTGTTCACCGTTGGTGGTGCTATCCCTATTCGGGTGTTCTCTTCCCTTATTCCGCTTCGGCTGATTTGTTGGAAAATCCCGCGCTTTGGTACGTGAAAATGTGGGGAGGATTTGTCGACAGATACCTTCAGTAGTTTTTGAAACTGATCCCTCCTCTAGGGGCTAATTTCAAAGGGCTACTCTTGTACGTTTTTATGCATATATATTCTGCGACGTTGCGTTACTTTTCTAAACATTGAAAGTATTTTAAAAAATCAGGAGAAGCCTAGTTTTATATATGATCCTGCTTTGTCAAAGTGCAAATTTTTGAGGAACGGTTGAGCGAGTTGGAGGCACATCTAAACATAGCATGACAAAATAGATTTTTTTTTTTAAGGGCGCCGTTATTCTTAGGATTTGCGGCCCCGACGGCGCCGTCTAGGGGCTTAAAGTTGGGTTGTAGATTGGGCCAGTTGGTAACAGTTAAACATGATGAAAAATAGTCTCAGTAAACACGGGCGACGAACGGTCGGGGGACTCCTACCGCTACATTTGCCGGAAATGTTTCTTGTCTTCTTTCTTTTGGTGACGCGGTTGTTGAGGGCAGGCGCCCAGGCAAAATGACTCCAGACATAATTGAAGCATTCCTTAATCCTTTATTTCTTCGTTGGCAGACAATTCTTTTAGTGAACCATTGGTGGAGTTACCCGAGGAGGAGGTAACGTATCTTCGGTCTAACCTGAGTGCCAATTTGAAAGGCGATCTCTCGGCGGCCTCTTGATGCCTGGTAGGAGTGCGGTTTAATCTGATTGTGCGTAATACGTGTAAGAAGTTTTCTTTGTTTTATTTTTATAGAATAAACTTCAGCTGCGGGTCAGCCGTTGTCCTGTCGTGTTCGTTTCCTCCTCGTCGTCTGTGTTTACTGAGGTTGTTTTTAGTCATGTTTAGTGGTTACGAACTGGCTTAATTTACAACCCTACTTCTATTCATTTCTTCTACATCGGGCTCTTCTATCGCTAGTGATAGTTTCTTCAATAATCCCCACACCGCGTGCAAGCTTGTCTGCTATTTGCCTATCTTGTGCATGTGTTTACTCCTCAAATGCGCCCACGTGCGTTTGTGTACCCTGATTTCAACCAATGACGACACGAGCATGGCTGGCACGTCATCGCGAATTCTTTACGCGTTTTTTATGTTGCCTTTTGATTGGCTTGCCTGTCTTTACGTTTCGATGCGCCAAAGACGCAAGTTAGAACACTTGCTCGGCGTTTTCGTCTGTCAACCGGGCTGCTCAGTGTGCCTGCAGTTCGAGAGTCGCCTCGTTCTACATCAGGCAACGTGCCCGAAGGAGCTGTTTAGACTATCTGGCTTGCTCCACCCCTCCATGAGACATGTTCGAAGGATCTGTCGCATGCTGCGATCGGAATACTGGTGACAAAGACGGTATTACAAGGATTGCTCGAGAGCGGCCTTTGCCACAAAAGGCGGCAGTGCTGAAGGACAGCGACTTTTTTGCGTCGAGATGCGCAAGTCAACCGAGGATGTCACGGAGTTCATATGGTTAAGGGTTCGGCCTACGCTGGAGCGTAGGAAGCAGAAAGCATCCCCTGCACTTGGTCAGTTTACCACTCTGGGTGACGTCAACTTTCCCATTTCCTTTGAAAATTCCCTGCCATTCGGTATCAAGTTTTGTCTCAAGCCCGTTCTGAGACCTCCGGAGCTGGTGAATCTTGCAAGAAAATTAGTTGGGGGGATAGTTGGTTGAACACCTAGATGGTGGTTTTAAAAAACGAAAAGGACTAAGAAGAGAAGGAGGGGACAGTACAGAGCGCTCTGTCCTGTCCCCTCTTTCTCTTTTTAGTCCTTTGCGCTTTTTAAAACCACCGTCTAGGGAATCTTACAAGAAAGGTTTACGAAGCCACGGATACGGATTGTCCAAGACGCCTCTCCGAGTTTGTGGACTTCCTTCGTGGTCTGAAAACACCAGGAGGACAAGTGGGGAAACAGTTAACTGAGGTAGGTCAGCTCAAGTTGAACTCACTGATCGTTAGCGGCTCAAAGAGAGTTGGTGCCACCGTGTAACACCGGCTGACCGCGACTGAGTTAACTGTCGTTAGCTTAATAACAGATAAGACCGCTAGTGTAACTAGGATATTAGATGAAGTAGTCGTGAGCATAAAAGTGACGATGAGTCTGATACAAAACCCTCGTGATTCACGCTCGGAATCGAGTGACTTCATAAAGAAGAATTCTCGAAAAACGTGTGAAGCTGCGTAACTGCAGCCAAACTTCTTGCTGCATCCTCTTGTGCTCATCGCACACTTCTCCGCGATTGTTCTTAGGCTTATTAAAATGATTTGCGCGCCTGACGACGATTAAGTGATATCTAGACAACCGCAGATTTTAGGCAATTGTTATACAATAAAAAGAAACACCCGTAACTAATTACAACGTCCATCTCTAAGCATTTTCGCACATACCCTTGACGGTTGCATAGCGTGTGTCAGCGAGCAACCCAAAAATGTACCAGGTCGAGGTTAGGTCAGTTGCATGCTGGTATGTATTAGGTTATGCGAAACAGGTCTTTATACCATGGAATCGTTTTTCAGCCATTACTGATTAGTGATCAGATTAGTGACCAAGAGAAACATTTGTTTTTATTTTAGTACGTTAAATTTTACAGAAAAAAGCAGAAAAGGCTCGAGTCTTTTTTTTATCAATTTTTAGTAAAACTTTTTTCGTTTTTTTTTTTTTTTGTTAACACTCACCACGTTACACGAAAGAGAAAACTAACGCCATTGTTTTCATCGTTAAGCGACATCGCCTACCATCTCGCAGTCTTAAGGGCGATTCACACACTTTCATCGAGTTCGTCCGAGTGCGACTGCAACGGCTCGCGACGTACAGCTTGCTATGGCAACCGCTGCGACGGCTCCAACAAAACGGGGCAAACCCGGTTTTGTTGAGGCCGACGCAGCGGTTGCCATAGCAAGCCGCACGCCGCAAGCCGTTCCAGTCGCACTCGGTCGAACTCGATGCAAGTGTGTGAATCGCCCTTTACACATGAGAGCTGGGTTACACACTTGCGTTTGACTGTGACCGACAGCGCTACAACCGGTTTTTAAGCCACCCGCCACTATACGCAGGCGATTTGTGTCTTTTTACTTCTGCACAGCCAGTAGTGAATTGGACACATTAAACTAAACACCACTGTAGCACTGTCGGCCACAGTCAAACTCAAGTGTGTGAACTGGCCTTCACTAAACCTTCCTCTGAGGGTTGTTTGCGCTAAAAGCAAGGGCGTCTCCGTTTCGCGTACATGTTAGCAAAAGGTAAAAAAAAAAAAAAGGAGCAAATTCAACATTCCAGTTCCTGGGCGGAGCAGCTCGCTCTTGCTTCTTTCTAACGGGAAGTCCTCCACAAACTTGCGAGATCACGACACGGCCTGAACGCATTTAGGGAAAGGTTTTCCGTGCCCTGGGCCGTCTCTAAACATCGACGCATTTGCGCCCTTTCAAAGACGCTTTTGTTGAGCAAAGCAGGCGCCGGGGCGACCCCCCCTCTTTTCACCAAAGATCGGGTCCTCGAAAGAGAGCGTGACGGGCGTAAACAAACGGACCAAGCATCGCCGAGGCGGGCCCCCAAACACGCACGAGGCATTCCGTGTTTTCTTCGCCTCCACCCCCAAAACGTTCCCGACGGCAGCGTAACCACCCTTCAACGCGTCTCTCGCACGCCAGACCCTTCGGTGCCCGCCGGCCGCTTTCTGTGCCACCACAACCCGCCCGTTAGCGCATACAGCGGTGTTGTAGGCGTTACTAAAAACAAAAGTAACGAAATACGTAACTCGTTACTCGCAAATGAAAGGAACGCGCTATCGACCTACATTACATCAATATAAAAGAAACGGATTACACTTACTGTTACCGTTATTAAGCAACGCACATTACTTTTGCGTTACTCTTATAGTTATGAATTAAGACGTTTTATAGAAACGTTATAGAGTATACCCTATGACGTTAAAGGTATGCCTACGCCATATATTTCGAGAAACATTGCCTCCATTCAGAAACTGAACACAATTATCTTTTTTTTTTTACATCCAATCCTAGATACTTACCAGAAAAAATGCAAACATTTATAATTTTGGTGCCTAAAAACACGAAAAAAATAGAAGTCCTTTTTTTTTTAGTTTTCGGTAGAATATGTAATTGGGAGCGTAATTACGTTACACGTTACTCGAAATCTGTAACGTAAGTACGTTACTCGTTACAATTTTGAAAATGTATAAAGTGCGTTTCGATGTTACCGGGAAAAAGTGACGCCTTACCGGTAACGCCGTTACTCGTAAAGCGTTACCGGTAACACTGGTGTAGGCACGCAGCATCAAGTTCCTAGATAAGCGCTTCTTACAAGTAGCGATATTCTTTGAAGCGCCGACTACGTGACGTTGCAGGTTTTAGGAAGCGAATGGCGGCGACCGCTGGAGACTGAACCGAGTTACGCCATTTTGTTCCAGCGCAATGTGCTTTGCCATTTGTATTGGTTGTTGTTACTTGTAAAAAGAAGCATCGAGGGACTTTAACGCAGCAATTGTCCCATCGCCGCCTATAATCAGTAAGCGCTTAAGAAACGCCGGGCGTGACTGATTATATTCACTCTGATTATGATGATGATTATGATGATAATTATGATGATGATGATGACGATTATGTGACAACGATTGAAATTTGACTTGATTTGCTTCGGGATTCGGCCTTCGGCGTCTCTATTTGATATCGCTGCAATCTCGATGGTTGGGAAGAGATAAGAAGATACCCTGGACTTTCTGTGCACTGAGTTTTCTAAAAGGATGCCATGAAACAATTTTTCTATATTCGCTAAATACTACTTAAAATAACTCTCTAACGTGAATAACTGAATAAACTTGCCTTAATGCTTCTTTCTAGGTAATAGCAGTCGGCAAAAAAATTTTTTTGAGAAATATAAGCATCGTTCATTACCTCAGCTCGGTACCAAAACAAGTGGCCGCATGGCCTGGTGCCTATCTTATGACGACACCGTAGCCAAGCGCTGGGGTCGGCAGAGTAGAAAAACGCGTGCTGGAGCTCCAGGCATTGTTAGAGTTGGGCTATTTACATCACCGCAGTGGCTGGACGCCAGCAACTCCGCGAGTGTCCGCCGAGGTATTGCTTGTTACGAGTCGAAGTCGAGTGCTCGCGCAGTTTTCGTGTTCAATCCATGAACCGCGCTGGACTGTCGTCATGCGGGTGGCTTCGATCCCACAATGACGTCATCAATCTTTGCGAAGGTAAGACTGAAAAAAATAGTTCCCTTTTATCCTCGCAATTTCACCGCGAAAGAAGCATCTGAATTAGTGGCGGTCCGTGCGAGTATAGACCTTTTGCATCGCTTATCACCCGGGCAAAAAACTGCCGAGGCACAGAACTGAAGACGCACGCGCAGGGTATGATCTACCGCAGAGCAGAGCAACAGCTCACGCTCAGAAGACGTTTCACAGCCCAGCGGACAAAGATGGCAGCGCGCAGAAGACGACTTTTGTAAAGGTCTATACTTGGGCCAGACTAAGACCAGTACGCCTCTGCAAAGTCACGAACATTCCAATTTGATATCGTTTCACGACCCCTTTAAGGTGTAATTGACTACAGAATAACCGAATCCCGTGCACTAGCTCCTCGACATCATCACAGTGAGGTCGAGCGCTGATTGGCCACGATGTGCTGCGTCATGGTTCGGCTTGACCTCGTATCCAATCAGCGCGTCGAATGACGCTCCGCGTCGGGCTCGGCTCCAATCTGCGAGTTTGCGCCACCCGAGTGTGATTTTATACGCTACGTGGAGGTAGAGAGAAGGCCGCTCACGGGGCTTCAAACCTTCTAGGTGGCGTGTGTGCGTTGTCTTCACAAACGCTGCATTTGTCTGTCTGACATGGGGACACCACGTCCGCCGTGGCGCCCAAAGATACCCGGATATCTTCGCCGAGTGACGAAGAAAACCCAATTGGATTTCAAACGGAGTGGTCCCTAAATGTTTAAGTGTGGGGCCGTCAGACATCGGAGAGTTCCGATAAATTGCACGCAAAAAGGGGAAGGTAATGAGGCGATTTTCAACCGCGCCAGAATAGACGAGCTGTAAATGAAGCGTTAAATCCGTAAGAAAACTGCCAATTTGCGATTACTCACTGACAATTTTTAGAAACGAAGATCATAGGGAGTCACGTGGCTCCTATCATCGTCGGCTCTGTCAATAGGATTGCGATATTAGCCGATAAAAGTTGCCAAGACTGAAATCACAAAGCAAAACGTGGTAACATAGTATACAACGGCCTGCGTGCTTTAAGCTGACTGTAATCAAAATTACTTTTGTCACTTTCCTCTGACATGAATTTTCTGCATAAGGCAGGTGATCTTCTATATGTCTGCCTACCAAAAAGTTTGTTTCGAGTAAGCGAGGAACTGTTCGCGTAGTAACGCCCCCCAAGTTCCCCAAAGGGCGTGGGTGTGTGTGCGGAGAGAGGGGGGAGAGGGGCGTCGGCGGAGTTGGTGTTGAAGAGCTTCAACGAGCCAAGAGTGGCGACCGGCGCAGGCTTGCTTCCGTCACGAGAGATCTCCGCTCGTCGGAGTTGCTTCTTGTGGGACTGAAACGGTTCCATTCGTATTCAAATGAGCTGCGGGTTCGTGCGCGCGTGTTCCCCCGACGACGACGAGGAAGCGAGCCTCGCTTCTTTCTCTTCGCCGGTCCCTTCAACGCGGGCGGGACACCATTCGACGACTCTGAGGGAAGCACCAAAAGGAAGCGACGACGAACATGCACGGACGCTTCGCTCGGACGCGAAGGGTTGTATGGTGCCGGCACAGCTCGAGTTTATCTACGTTCGAGAGCGCTGAGCGAAAACTCGAAAGCAAACTTGGGCTGTGCGAGATGCAGTGCGCGCAAGTCCGCTCGAATCGAAAACCCGCGAAGGCCCGCTGCAATGCGGGGGAGGGAGGCGGGACACTCATTGAATCTCGTTAATGTTCATAGGGTGGCTCGTGTAAAACACGAAAAACTTCCTGTCTGTCTGGTATATACCGAAGGCTCTCTAACTGCATATAACTCATAAGTCCCCAGTGACGTCGTGGCTTCGCTTCACATCCCAGTGTTGGCGTGACATTTGGGTCACGTCACATGACATCCTGACGCCGTTGTGTCAAGTGACGTCATGATGACACGTGACCTTAGCGTCATATTACGTCACGTTACTTCACAGTTACAAGTGACGACCGTTGCACTGATGTGGTCGTACGAACGCCGTGACGTCGTCAGCATAACGTCACCATCGATGCTACATCTCACGGACCCGAAAGCGACTCCAGCGGAACGGACGGCACCTAGTGAGAAAACAGTGAACTGGACAGGCATGTCGTCTCACGATTTCTGCTGGGCGTGGCGTCGGCGATGGGCGCGATGTAACTGTTGTCCCGTTGACTTTGTCGTCACTGTCGTATACGCGTGTGGCACATGTCGCCCTGAACGCTACCTACGCTACCGCGTGAACCAGAAATTGTGCGTTTATCGACGCTCATCAGGGGGGCTATGTTCGACAAATGTTTAATTTCTCCTAAAAAGAAACGGAACTGACGATATCGCGTCTGATTGGCTAGAGGCTCAAATGACAAAAGAAGGAACGTTCGTCATTTGAGCCTTTAACCAATCAGATGCGATATCGTCCGTTCCGTCACTTCCGTTTCTTTTTAAGAGAAATAAAACATTTGTCGAACATAGCCCCCCAGAAGCGCATTCCTTTCATCGCTTCCCCGAAGAGGGTCAAGCCTCTGGAAACTCGCTCACATCAACACATCGCCGCAGGTTTCAAACGTAATGAGTAAAAATCGGAGCAAACAATGTTGGGCCTAATGCTTGCCCGCTGAACACCGAGCGTTGTGCGTTGGGCTGGCACATGGCACGGCACGACCTGTCTAAAACCACTATATTTGACCGTTAGTGGCGACTCCTGAACGTCAATGGAGTCGCGAATAAGTGCTAAGCATATAAAAGAAGGTAGCCGGTCCGTGGTGAAGCATCTGTAGGTATTCACTCTCAAAGGTATACTGCCGTCCCACGTACTACGCGGAACTCTAATCATTTGGGTTCTTAAAATTATTTAAGCCAATGGAATTTGCGCAGTGTATCTTGTTACAGAAACCATGTATTTCGATGAGAACAATTTAAAAAAAAAAACGAGTCCTTAATGTTTAGCTACTGATACCGCACGGCTTTTGAAGCATGACAGAGGTCTGCTTTCTCATTGGTTTAACTGACTAAAGAAAAAATATATGATAGATGTTTTGTAGGCACCCTGGTGCAGTATACATTGAAATAGTTTTGAGTGTGTTAAGCCATCGGACTTTTTAATCGCTCAACTAATTACTAAGTTATGTGAACCTATAGCGCACTTCTCCCCTTAGGAAAATGAACCTTCGTTTTTGACTGTTCCGTTAATCGGATAAGTTAAAGTTTAAGAAAAGAACATCACCCGCTACGATTAAGAAATGAGAAGCAATTATGTCACTGCAGTCGGACTCTCAAAGATCTAACCTTTTATTTTTCTTCTGTATGTTTTTCATAAGCAACGGATACGCAGCTAAATATTTAAAAGCTGTACGACAGCAGAGTAAACTCAGCTTCACTTCCAACCAGCAATGCCAACGTTGGCAATCAATTACTCTTGTTGTTGTTGTTGTTTTCAGAATAAAACAGAAACAAAACAAAAATTATGTATACTTCTTTCATTTTCTCCACCAGGCAACCATATAAAGACGAACACACTTTACCCGCTAAAGGACGTTATTTTTACGTAACCCTTTTCTTTCAAATGCTCGTCCGATACGAAGAGCAGGCACAATTGAACTCGGCCGACAGGTGGCAGCGGACAAAGAAAACACTAAAAAACAATGACAATTGCTTTCTCTAGAAACATTTTTTTTTTCTTATGCGCCCTTTGGGTGCACGTGAAGTTTTTATGTTACTATTATCTCGCACGGCAGTCCGTCGAGAACTCGCACCTCGAGACAAAGGGAAGGAAAGCTGGGCGCGCGTGCACGCGCAAGAGAGCGCGGAAGAAGCAGAATCGCCGGCGACGACGAGGGGACAAATTGCTTTCGCATGCAAATGACTTCCAGACAACAAACCACGTTTTCCTTTTGTCACCACCGCCCTGCCTCTCGCCCTCTCTCAAACACAAAGCGACGACAAGAAAGAGAGAGCGAAAGCCCGTATGCTCGGCTGTCTAAGGAGATGCGTTATCAATTTGAGTTAACAATACGAGAAGGCCGGCCCCGAGAGAAAGGAGAACGCTTGATGAGGGGGAAGGGGGGGGGGGGGGGGTGGCAGCGCCTTTCAGAAAAGCGGACGAGGACTTGTCCTCGCACAGGTGAGAACAAAGCAGAAGAGGAGGAGGAGGAGGAGATGAATAAGACTGAGAACAAGAAAACGCTCTCGCCGAGTTCATTACGAACCTAGGAGAAGAGTTCGCAATTAAGAGCGTGGGGAGGAAAAAGGTGGGGGAGAAGAGGACATTTTATGTTTTCTCGGCGGGAGCTCGGAGGGCGCGTTCACGAAGGTGGTATACACCGTTTCATTGTACGATGGAGCGCTGAGGACGCTACGAGTCATCTCTGCCAGTTGAACGCTGCGAAGCTATCACGTGACTTCTCTCCACGCGTCGCTGCGCCACTCCCCAAGGTCACGTGACATCCCCACGCCACTGGATTGTCTGGAATGGCTTGTAATGTCTGCTGTAGTCCATCGTTAGACGAAAAGGTGTGTAGTGCCGGTTTGTTCTTAGTTTTGGCCGACGTCGGAGGCTCCCGTGTCTTGGAAGGACCGCGGGTTAGGAGAACAATGTGACCCCGGGTGTTCTGTACCGGCTTTGCCATTGTCCTTGTTGTTGTTGATGTTTTGTGGGGGAGCCGCTGATTAGGGGCAAGTGGATGCCGGCCTCTCAGGGAGGAGAAGGCCTTTCAAAACTCGATTAACATCGGGATGCCTGGCGTTTCTTTGCTGCTGCTCCTCTCGGTTTTGATGTTCTCGTTGCTGCCATTGTTTGTTGATGTGTGAACGGCTTCCGGCGCGGTTTTGTTGCGAGAATCGTGGGGTTGCAGAGGGTACGCTCGCGGGAATGTTTATGAGCGCGGGCGTTGTATGGTAGGCAGCGGTTAAAATTCTGCTTTTTCGTTGGGATTGCAAAGTGAAAAATGTAACTCGATACCGAAGGTATGTAATTCTTCGCTGCACCGTTTTAGTTTGTAAAAACTGCCGACTTATTGTTGTCGTTGTTTCACGTATTCGTGATGCTTATCTTCCCACGTGGTAATTGTTCCTTGCTGGCGTTTGATATTTGTTAATCTCTTTTAGAGCGCAGCTCTTAGTCGCCCGTTTCCGGCTCGAGCGGCGTCGGCATCGCCGTCGGCGAAACCGAGCTGTGCATTATGGGACGCGTGACGTCACTGATGACGTCATCCGCATCGTCATTGTCCATGATGACGTCACTGATGACGTCATCGTCATCGTCACTGATGACGTCATTGGCATCGTCACTGATGACGTCATCAGTGGCGTCACTGATGACATCATCGGCATCGTCACGTGACCTCATAGAGGTCACGTGACCCCCTGAGGTCACGTGACCCTCGTGAGGCGACGGCGACGCCGCTCGGAGGGAGGAGTAGCAGACAGAGTGAGGAGGTGAGGAGGACGGAGGAAGGATATACCTTCCCCTCGGTACCCTTCCCTCCTCCTCCTCAAGAGCTGCGCTCTAATTCGGCGTTACAGGGAGTTGAAAACGGCTTTCATTTTTTCATGAAACGGTTTTCCAACCACTTTGTTTTCGCTTTTCTATTTTAATATTATTTCATTTATACAGAAAAGGGTATTTCTTACTTTAATAGATATGGTCTGATATCACACGCAGTATACTATGGGGGTGATATTCAAGTGTGAAACAGTCGAATCACGATACATCACATGAGCAAATAAAATCAAATATTTGTTCTCTGCCTAAAAGTTTTAAAATGAACTACCGACATTTCGAAGTACTAAGCCACAAAAAAGGATCTTTTTTTTAGGCGGGTATATCAGATAGAGTAGCGCGGTTTTTCAAAAATCATTCCACGAGCCAGCAGCAGCCGGTGTGCATGCAACGAAATTGACGTCATAGTCCTCCATTTACGCTTAAGATGACAGTGAAATGTATGGGCTTCGGGCAAAAAGAGAATGAAGACAGGCTTTTCATCTTCACAAGTAAAAGCTACGTGCTTGTTAGAGCAAGCAATCGCCTACATTTTACACCAGACCCCGCGGTGGAGGACTTTCCCTGTCATCCTAAGCCTCAATGGAGAACTATGACGTCAATTTCGTTGCGTGTGCTCCCGCACACCGGTGGCTGCTGGCTCGTGAAAAGATCGTGCGCCACTTATTTCGGACACTGAAATGATTGGTGCAGCGTCCATGCGGAGACGTCAGTAACCTCATCGGCGTACATGCTCCTGAGAAGCTCGCTTTCTCGCACCAACTCTCTGATTGCAAACAAGCCTAACCTGTACATTTCAGGGGATCGGCTTTAGAAGTAAAGCCTGCCCGTGGATGTTAAATTTGTCGTCATATAAGCAACTCATTTTTCGCTAGCTTTATAATAAGTCTTAAAGACAAAACTTCCCTTACTCAGAGCATAAAAAACTTTGCAAACAAAAACACTCAATATACAACCTCGCTTCATCACGGACAACCCTCTTTAAGAAATTTCTAATCCGGAACTAACTTTGGGGATGTCCAACAGCAAATGAATTAAACAAAATTAAAGAAGACACTTAAGACTGCTTACCATGTAGGAAAGCGAAAACATTCCTACACACAGCACATTCCTACAAGCAGCGCGCCGCGTCTTTTTATCGCACACGGCGATCCGGCGGTGACATCACGCTCCCCTACTGCGCAGGCGCGGCGAACCCCGCCGGCTCTACGCCATTCGGTGACGATGCGTCTGCGTTGCTCTGCTTTTCTGTGTGCTTCCTTTTTTCATTAGGCGCGTCCGCTTTGACCTTGAGCGCCCCGCCAACTTCCGTGGCGAAGCATCTGAGTTGTTGTGCTCTTGAACATTGGAAATTTAATTGCCATTTCGCTGAGACCGTTACAGACAACGCCGGCTTCGCTTCATGGGACAGTTAATGCTGTCGCATTAAAAAAAAAATTCTGGGCGTTATGGCATAAACTTTCGAAATATAAATTAATCAGTCATTGTCAGATATTATTTGGACTGTCTCGAAAAACTGAGCTATACCAGCTACAACGAAAGCGCTCCGTCCGTGGGCACCGTCTTCTTATCCTTTATTTTCCACAACAATTAAATGACTCGTCACTTATCACGCGGTATGCTTTAAGTCATATATTCTATACTTTGTTTCCCAATGAGTAAGAGCGCAGTGGAAGTCTAGAAGGTGTACAAACAAAAAACACGTCTTAAAAGCGCAAGGTCATGCTGCATGCAATGAGCTTTATTGGTTCATCCGAATAAAGCCGAAGCTCAACAAAATAATAATAAGCGCAACGTATCTCTTTTGGGGCTCTGATTGTCACCATCGGTTCTTAACGTTGACTGCGCTTTGACCCAACGTGAAACAAAGTATAGCAGAATCTACTGATCTGTATAGACGCTGCAAAAAAACACAATCTACTCCACCATAGATTTTCTAGAAAATATGCGAAATAGACTACCTCGGAAAGCACCTGTTGAGGAAGACGCATTGCAAAATCCCCTGTACTTTGGAGCAGGAGAAAAGTGGCAAAGCAGGTATATTCAAGAATGCGTGTTGCATCAGCACGCAAACCTACCTTTTTAAAAACGAAACAGCGCGCAAGTAGAGAAAGAACTCAAGTAACAGAGTACAAACAAAAGCGTTTTACTTCTGTATTGCGCCAATTTTAGCGCCATTTTGCCTTTTCTTAAAACATGTACTATCTAGCCCAGCTTAATTCCTTGCTGCAGCTACTTTTAACGTAGTTCGGAAACAAACAAAAAATGACTGAACCTCATCGCCGTAGAAAAGAGAAAACTAGGGAAACCTTTCTCCCGCTTCGAGCGGCCCAACCTATCATCCTAAAAGCACGCACCTACTACGACAACGAACTAACCCAAGTTTTTCCCTGCTACTTTCCCGACTCCATACACCCAAGCGAGCAGCACTAACAACATCGCATTTCGGCGCACGGCGCGGAGCCTACAAAGCACGCTGCGACGCTCTCATCCCTTCCGTCTCCGAAACACGCCGAACCGAACGCTGAAACAACAAGAACGACAACATCGCCAAAAGCAGATCCCATAGTTGCTTGACAGGCTCTAGGAGAAGAAGCGCACTGCGTCCGCAAGCTTCGACGAGGAATTCGCTCTCCCCCGCGCCTCACCCCTCTCGCTCTATCCCTGTTTCCCTATTCCACACTCTCTCTTCCCCACGACGCTTCCCCTCTCCCATCTCATCCCTGTTTCCCTTTCTCGCCCTTCCCTACGACGATGCATCTCAAGCCGCTCCCTCGGCGGGGGACCGAGTAATTGCCGTTCTGGCGGATATAGCAACCGATCTGTAAAGACAAAAGACAAAAAAAAAATAAACTAGAGGACGCACGTAAACCGAAGAAGAACCCGCGGTAGATAGGTAGGTAGGTAGCCGCGTGCGCTGGGGCGCTAGAAGCTATAACGCGTGGACGTTCGTCTCCAATATTCAGCAAGGATGGAGATGAACAAAAATAGGGAGGGTCGGGAGGGCTGATTACTCCAAGCAGCCTTCTCCTCGCCCGTCGCCGCGGATCTCAAATCCTCTGCCTACCTTGTTTTGTATAATTTATTTTCTTCGTGGGTCGTCGTCTTTGGATTCCTCGGAAACGCCAGGTATGTCGCCCTCCTTCCTCTCGAATACTAATTCCTCTGTTCTACTTGCTCTTTTTTTGTTGTTCTATCCTCGGCGTCGAAGAGGGCTTAGATGGGACGCGAATATTAATCCTCGTGGCAGTGGGAGAGCTGGGCTACTTTTGCTGATATGTTTTTGTTTTATGTGTCTTTTGCTGTCGGTCGAGAAGTTGATGTTTCGGCTCTCTGGAAAGGTATGCTTCTGAAAATGTCAATAATCAAGACACTTGGACGGTGGGTAGTAAATGAAGCACGTACTATTGAGTCTAGCGCAATGAATGACCATGGCTCGCCCTCTGCAAGTGCCACTTCCTTTAACGTAATCCGTACGCACCCCTTTGTACGTAATTCTAGCGTAAGATTTGGTATTACTTAAAATTCGCTAAACTGTATATAGTAAACGAGTTTATTTTCGATAGCTTATTAGGTCTCTTATTAGGGACTTTTAGCAAACCGTTATCGTGTTCTGTGTACCGCACCACAGGAGCATTTGAAACATGCTTTTAAGCCCGCGCCCGCTCCATGCAGTGACCCCGGGGCGCTCACTGTAAAGCATATTTTAAAGGCTCCTGTAACGCGGTACACAAAACACGGAAACGGTTTGCTAAAAGACCCTAGTATTTCGCGAATTTTCACAGAAATATTTTGGGGCAGAAACTTTGATGAATTGGGGGCGGGGGATACGCAGTGCATTTTTTACCAAGATGATATATTCGCGCGCTCCAGTCTTTATGTTAATATTATAAAGTTACGTGCTCTATTTTTTTCATATTTTTAAGTAATAAATTTTGCTAAAATTATAATTCTGGGAGGATTAGGTTGTTTAAAGCATTGAGTTTATAACAAACAAAGCAGGCTCTAAATCTGGCCACTCCTAAAACGGCTTTAAAACCGTGCAAAAAAATATCGTCCGCCCAATATCTCTTTCCGCATAAACAAACAAACAAATTAGTTCAAAAACGTCCACTTATGATGCAACCCGCTTTCGCGTCAAAACAAATAAGTATTTTTTCAGGCATGATTAACGTGAATGTTTTAAAAGTATTTCATGCGTTGTTGGTTTGTCATGAGTCAGAGTCTGCCTCGAGTTTGGCTCTCCGGTTGTTAACTGCGCTGTCCAAGGCAAATAAAAGTGTCTCTAATGTTACGTAATAATGGTAAGCGTCCTTTCAAAAGGCCAGTAAACTTTCCGGCCGAAAACAACGACAGAAAGGAACGGAGGGACGGTGGGAGACGTTCCCCGGAAACCAGCTAAGAGCAAGACCAGTAGTCCGATCCCCGAGTTGCGCGAGAAGGGTCTTTCTCGTCGTCAACTTGGCTCCCGATGATAATTAATTCCGCGGTTAATTGCTAATCAATCCCCCCGGTCGCCGGGGCAACCGTCCTCTCCCTCTCCCTCCCTCCCTATTTCCTCTCTTCTTTCCATCGACTCGTCGCATCTCCCGCAGTCGCGCCCCATCTCGGAGTCTGAAGATGAAGCATCGGCATTTAATTTCTTCGACCCCGCTCCGAGTGATACGGGCCTCTCGCTGTACGAGGGACGTTCCGTAGGTACTGTGAGACCACGAAATTAATTTTGGGCAAAAATAAATAATTCTTAATTTTTTTTTTTTATATATAATCGCGTGGAGTTTAATGATCCAGAAGAAAACCAGTGCAGGGGAGTAAAAAGTGAAAAAAAAAAAAGCTTTTTAGTACGAAATTTGGAAAATATAGCGGACTATTGCTTACCTCCTTTCCTTCGAAATATCTCCGCCTTTCTACTATGATGCATCCGCGGTGCCCAAACACGTGAGCCGAACTCGGCTCACGCACTGGACGCGAGCGCTGCGTCACTCGGATGTGTGCGCTCGGCAGCAAATCATCCCGTCGACAAACATTTGGATTCGCGTTCGTGGCCTATATAAGGGCCGCGACGGCATTTAGCGTCGCTCGCGAATGACAAGCTCCGCGGTGCGCTTATGAAGCGCACAGCGGAACTTGATGTCGCCAGAGAAACATCTGCGGTAATGAAGGGTTCTGGAAGAGCGCCTGCAGTTTAAAACTCGGGTTAGCGTCGATATCTTCATTCCAGGAACTGCTATCGAGTGCGCATCCCACGCGTTAAGCCAGTCCTTAAACGTAGACGCAAATGGTAGAGAAATCGGACTGAAATCTGAGGTTTCCCGTACAACACAATTTGCTTTGCCTTTTGTATTGCGGTGACAACGGGTATAGAATAGAGCAAATTATGAAACACAGCCCAAATAAAGCGTTTGTTAAAACGCCACAGGAAGAAAAACATAAAATGAGATACTACTTTTTTGTTGTGTGTATCGCATTAGTCGGACTAGGCAATAAGAGTGAACATCAGCGTCTCCTTACAAATGAGCTCATTCAATGAGTTATATATTTATTAGAACAACCGTAAGAATTTAACCCGAGTTGCCTATCTGACTTGCTGGTTTACAGGGAAGGCCCAAAAGATAAAAGGAAAAAGGGTGGTGAATTCACCGGATGCTCAACAGCTGCCCGATGCGTCGACTCGCTTCCCTTTGCGTACCGGCGCACTCAAAGTGATCTTGTTCTTTTATACTTCTTATACTCCACCCTATAGAATGTATCGCAGCGGACGCTAAAAGCCATCTCAGCCAATCCAGCACTGGGAACGAATCACGTGACCAGATTTCCCTCGCGTCGCTGCGCGCCTCCCGAAAGTCACGCGATAACTCACACGGCATTGGAGTGGCTTCGATGGTTCGTAGCGTCTCCGGCGGCTGGTCGTAATGTCAAAGTGAGTGTTAAAAAGTTGGATAAATAAATAAAAATATGACCTGGATTAGACATTCCGTGAACGGTATGGTAGTTGATGTATTGATGCGAAAGCCTTAACTGTCCCATGGAGCGAACCGGCGTTTATCAGATTTTGAAGCTGCGCCAAACGGCACCTAAACTACCCTGTTTTAATGGAGCGAAGCCTGCCGTCTGTAGTAGCAATTTGATGGGTAGGCTCCCATTGGATAACGTGCGTCATAGTTTTTTTTAACGATTTGCATTTTTGTTGGAATTTGGCGGAGGCATTTTTTCCTAAATTTAGCGTGAATATTGTGATGTCACGTTACGTCACGTGGTACTGTGACGTCACACGACGCCATGATGTCATGCCACGTGACAAGATGATGATTTCATGAAATCTAGTGGGGAAATTAATGTCACGCGACCTCACGTCATGTGATGTCAGGTCACGTGACCAGGTCGTCTGATATATCGACTCAAAACTGTGAGGTGAATTTTCCCTCTAAATTTAGCGGGCAAATTTATGTCACACGACGCAATAACGTCCCGCAATATTATGACGTCATGCGGTCAGATCAGCACGAGCAAGTAAGGCCCGTGTATGGTTTCCATATAAGGCCATCGGTTTAAAAGATAAAGAAAGCGTCGGAAGGAGGGAAGATTCGAAGAACAAGGGAGGGAAGGCGACGTCGAAGGGGGGTTTCCGGCTAAACACAGTATTTCCATTAGAGGAAACTCGATCGGCCTAGGCTCGAGGAACGTGCACCTTCCGGACCGGGAAGGTGTCGGGGCAGGACGTCGTTAATTGGCGCGTGGTTGACGTGGCAGGCAGCGGTCGCGCCTTCACGCAGAGGGAGCTTCTACAGCGCAGGCAGCCACGGACTTAGCGGGGCATTTGCCTCGTCTTTCCGAAGATTCGAGAGTGACTGATACAAACGTGCAAACGAAGAAGCTGTAACAATCCAATTAAACGACAAAATCGTGGAAAAACAAAACGACGCTGCATTTCTGAGGTCATCTACGCCGCAGACTTTTGACGTTTCACCTACCGAGTCCATATTCGGCCGATTAAATAGGAACGAACACCCTTCTCTCACTGGGCCCCCGGACGGAGTGAAAGGAGCCGACCTTGCTTCACTCCTAGCTAGCGCAGCATGTCGACCAGCACCGGGCCTACATCGGCCGGTACCGAGAAGTCGACGGCGGAGCCTGGCCAGTGCCGGTTGGGCTTCGCCGGGCAATCCCCGGCACTGGCTGACGTAGGCCCAGCGCTGGCCGACACGCTGCGCTATCTGGGCTGTTCCTAGCCAAGCGCTGTTCTTTCTTTTCCGACGTCTCGTTGGAACGACAAGCGCGACAAGCGTGAGGGCTGTCATGAGAAATGTTATCACATTTAGAACAGATACTGGTGAGAGTGGGATAGGAACACGCCCGTGGAGGCAACAAGGTGATCCAGGTTCGAATTACTCGATTGCCTAGGTCTATTGAGCCGCAATTATTACTTAAAACTTTCGAAGGAATAGGCTCGCCGGCGGGAGAGGCCCGAAATTTTCGGTGAGTTTTATGAAGCCAACAGAAGTCGGGAAATCGTAGAGTTGGATCAACGGTAGGGTTGATTAGTAATGCGTGTTGCTAAAGCGTGACAAAAGTTTGTCATTAGCACGTGCTCGGTGCCAGCGCAATGAGCTGTGGGTGCCGCCGGCGTAACGTATATTCTACGTACAAAACATTAGTCACTAATGGCAAAAATGGGCTACGACGTCTTTTTTTTTTATTTACAATGTACCCATACGATCCTTCATTGTGTTTGCCCATCACGTAAAGTATCGAAAAAAAAGTGGACGGCTCATTATGACATATCAAGCGTTAGAGTGTCCCGAGTTCATGGGGAATGCAATTTTATCCGTATGAACATTCGCTATAATCGTTGACATGTTAAGAAATGCTTGACGTGGAGAGCCCCGATCACTATCGCTCAACAGCCAAGCAGATTGGTGCATTAGCTGACGAGGATGCCGACAAACAAATCATAACCAAACAAAAAAATGGACACAACAAGTCACGTTCTGCGTTTCTGAAAGGGACCATGAAGTGAATTCTCAACTTCTTCCTTCCTCTGCTTTCCTCTTTAACTCAAAAGCGAAACAAGGAGATCACGTATTCGTGACATAGCATTGCACCGAAACTGATGACTCTAAAGGCTCGTTCACACAGACCCGTTTTCTTACGTTACGTTAAGAAAAGTCACCGGGAAATGTGTGCTTCGTGTTAAGCATGGCTACCAGTTCAAGGAGATAGCCCGGCACGCGACATTCGAGACACGAATGTTTCGGTGACTTAAGCGCAACGTGAGAAAACGGTGCTGCGTGAAAAGTTGAACCGAGCTCAACTCCTTACGTTACGTTACAACGAGCCTTGTGTCCTTGGTTGCCACAGTAACTCACTGTCTTAGCTCGTCGTCACTGAAACATTCATGTCTCGAATTCCGCGTGCCAGGCTATCTCCTTGAATTGGTAGCTACGTTTAAAATAAAGCGCACTCGATAGCAGTTCCTGGAATGAAGATACCGGCGCTAACCCGGGTTTTACACCGCAGGCGCTCTTTGAGAACCCTTCATTACCGCAGATGTCTCTCTGGCGACATCAAACCACCCTCTGGCGGGTGAGCGGTGGCGTGTGAGTGACTACGCAGTCACCCAACCAATCAACGTCGAGTGACCGTAACCTCGCGCGTGATGTTATACCTGAACCGGCCAATTAGCGTCTAGCTAGGAGGTTAACGTCATCACCTGGCTCCGCCAATCAGCATTGAGTTCGTCGGCGGCTTCACTTTTCGGCTCACAGATTTCCAGACTTCCCTTGACAAAACAAAACACTCTTCACCTAAAAAAAGACACAAATAAAAACAAGATTTTTGCATTGTGCACACACCCCGCGAAGCAGTTCTTACAAGATTTGGATAATGGAGGAAGAAGCGATGCGTTTGACACCTGAACCACATTCGCCTTAATAAGATGACTGATATATAGCCTAAAATTCAGCTACACATATCTTAATTCTCCACATAAAGGGGAAAACTAGTAATTCCCCGCGAACTGTCAAACTTTTTTTACTACAGTTCTTGAGGTGAAAACGAGTACACTGGATCGAGGTACCGAGGTGGTTAATAACCACGAGGCAATGCGGATAGGGCAATCCTGTAAGTGGGTAGGGTTTCCAACGTCAAATCACGCAAGCCTTAACTCTGGAGTGAGATCGATTCACTTTTGATACCCAGCCTTTGCGGCCGATTGGTGACGTTTCGGGACGCACACGCAGTGACTTTATGAAATCTTCCCAACGATGTTATTTGACGTACGCGCGAGCTTGCCTATGTCCGGACTTAGCTGTATCAAGTTGAACTGGGAGTTGTGAGTTTTGCAGCTGTATTCGACAACCTGCAATATTTGCTGTTGCATTAATTTGCCTAAAATTGCCAGAAAAGCTTTTTTTAGACGGTGAGTACGCTAGAAAACGCCTATTTCAGTGCTTGGTAGGAAACTATGAATGCCATGTATTGTTCCAATATATGCTTTTGAGTAAATATATTGGAAAAATGTAAAAACTTAAAAAAAAAATATTTTTCACTTTTTTAGTAGCATGCGAGAAAATGTGTTATCTACATTATTGGGTCGCAATTCAGAAAATAAACTAACATTTTCTTATTTTTTTAAAGCAGAGCTTATATTTCAGAACATCGAAAATTTTTATCGGCACACAGTTGACAGTAATAGTAAATATTATAGTTCGTTTTCATCATAACCCTTAAGATAAAAAATTTAAAAAGTTATCGTCGATATCCACGCTTTATGGCGAAATCTAAAAAGAAATAACCACTTCGCAACTTTATTTTCTTTGGTAAGAATGTGGTTAAATACTATGTACATATCTGTGAGCACGAATGGGTTTTCTGGAATCTCTTTCTATGACAGGCTGAGTGAGATGCGCAGTCGCGGCATGTCCCTAGCATCCCTTCTATACTCAGTTTCACCCCAAGAACCGTAGTAAAATAAAGTCCGGCATCTCGCGGAGCATTACTAATGTTCCCCTCTATGCAGAGAGTTAAGATATATGTAGGTGAACTGTAGATTAGATATTTGTTCTCTTATTAAGACGTACACGGTTCCAAACGCCAAAGGCACCGCTTCTTCCTCCGACAACGAAATTATGTACAAAGTACTTCGCGCGGCGTATGAACAATGCTCAAAACTTCCTTTCTTTTTCTTTTTTTTCTCTTCAGTTGAAAACGAGTATAATAATATCGTATTGTCGCTCCACAATCAATGATATTCTGGAATTCGCCGATAATAACTACAAGAAAACGAATTACAAAACAGGCAGCGTCAACATAATAACACACGTCCTGCGCGTTGCTTAAAATGTCACGTCAGTCATATATATGATATAATCTGCGGGACGACAGAACGACGAAAATTGTCGTCGATGTTCTGCAACGAAAGTCGTTCTTGAGCATTTTGCTTTTCTCGGTTATAATATTTAATGCACCAAACTCACTCGACCCAGATCATCCGGAATTATTTGCATCCGTTTTTTGGGGCGATCGGCAGCAGCCGAGGGGCAAAGTTGTCAACTTTGCGGCGAAGGGCCCCGAGTTCCAAAAAGTGCTCGGCGGTCGTTCCAGACAGCCACAACACTTCTTGCCCGGAAGCGCTTCGAAGAGAAGTTTGAGGAAGTCAGCTTTTAGGGGAAAGTGCTCCGTCCACTTTAAAGGGACGGAATAAGGCAGAAAACCTAAACGCTGAGATAAAAAAAAGGGAAGCTACCAGTATATCACAATTTTACGGCACACTCTTGACGAAAAAAAAAGCAGAAAAGTACACTGAGAATTAAAATATCTAGCTAAGACACGAAAAACCAAAAATGCAATGCCGTTTTTAGCCCTCACCGCAATAGTTGCTTTCTTCCTCTTGTTTAAATGGAACTGCCAACCTTGGAAGAATGTTCCACATATAGTATTTTAGGCGAGCACAATGAACATTGAGGTTATAGCGATCATGTAGTCTTGGACTTTGTCTTTCGCTTTTTTTATATATCTGGATGACGAAAATTGTCGTAATGCCTACTGAATAATTGCAGCCTAAACCAAAGTCACTTAAATCAAATATTTGATAGAGATGACATCTTCGGGGCACCTGGTCCATGAACTTTCAACAAATTGCTTTACAACTAAAAAATGCAGGGCACGGCTTATTATTAGGGTTCTGTGTTTTTGGTAAATACCGATAAACCCCTGAAAATTAATCGCCCGAGCTGCTGAATTTATCAACACCGGGTAAAACCGAAAATCCCCGAATTAGATCGTTCTTTCACTGAGAAGAAAAAAAAAAATCTTCAATTGTAATTTTAAATTGCGTTTACGTCGAACACAGCCACACTCAACGGTCTGTGAGGCTACATTTTTCTTTGAAAACCAGACCCCTTATCTAGTTTCCTTGTTTTTGTTGATACCTGGACCTTTACCACGTGTTTTAAGCTCGAGCATGTTCCCTGGAGGTTGGGGAATTCCAAGCACTTGTCTTGTTTCTTAAACATCAGGCCCGATAAACACTGATTTATTGTCCGACACCTAAAATTCACATCCGAACACACCCAATCTGTGTGTTTCGGTAACCCTACTTATTATGCTCGCAATTTTTTTTTTTCTAACGAAATTAGTAGCTTGGCGTTCATACTGGGTAATGCAAGGATATCATTGACTGAGGATAAATATTAATAATCCTTTGAACTTGGCACGCCCGGTGTTTTTTAGATTGTCAGTATAGTTCTTAAACATGTCCCTTTTATGATCACTTTCTTGTGGGGCTAGAAACTGTGATAGGCTTCAAGTTAACCGTGTCTGAATCACTCTGCGACAGACTACATAGCGAATGTTTCATTAAAGGACTCAAAAATAATAATATTTTTATTAAATTATAAGTTTCCGGGCAACTTTATTTATGAAACTCGATTCGCCGCCTTGTCTGTGCTAAGCAGCTGGATTAAAAAAAAAACTTCTGATTTTAAAAAAAGTGATGGACTCGTTACTGATCAATTTCAATTTTTTTTAAAAAGTGCCAGACTTCTAATCTTTTGGAGAAGAGATCACTCATCCTTGTTTATCCATCTCGCGTGTAAGTTATAAGTCAGAGTTCCAACAGTGACAGTGAATTTGATTGCAGGATCTTCAGTGTGGGCGAAATGGATTAAACGCATATTAAACTGACCGCATAAATCGGTTTCTTAGCTTATCACGCTGAGATTTACTACAAGGGTGCCATAAGGTAGTGGAAACTTTCTCAAAAATTGTAAAAAAATTGGTTCACCTGAGTAAAACACGAAAATCAAAAACTGTTTTCTTTATACTTTGCATGCAGACTAAAGAAATATAATTTGTGTTACTGCAGCGCTTATTTGGGCCAAAGAAAATGAAAAATATGTAAGTTAATTTTATTTTATTTTCATGTCACAAATTGTATAGTCGTGGTAAACGCCAGAATAGATCAGAACGATTTTCTAATGATTTTTTAGACAAAGGGCTTAGCGAAAAGTTTTCCCTAGACAAAACCAGTTTCTACTTTTTTTTAGACTCCGGAAGTTTCATGGCCTTCATACTCTCAATTAATGAATTCACTAGCTTCGAGCAACCATGTAGTAAATCCCAGCGCGATAAGTTAAGAAACCGATTTATGCGGTCAGTTTAAATTCCGTTTAATCCATTTCGCCACGCTGTACATTTAGATTGCCAATGCATGCCTTTTTGAAATATACTTCCCAAATCTTTTCCGTTTTATGGATAAATCTCAGGTACAGCAAGGAGTGTGTTTTACACAGAGATCACCTAATATTTGCAAACAAATCGGTGCATGTCTAGCGGCGCGCCAGCGCAGCCGCACATGCGCGATGGGGTATGAACAAGAAGTGTGAACAATCCCCATCAGTAAACCATTGGGATGCGATGTTGTCTGATTCGGTGTGACATCCCGGCTTTGTTTTCTATCTTTTTGCGTTATACGTGTTGATTCTACGTCTTTCTAGCAATGTCTGTTTCCATTAATAGCCTCAGCAAAATTAACGAGGCTTTTTACACCAGAAAACTTCGCGTGAATAATCTGACGTGTGACGATATATTTCGCGTGGATGTCGCTGAATAAATGCTGAAGCCTGACTCAACATTATACGATATTCTGCTCACTTCTCAATCGGCAGCTTTATAGGGCAAACCAACGTCAGTAGCTGCGTAAGCAGATAATATGTAGGTCGGTCACTCCGTAGCCGCTAAGCGATCTTGCAAAAATTGGCTGCAGAAACCACTATTGTTGGTTGTCTATGATTTGCGCAAGCATTCGTCATGAGAATCACGACCCAGCTCACTACAAATGCGGTGACGCAAATTTTGAGTAAAGACTCTATTTTATGAATGGCTTACAACGCAATCATTGACGTCAGCGCGGCTGCAGTGCGCCACTTCGCAATTGAGCGATTGCTTCGCTCCTGCCTAATCGTTTAATATTTTGTCTTTGTGAAATCGTTTATTGTTCAAGCTGTTTTCCACCATTGTTGCAGCTTCGGCGTGTGTCTTCTGGTGTCTCTCTGTAATTGTTTAATGTTCAAGCTTTTCCACCACCATCATTGACCATATACCAACTATCTCAACTCAAACCGATAATTTCTTCGTAGCATGGGCGCAAATGTGAATACGCGCGTACTGCCGCTTTGTGTATGCGCGGCTGTGTTTGGAGTTTTGTGTCCTCTGTTCCTCTTGTTCCCCATCTCCAGGGATTTTTTTCGTCATTCTCGTCCAGCTCGCTTGCACCTTTGCATTTATTTGCATTATCATCAAGCGCGGGTTTATCTGCTTGCTTGGACGCAGTCGAGGACAACGCCTAGGACGACCTCAAAACGCCGTCTAGGACGACCTCTAGGACCACCTCTAGCGTGATCCCAAGGAAGACCTCTAGAACAACCTCTAGGGTGATTTGAAGGACAACCTCTGGGACGACCTCTAAGACTACCTCAAGGACGCCGTTTAGGACGCCATCCTAGGGAATGACGTCAAAGACGCCGTCTAGAACGACCTCTTGTACGATATTAAGGACGAACTCTAGGACGACGTCCGCATAAGCGCGGTGCCTGCGTATGCGGACATCGTGCGTATGCGGATACCCTGTGTAAGCGGAGGCGCCGCGCCGCCTCGCGGCGCTTCGCATATGCGCTGAGCAAACGCGCGCCACGCATAGGCAGGGCATATTCGAAGCGAGAGAGTGTATCGCGAAAACTGGGTGAAGTAACTAAGGAATGATATCGTATTTAAAAAATTGGTCGGTGCATAGGTGCATTATGGTGCATAAATTTCCGTAGAACTACGTGTGGGTGGCACAAGAAATGAGAGGGGGAGTGGGTAAAGCTTCGCCCGAGTCGCGCTTGAGAGTCGCGTAAAGTGCCCGTGTCGCAGAGGACGCGAGCTCGGCCGCTCGGCCGCTGTCCAGGTCGATGAACGAAGATTGTGGAATCACGACTGTCGGATCAGCGTCTATCGCCCTTTTGATAAGACGGGAGCGAATCGCATTGAGGCTAGAAAATGAGCAAGCCAGCAAAGCCAGCAGATAAGAAATTGCTGCAGAAACCACTATTGTTGGTTGCTAATAAATTGCGATAGCATTCGTCTAGGACAAGCTTAAGGACAATGTTGAGGACTACGTCCTAGAGGACGACATCAAAGACGACGTCTTGGACTGCTTCTAGGGCGATCCCTAGGACAACCTTAAGGACGACGTCGAGATTGAAGTTCTAGAGAACGACGTCAAATAAGACATCTAGGAAGACTTTTAGGACAACCTTTACAACGACCTCGAGGATGACGTCAAAGACGACCTCTAGGACGACGTCTAGAACGATGTCAAGGTCGTCAGGTCCTTTGAAGAGGGTGCGAATGGGAAGGAGTGTGAGAATGTGAGCTGAAATGGTCTACTGCGCATACCTACTGCGCGTTAGGAGGCCAGAGAGGCCAAGAGATCCAGGGTGGGGGGGGGGGGGGGGGGTTGCTAAAAAATGCTATCGCATTATAAGGACGCGCGTACGCACTGAGCAGTTTTCGGCAGCAGGCACATGGGGCAGTCAGGGCGCACGGCGATGCAAATCGGTCGGCGCTCCGATGTTCTTAATGTGACATCCATTCTGTGACCAAATTTTCGTGACATCGATCTCCCAACTTTGCACCCCCTTCCAAGCGCGGAGAAAGACGTAGCTCTACTTCAAGATAAAGCGGAAACCGGTGCCAGGTATAGAAGCCCAGTCACCGGCGTGGAACCCGAGTGCGCTGCTAAGTGAGCTACGAACCCAGCACGCAGGAACGGGAGGAGCAGAAGCAGGAGGTGTTAAAAGCGCGCGGAGCGGAGAGGGGTGGAAAGAGCAAAAAAAAAAAAGGAGCTAAAACAGGTGGTGAAGAAAGAACGCGTGAAACGACAAGAAGTTCAAAGGGCAGGAAAACGCGCGTTTCCTCTTTTTGTAGCCAAGAAAATTCAGCGCAAAGGTTTTGTATCCGGGTGATGCTGAAGGGAAGTTTGCGCGGCGTCACGAAGATACCATGATATGAGGTACTTTGTTTTCATACAAAGCCCTGTACAAGGCACCACCTGAGCTAAAATCACCACCCACCCCGGGCACTGAAAAACTAAATGCCGGTTCACACATACAGAACAGCGCCGAATCAGCGCTGGAAAATGGCGCTGATGCAGCTCTGACTTGCACGTCACCTATTTCCGATGTGGTTCTACAGTGGTGCATGGGACTAATCGCCGACGTGCGGTTCCACAGTGGTGAGCACCGATACAGCGTCGATCTATCTCTGCTAAACCAACAACCTTGCAGCACAGCGTCGGTGCCGCATCGGCGTCTTTTTCAGCAACGATTCGGCGCTGCGCTGTAGTGTGAACTGGTCCTAAGGGTCACCCTGCTCTAGGCACCGCCCAAACTAAGACCATCACTCACCCTATAAGGACACCGCATTTAAACGCGTTAAGAAATTGACACAAAACATGCAGTCAATCTTTTTTTTTTTTTTTTTTTTTCAGCTGCGATGTCGCTGAGTTTGCAAAAGGAGCGTAGACGAAATTCGCGGTGCTGTAGGTCGAAACTAAAAATCGCAAGCAGAATCGGATCATGTAAATCAGGCATAGCAATTCGGCAATCGGCACCGGTTACAATGGTCAACATCATCTTCTATGAGTGTCGTTCAACACTTTACACCGAAACTGTACAACCCAGACACCCTTCAAGTTTAGAAGTTGAGCACCCCTTAATGAATTGAAGTGCTTCAGTTAAAATTAACAAATTAACAATAAATAAAATAAACACTATCAGAGAAGAATTGAAAGGCGGTCATTGAATTCCATATTTAACAATTACAATCACGCAGACGCCACATAAGCCAGAGCTAAATCGTTAAATAGCACAACAAATTTGATAGACAATATAATCCAAGTAAGTTCAAATTGGTCGGTCTAATACTTCCTGTCATTAGCCACAAAAAATGTCAAGCAAGCGAATTAAAAAAACAATATAGCTCTACAAGAAAAATAGGTTCTAAGAACAAAGAAAAAACCTGTACATGAGACCTAGGGCCAGTGAAAAAATAAAAACCATCTTACTTAAACGGATTCTCTCCTACTTCCCTCATCGTGAGGTACACGTAATTGAACACTGTTCTATGTGTTCGATAGGCAAGATAAGAAGAAGAACCGCTCGCTCTTTTCCCCTCCCACTCCTAATTCGTTGCCCCTTTGTTCCTACGTAACCAGGCGTATTTTATCCATCACTGAAGAAGAAAGGTTACTTTCCCTAGCCTCCTTCCCCAAACCCCGCTTCAGACTTGTGGAAAAGGAAAAAGTAATGACGGGAAGATCAGTAGAAAATAAAAAGAGACTACATGAATTCGGAAACAAAGAAAATATTATCCCCTTCCCTCCTCTTCTCTAAATCCATACAGCTCGTCTACGGGCGTTTGCGTGGCAGACCACGCGTTGTTATTAGGGGGTATGGACTCCCGTGTTGTGGGGATAAGTTACCGCAAATACGCCGAGGCACGGGAAAATTTGGAGGGTAGGAGGGAAAGGAAAAGAGGAAAAAGAAGAGAGGAAACAGAAAAAGAAAGATGGAGAGAAGGAGAGAGGTTGAAAACGTATGAAGAAGACAAGCAACATACGAGTAACCGAGTCAATGGAGGAGGACGCGTGTTTGTGGGGGTGAGTTTTAGGGCGGATCGATGTGGTCTACTCGAGACGCTTCTCTTAATAAAGCTCTCCGTCGTGCACATAAATCATGGGACGCATGATCGCGTCTCCTGTTTGCTTTTTCTCTTTTTCCCCCACTTTATTACCTTTCTTTTTTTATATTCCTTAACCTTTCCTTTTTAGTATTAGAGCTGAGCTCCGCGACGTACTTCCTTTTAGAGTAGGGTTTTATTTCGCTGTAACTGTGTTTTGTTATACCTGTATCTCGCTATAGCAGTTTTGTTGTAGTGCGCAATTGTCGTTACGGAGATGCATAAATTAAGATGGATATGGGGACGGAAGCGTTGTAGAAAGCTGCGTTAGCCTGAAGTAAGTTTGCTCGTTTTTTAGTTGTTTTTTTTGTGTGCGGTTTTTGTTTGTGTTTAGAGAAAGCGTTGTCATTTCTGTAAGTTAGTCAGCTTAATATTGGGGCGTCAACACCTGTACTTGAAAGCTGAGTAAAGCGCGGCCGATTGAATAGGTTGTGAGCGAGTAATTAACAAACCGTTTTATATGTTAAGCGATACGTTACAAGACATACGACGAAGGCAAGGGTGCCAACTTCGGTACAGTTTAGAAAAAAAAAGTATTAGTGGTGAGGAACACGCTACGTGAACTTCAGCCCCCCCCCCCCCCCCCCCCCCCCGCCTAGTCTGCTTCAAAGATAAGCTCATTCCAAGTCCTAGTTTTACAGGCGCTAAATTAGCTCAAACACGATGCTCTTTTACGAAGCTGACCTCAGTATAAGTTGAGCTGTCATCACTCTGTCGTATCGGCACAAACCCCCAAAAAACGGCACGACTTCTAAACTCCTCGTCAATTGAGTCCAGTCGCTCCTCGCGCAAGGATCGACACAGCGCAACATCGGCAACACCACTCGCCTAGCCAGGATCAATGACCGTTAGCCAAATCGCTCCATTACATCACAAATCATACAAATGAACTCGCGCTCCCCGACGGAAGTACTTCTTCCTCCCGTACTGTAAGGTTCGCGCTCAGCCCGCCACACGGCACGCCAACGTATAAAAGCAACTGCGGCCGATACGCGCGGCGCTGCTCTCTAACTTATATACAGCGCACGCACGTACAACGCACACACGGGAGAAACCGCAAATGACGAACCTCCTGTACACCGTTCGACCCCTAGCTGACAGTACGGTGGAAGCCACGGGCTTGTTGGACCGGTCATATGCATGACTTGCTCGTTACGTCATCATCCCATGTTGGTGGTTATAGTGGGTCATTCCTACTCGTTCTCGTTGAGAAAAACAAATTGACTGGCAAATAATGTACGCTGGAGAAGGTACGCGCTCAGCAGCAAATCGAAAGGCCAGCAGCGTGAACATAATGCTTCTTAAACGTTATGTTTATATTATGTTCACACTGTGTATGCCTGAGTTGCTTAACCTGTGATTACCTGGTGAATGAGTGAGGGGTGAACAATTGACACTGATGTGACGTGAATGCAAACTTTGTCTATGTAAATATTTTGCCCCAAGATCACGCTCTGCCGCCCAGACCCACGCGAAGTGAGCGGTGTCACGTGATGATAATGGAGGAAGTTGATTGGACAGGCGAGCGCGTAGCTTCCACCACGCTGTCAGCTTAGGGGATGGAACGGAGTGCGCGAAGTATAGCGAAGGAGACTCCCGAAAAAGAGAAACAGAAGAAGATCGAGGCCAGCGAGCGCTCTCTCGCAATTTGTTTGGCTTCCCAAGTAAAACAGGCCTTGGCCAACGATCCATCACGCGCGGTAGCCTCCCCCCCCCCCCCCCCCCCTTCTTCCCGTACCCGCTGGCTGGGCGCTCGGTACGGACGCATAATTTACGGAATGGACTCTCGGCGGCCGTCGGGGGCGAAGAAGATATTACGGCGGTGGCCCAGAAGGAAGCCATTAATCAGGGGACGGACCGAAAGACGCGATTGGGGTACGCGAATTAGTTCTCCTTCCTTGTCCGGTTCGGCGGTACGCGCCGTCAAGGCTTCCGCTTCTGTTGCTGCTGCTGCGGCTGCGGCCACGGCTGCGGCTGCGGCTATGGCTACACGGGGGGGACGGGGAGCTGCTTGGATATTCGGGACCTGTCGTTTTATTACCGCCGGCTACTACGTGGAGACGAAACAGACACGCGCACCGCGTAGGGTTCAAGTCGACTGGTTGGTCTCGGACAGCGATAAGGTTCGCAAGACTGATAAAAAAAAATCTTACCTTTTTTTTTTCTTTCTTTTGTTGTATGTTACTGTTTCCGTATCGTGGCTAATTTATTATAGTTGCTGACAACTTAAAAAAGGCAGCGCCTTGCGCATTTTGAGAATCTTACAATAGCTGCGCAGCCAATGATATTGCGATCCTTCCAACAAAGCCCGGCCCGCGGCCCGCTTTCAGCAGGCCCGTTGATACCGCAGCAAAAATAAGCGCGCTTAAAGAAACGGCGTCGCCACGCGCACCAACCGTGTAAGCAAAAATACAGATTAAAAAAAAACGAGGGAAACTTTGTATTGTATGCGTGTGCTCTCGTCATATTATTCGCTGGACATTGACCTCAGCAGCGTCACCATTCTTAGTACCCTGGCTCATATCTGCGTAACTTCGTAAGTTAAAATTCCTGAGCGTCCCCATTCATATTGTGCTTAGTGACCAGTGTCGTATCTATTGCATTTTGTCAGCTTCAGATCTATCCTTTTTAATTAGTCTACTGCCCTGTTGAAACATGCCCAAGTTTCTACGCGCCTTTATTTATGCCTGGTGCGCTTTCTGGGTCCCTATATTATGTAATATCATTGTGGTTTTTTTAGCTAAATACTAGTTGTATTCATCAAACCTTACATTCTTATGTTCTCACTTTTTCTCTAACTTTCAATTTTGCTTTTAATAGATGCTTATTTAGGATTTTTTTTTCTTTATGTACTTATTTCATTTCCGGCCCTCGAGTCTGTGACAGGTCCCTCATCCTGCCCTTAAGCGAAAACGTTTGGTGACCCTTGCTATAGGGCTAAGGTTTTTAAAAAAAAAAAAGAAAGAAAGAAAAGCCCCCAACTGTGTTACAGAAGTGTGTAACAGAAGTGTGTCAAGGAAGTGAAACGAGTTTCGACGAGTTTTGGAAACGTCAGAACTCGTCGAACACCTCCGAGAAATCCAAGCCTGCGCGCGCCAATTCGTGACATCACAGTAGCTAGTCAGCACGCGGAAAAGCCGAAAAGCCGGCTGGGCTTGACGGCGCCGGCGCGCTGGCTCGGCGCGCCGGTACTCAGACTTTTAGACTTTGTCTATTAAATAACAGCGAGTGAAAACAGTCATGGTGAACCTTCTTGAGAACACCCTTGACCTTTATGAAGCCAAATAAAAGACTGGTCTGCAATCCCAAATGTTATAGTTCGAAACACCTTCGATGGTCTCTTTAGCCTTGACACTATAATAATGGGATTTCTTGACGACGACGGGCCCCTGGAAGTGTTGTGCACATACCCTGAAAAATTAGACTGAAGAGTGAGCACTTTCATACCGATTTCTTTGCCAATATTTTTATAAATGTAATGATGACAAGGAGGATTAATAGTAGTATTTACATTAAAAATGGTAGAACATAAGGGTAAAAAGCATATGCCGAAGTGATCTTCCGCAGCAGGCAGTGAACAGGTTTCGTTATTTCGCACCGAAATGAGCCGCAAAAGTTGTTTACAAGAAACAGACAATAAAAAAAATAATCGAAAAAATATGCAGATGAAGGAACCGTACCTGTTCGAATGAATCAAAGTTTCGCCAAACAGCCGAAAGTTGACGGAACCACGATGGCCTGCCACTGTCCGGGTGGGTGTGCTAACCACTACACAACTTCATTTTTTGTCTTATTAATGCACAAGCAACAAAATGTAATTAATCAGAGGTGTTCTGAAAACACACGTCGCCGCGTGGAACGTGGTACGACGCTTACTGGCACGTGGTACGTTGTCGTTTTCGTAAAGCTTTGATTCATTCGATCAAGTACGATTCCTTCATCCGCATATTTTCGATAATTTTCTTTTCAAAGACCATGTTCGATGATAAAAACTGCCCGTGATATATATTCAATAACGTTACTCTTGATTCTCGCAGATGATGATGATACCATGTCTCTAAAGCTCAGAAACAAGAAATAATACATGTACACGTGATGAGACAAGCAGTGGGAGGATTTGTAGAGCACAACGAGCACGTACCACGCGACAACAAGCGTCGTACCGCGTTCCACGCCGCGGCATGTTTCCAGAACACCTCTGACTGGATGCATTTTGTTTCGTGAGCATTAAAAAGACGGTTCAAAAAATGAGAGACGTCTAGAACCTCCTGTAACGCCGAATTAGAGCGCAGCTCTTGATGAGGAGGAGAGTATGCCCCTCCTCCTCATCCGTACCTTCTCCTCCTTCTCTCCTCCTCCCGTGCTCCTTCCCTTGACCTCTGCTCCTTCTCCTTTCCTACTCCTCTTCCTACTCCTCACTTTATGTATTTCGATTTTGCGAAATACCGTCCTAATCAATCTGAGAAATATATACCGTATTTTCCGGGCTCAAGGTGTGCCGCGTATGAGAAGAATTTCGTGTCGACTAAGCACCAGGTGCGAACTATGCACTGGGTCCGGACTATGCAGCGGGTGCGGACTATCTAAGCAAAACCTTTCATTTTTGACCCCAAATTTGCCTCTGCGGACTATACACCAGGTGCGGACTATAGTCCGGAAAACACGATATATATATATATATATTGTGTGTGCGTGTGTGTGTGTGTGCGTGTGCGTGTGGTATTCTCACTTATCGCTTGTCCGGAGAAAGGAAAAATAGTTCTCACATCTGGAAGTGTCATTCTAACTTACGCCCGCGCCAGGTAACAGGACAGCACAGCAGGATCAAGGCGGAAGAACAAGACAGCGTTAAATCAACACTTTGTCGAAGCATGTCATACTCTTGATGTTATCCTACTTTCTGTCGGCTCCGTCGAAGACTGCTCGGCATTTTTGGTTTCTTCAGCATTAATCTTGAGCGTACTCCCCCGAGATGGCACAACGGATCAGCGAGTGCACGTCCCTCAAGCCAATGGGATGTTTTCCTGCATGCCTGGTACGAAGTTCTTCTACGTGTTGCACGAAATATTTGATGTGTGCCGTAGTCGAGAAATACAGAGCTACCACGAGCAAGCCGTAGTTAACCTTGGCTGCACACAATTTAGCAACTTCGTCTGGCGTGCCACAGAGTTCGATGGGTGCAGCACAGACCCGTACCCATGTAGATGGCCGCTTGGATAACGAGTACACCCTGTTTTCATACGAGCCTCTCTGTGATTTCTGAATGGCGATATCACTTGCCTTCACAATGGGTAGCGGGCATCTCCCCTCCTCTCCTCCTCCCCCTCGCCTCCTCCCGCCTCCTTCTCTCTCCTCATCTCCTCCTCCCTCCTCCTCTTCCCCCTTCTCCTCCCCGTGACGTCGTTATGGGAAACGTCCCAAAATGCAACGCGTGGGCCACACGTGACGTCATGTGTGACGTCAGTATGGGAGACGTCCCTTAATGCAACGCGCAGTTACGCCGGCGGTGACGGCGACGCCGCTCAAGCCGAAAACAAGCGCTTAAACGCTGCGCTCTAAAAAAAAAAAAATGAATAGTTTAAAGCGTGACGTGTCTCGCGCAGAGTCGGAGTCAAGAAACCAAAAGAAAGACTGCCGAGCATTAACAGCATCGTTGCCGGTGGTGAAGACCCTCTGTTGGCTCTCGATGCTTGACCTGTGACGTAGCTGACGTTATAAAATAAAGCGCTCAGGCCTTAGTTTCTAGAAGGCTTTAACTGACCGAAACGTCAGCTTCGTCGCCCTCAGTTAAAACAGAGAACTTTATTGGTTTATTTATAGTGTTCTACAGCGTAAAAAACGCAGTACGAAGAGTATAATTAGCCACTTAATTATATTCATGCTCAATGCTTCGGAACTCGTCCTTTCGTGTTTTCACCGGCAGACGCCGCCAAGTCATTGACTCCATAGCGATACTAAAATAGCCACAGCTCATCACGCCGTACGTTTTTTTAAACTGGCGACGACTCTATTGAGCTTTCATTTTCGAGGGTTTTGCGACGTCAACGAAACAAATCACTGCAGTACTTCCACCAAAAGGACGATCGTGGTGTGAATGTGATCTGGTCGCCTTCTCCTCGTCCCAACTATTTGTTACAAACGAGACAAACTCTGAATATGACGTGTGTTTCCAACGGTTCTTCGGGAACCTCTCTATAGCCCGCCGGCAGTTCGCAATTATGATGCGGGAGGCTCCTCGAATGAATTGTATACCAGGTGAATCGCCCCGATCCCGAACTGACGGGTGGCCTCTGTTCAAACAAAAAAACGTGAAAACAAAAATAACTGTCGTGTGTTTGTCGTTTGCCGTTCGTCCAACTCTAATGAATGGATGACACCCTGGCGCCTCACGCGTCCGAACTTTTTGCGGCTTCTCCCCGGCAAACAATTATACAAAAAGGCAGCTGGCAGCGAGTGGCGGTACTCGGTGCTGCACTCGTCCCAGAATGCAGTAAACGCGTACTAGGTCCCTCAATTTATTTCAAGGAGCCAGCTTCGGCAACGCGTCAAATAGTAAAAAACTACATCGTCCAAAAAAAAAAAAAAACGTAAGGAATATTTATAAGGGTTACGCCATGTTCAAAATGCTGATTATCGTACAATAGACTGTCTGCAGAAAATGTCTGAGGCGTGTTTGTTCCTTGTCTGGCGGTCCTATCACATTCGCCGTACAAAAACTGTTTGCCGACGTGTTTGCAGCGTAAAAACGGACGAAGTCATGCTTGAGTCGAGTCCGCAGACACTTCCTTTATCGTGTCTGCAGCCAACACAGCATCTGGTTGTGTAATTTACAAGCCGTGGAACTTCGGCTTTATTTTATTTTTAAGCGGGATGTTTTATGACAAAAATACGGAGGGCAAACACTACTGGCAGACTCATCAACCTCACCTTCCTAGCGAACTTTTTTTTTTTTTTTTAACGCAGAATGCGTTCCATGGTTCGCTATTAGCCACTCTCTTAACGGAAGACCGTCGTATGAGTTTTCCGTCGGCGTTCAGCCACAAGGATTCTCGTTTATGGTGTCATAATGAAAACACGCCCGAAACTTCGCTTGTAGAGGGTGAACCTTAATGTTCGTAAACGAGGCCGTGCTCGTAGTTACATTTCCCTTTATTTATTTATTTTTTATTTGATTTTGAAACGGTGTTTTTTATATTTGCGTTCTTCTCTCCCAGCACAGGGTAGCCAAATGCAGAAAAAAGAGCAACATGAACAGAATAGCGTGCAACCGACGACGACGGTCTCGCTTTCCCAGCGTTTTTGCGGCGTCCTTCGCTTCGCTGCAAACGACATTCGCCACCATCGATCTCCAACGGATCCCATCGTTGCACAAACGCGTGGCACCCCAAAAAAAAAAAACGATGGCGCTCCGTCACAGAACAGCGTCACGCCAGCGTTCTCCCTCCCTTATCCGCCACCTACCGTATCGACCCCACAACGGTGGACACAGGGGTGACAAAAAGAGGCAGGTTTTGGGTCCATACTCTGTTTTCACTCTTATACGACGAACCGCGCCGGACGTTACGAACCACGCCAACCAATCCAGCGCTTCGAACGTATCACACGACGACGCGTCACTGAGCACCTCCTGAAACCACGTGACACTCTCGTGACAATGGATTGGCTGCGACGGCATGTAAAATTCGCTGCGGTCAATCAAGCGCAGTACACACGACGGCTAGGCGGCAACCCTTGACGAGCACTTCCGTTTGCAATTCAAATGTCCCCCTGCAACTTGCCGCCATAGACGTCTTTACGGTCGTGTAGTATGTGTATATTTTTTTTCTCTTCCTCCTGCCGGACGTTTTTTTTTTTTTGTTTCTGAAGCGGGTTGCTAAAGAGAGTGAGAAGTTAGATGCTGGGAATATATATGCAGAGTGGAAACACTTTCTGTTTTCTCTGAACACATTACCACGAACGCTTAGCACTTCTGCTAAGGATATCGTCGTTCTTTACATAATCCATATGTGAAAGAGGTCAAAAGGAATAAATGCCTGAAATGCAAAAGAAAAAAAAAATGAAGATGATAATACGAATGTGGGAAAAAAGGTATACGGTAGAGTTATCGTGCTCGTTGAACTTACCACGCGTAATAGTGCGAAATTGGAAAACTGCTACAACAATGAAATGCATGTAAGACGAGGTTTCACGAGGACAGCGAAGCTATCATTTAAATTTTTGTCTGCAATATTGTGTTTTCTTTCTATTTTATCTTTGGGTACGTTAGAGAACTAGCTCGTTTCGATGCATTAGGTTCTTTTTAATGATACACCCCGGTGCCAATAATATTGACCGCCCTTCCCTTCATTTTCCACTAAATTTAGCGGAAACACTGACTGACGCACTCAATTTCTCCAGTTGGTGTACAGGTCACTTGCTGTTATGTCACGCGACCTGTAAACCAAGCGGATAAATTAACGTCAAGGGACCTACACGTCAATTCAATTTCCCCGCTAAATTTAGCCGCAAAATTCACTTGATCTAAACACCAATTCAGTTTCGCCGCTAAATTTAGCGGGAAAACTGACTTTTCAGTGAGGTGACGTGGCGTCAATTTTCCTGCTAAATTTTGCGGATAAATTTATTTCACGTGACACGCCAAACCCTCTCCCCATCGCTCCCTCCTCCAAGGGTGTCTTCCCCCTACCTCCCTACCCGTTCCTTTCCCCTTCCTCCAATTCCTTACCTCCCCTTCCCCCTCTCTTCCCCATTTTCCTACGGTGCCCTCCCTCCTCTTCCCCTTTCTTGGTCACGTGACACGCCAATTCAGTTTCCCCAAAATTGATACAAATATAGGGCCTTACTCACGGAACGACCTCTTAATGTCTACCAAACAATTAAAACAATCGCTGCTAAATATTGCATTTTATTCATTATGTAACTTTAAGGAAAAAGTTCACTGCAAATGTTTGCTTTTTAATTTATGAATAATTAGGGGCGAGCATATCATAACATTTTGATAATCTATGATATGCTTTTGATAAGAGGATAAGTTAAAATTCGTAAACCCAGCAAAGTGGCCGAATCTGGCTCAACTCTTTTTTCCTTATCCCCGCCCATGTCTTCGCAACTGCTGCGTTCATACCTTCCAAATATCTAATGTTACTCGTAAGCTTGCATTACTGGCCACTTCCCACGCTACCTACCATTATTGTGTGGAACATGCCGGAAAACGGAATTCTGCAGCGTCAAATAAGTCGCACAACATAGCCGATTAGAATTAAATCAGTTCCAAATATATGTATTCTCGGCTATGTCTGGTTCGCGTATAAAGTCCAGGAGATATATTTAATTAAAAAAAAAAAAAAACAGTGGGTGAGCAGACGAGCTGGTCATAATTAATAAATCTGTAACACCTAAGATTATGGTTCGGAAAAATTAGGAAATGTTTAAGTCGAAGGAAAAGACAACAGTAAAAAAGCTTCAAACTACATCTTTTTTTTTTCCATAGATACACTCTTTATAGGCACAACAACCGGATGACCTCTTAACAGTTGAGAAGTTCTCATTCTGCTGTCTTTTCATTCGATTTGAAAGTTTAATGTTTTCGCCCCACGGTCTCGGGTGTTACATATAGATTAAATAATTTGAACCATAAAAATTATGTCACCAAAAATTGCATCGCTCATCCGAAATAGGGAGGAGACGGGAAAGGGAGAAAATGATTATCTTTTTCCCCAAACTTCCATTTCACGGCGCAATTCCTAATTGTCGCTCGAACTTCGCGGTCTGCTATATTGCCTCATTCCATCTTTTTGGTCCACCCATGTATATATATATATTTTTTTTTTTTAAATACGAAGCTCTGGATAGGGCTTTCCGCAACCCACCTGACACCTGCCCGCCATTCCCTTACCTTAGAGACGCGAAAGAAGAAAAAGCGGAGAAAGAGAGCACACTCATATTCCACCTCTCCCACGCGCGCGCGCGGACGCGCCGGAGCCAACGTGCCAACTTTTGGTTCGTCCCCCGTCCGCCCGACACAAATCAACAAACAAACATCGGCGGCACGAAGCGGGATCTCCACTTTCGCTCTCTAATTAATTCCAACCTGGCCAAAACTCGTCCGAGCCAGACCCGAACCTGACCCCCCGGGGGCCTACAAGGCGCTTTCCGCGCGAGCCGCCGAATTCTTTTGCTGTTCGGGCGAAGAGGACGGCGGGTCAGCGGCGCTAGCCCACGCCCTGCTCCGTTTTCCCCTAAGCTGACAGTGCGCTGGAAGCTACGCCCTCTCTTTAACCAATCGACCGCAACCTTTTCATCGCCAGACCCCGCCTTCTGCGTATTGGTATAGGTGGGAGAGGGATCACGTGGCCAAAGATGCACGGAAGACTGGCGCCAACGAGCGGATAACTTCCACCGCGTACTCTCAGAAATTTCAGTGTAAACTGCGTCCTTCCCTCCCCAGACCTCGCCGAGTTGGCAGCTTCACGCATCGAGCAAGCAGCGTCAAAGCCGATCGCGGACAGGCACGAAGGAAGGAAGCTACAGGAAGGGGGGAAAAAGGTGGGAGAGGGTGTTTTGGGGAAGCAAGGAAAAGTGGAGGGGGAGAGGAAAAAAAAGGGGAGGACGACGACTTTGATTCTCTGGACGGTCAGGGTTCACTAATTACGAGAGGTTCGAAGGGTTTTGGGGGAAAGGAAGGGGGGAGGGAAGGAGGGGGGTCCAAAGGAAACCTCACACGAGGCAGCGCGCGGAAGCACAAGAAGATGAGGGAACGCGGGTAGCCGAGTGAAAATGGCGGAGAAGGAAAACTGGGCACACTTTGTTCTGCCGCCGGTCAGGGCCTACTAATTGTGGAAGTGGAACTGGGTTGGGGAGGGAGTTCAGGAAGAAAAAGGGAGGGGAGAGGGGCAAGCAAAGCCGATACGGCCGACCGGGGCAGGTCGCTTTCGCCTCCAGTGACCAACCTCTCTCTTCATGCCTTCGACGCCACCGTCGCCTGTCCCTTCCCCTCAACCTCTCTGCGGTGTTGTCTCTCCGTGTGGTAGCTCGAGGCCGGCTACTAGCGCGACTAGGGGTTTTAAAAGCCTCTTTTCCTTGCGTGCCCCAACCCCTCCCTCCTCTACCGGAGACGCAGCGCTTGCGGCACAGCCGAGGACCACCGCTGCCGCTTGCAGGCGCGCGCTCGAGCCGAAAAGAGCCGTTCGAAAAATAGGGATGGGAGGGGAAGGGGGGATGGAATTAAAGTTTGGCGGTAAAGCCGCCTCAGGCGATGTCGGCTTGTTTCCGAAATCCGTCTTTATATGCTGCGGACGAGCAGCGAGGGGAGTTTAGGGAGCCTCGCTCGACTTTGGCTTCGGTCGGCTCGTGTTTGGGCTCGCTCGGTGGGGACGGATTTGCGGGCGGCCGCCGGCTTCGCTACGTGTAGCCAAAACAAAGCGGCAGAACGCTAAGCCTTTTGCCGGTTTCTGAGGTGGACACAGGGTTGGGTTGTTTGCCGGGTCGGGAAAGGGAGGGGGGAGGGGGGTTCCCGAACTTTGTGGAAAGACGAGAGTTTCAGATCCGAGTGCGCTGCGACGGGGGCTGATGACGATAAATAGAAGGTGGCGGACGCTCGCCAGGAGGTATTCGCGGTGAAATGACTTCAAGGCAGGATTTGTCCGGAGGATTGCGTGCTGGCTACTTTGCTGGGGCTTGACTCGGGTTACTCGCTAATGGTCACTCGATCTCCATATATAGTGCCGAGGACTTTTGGAAAAAAAAGAACGGTCATTAGTTGGCATGAGAGATTAAATGGAGCTGAACTTGCCTCGTACAAAAAGAGAATACGAATAAACGAGGCCCGAGTGAAGGGGACTCACCTGGCGGTGCGAGACACCTTTCATGATATGCGTGCAGAAGTTTCGAAGTGGAAATTTGTGGAGGCGGGTAGTTTGTAACATGTTACTGCTAAAAACTTCGAACATGTTAGTTCTTTTCTTTTTTTTGATGGAAAGAGTATTTAGCAATTTAATAATCGAGTTAATAGGAAAGCAAACGTTTCAGCTTTAATTACATCAATGAGACATTTCAAGACATGACTCCCAGTGACTAATAAGTAAAATTTAAAATAAATTTTTAAAACGCTATATTTCAGTAGACTAACCTTTTTTGTTATTTTATAAAGGCATTGCTTCACTGCATACTTTAAGATATATTGCCTGCATAGGTAACCAGTCGGAAACATTGAAGCCTACAAAAAAAGCTGTCGATATTGATACATGAATACAGAGGGCTTGAGGCCATAGATATCTGTAGTCATACTCGACACATACAGTCAGTATGCTTTGAAACAGAGTGATAAAATTCCACTCCTAAGCGGGAATCTTCGACGTGCTTCATTCATTTAAGGGGAGATCGCGCATAGCGCAGATATTTGCCATTCACGAGGAATATTTCGACACACGGCTGTTTTACACGAGTGCACATTGATTTCACACGTTTGGACGTGCGAATAAAGAGTCTATTTTACAGGGACACGTAGCTTGCTAGCATTATAAAATTCATTCAAGGCGCACCAAAAAAACATGGTTGTTTAAGCTACGATCAATCGTAATGTAGAACACGTCCACTATTTCGACGCCTCTGTCATGTAGATATATATTCGTTAAGGATAGCCAGGCATACATTGTAAGGATGCGAAAAGAAATAAACTTGAGAACCACAAAAAATGCCACAAACTTTTGTAGACAAATATCTACTAAACCAAACACGTGTGTAGTGAAAAACCCATGAAATCCACAGACATTTATAAACAAATATCTATATACGCACAAATACGTGTGAACAAATATCTAGATATGTACAAATATGTGCAGATAAATATTTATAACTGCATAGAACGGTCTAGAGCTTAAAAAAATATCTGTAAAATCAAAAACCCGCGTAAAAAATACCAAGAAATGTGCAAATATCTGTAGGCAAATATTAACTAAAGCATAAGCCTGTGTAGAGAAATATTTATAAGAGCACAAACCTGCGAGAACAGATCTATACATAAAGAAACATATGTAGACAAATATCTATAAATGCACAAACATGCACACTTCACATTAATCTATAAAAGCACAAATCTGTGTGGGCAAATATCTCTACAAGCAGAGACATCCGTAGACAAATATCTACACACGCAGAAACACGGGTAGACAAATATCTGTCAATGCACAAACGTGTACAAAGAAAATATTCATTGATTTACACACGAACGTACACAGGTATCTCTAAATACGCAAACATGTGCGCACACACATCTATAAATACACTAACATGCGTAGAAAAGTGTCTATAAGTGCACAAACATGTATACTCGACAAACGTCCCTAAATCTACCAAAAGTAGTCCTACACGGCCGGAACTTTGCTTCCCCGCACCCTCGGCGACTACAACCTACCGTAGAAAAGTCCAGGAGGCCACAACCTCGCGTCCAACACAATACTCCTCGACGTTTTTCTCTCTCCAGCCCCGTACCCTAGTCGTCGCGGGGGTCGCCGCCTGACCCAGGGCGAAACTGCGCCAGAGCGTGTGTCGCCTTAAACCAACAGGAGGGAGCGCTCCAGTCTCTGTTGACGAAAGGGTGGCGGCGACCAAGTAGCTCGCCGATAGCCTGCCGCAAACTGTTTGCTCGCTTTCCTGGGGAAAAACAAACAAAAAAAACGTAGGTTTGGTTCCCGCTGGGATGCCCCTCGGACGACGACCGAAAGCTCCCAAGACGCGCTGTGCTCAAAGTGAATTAGCCCGAACAAGCCGCCAACTCGGAAGAAGAGAAAAGGTTCGGGGAACAGGGGAGCGGATAGAACTATATAGGGTGCCTGGATCCAGGCTCCGACTGGTTCGTTTACGTACTCTGTTGTCCGCTCGCTGCACCTCTCGGGAGATGGCGCCACAAGTCAGGACCATCGCCTTATAGCGTGCCTGTAGATCAGACTTATATGTAACACGTTACTCGTAGAGCGTTACTTGTATCATGTTACTTTTATCTGTAACGAAGTAACGACCTAGTTATTTTTAAGAGAGGGAACGACTAACGCATTTTCGTAACTTTTTTTGGCGAAGTGACGAGTGATAATATTTAGTTACTGGTGGAGGGGAACGCGCACGACACAAGTCACCCATTTAGGTATCACCCCAGATCACGCCTCTAGTTTGCAGAACGAGAAAACGCTAGATAAAGTATAAGGTATACGCAAAAGATATAGGTCAGTGTAGCCACAGTTATCCCAGAACGAACGCGTTGAAATACGAGGAACTATTAACGACGACAAATACTACTAAAAGCGGCTATACTGCTTCTAAAAAAGAAACGACTCGCTCGGAGCAACGTTACAATAATAACGCGTTACTTTGACGTTATGTAGCGCGTACCTTTTGAGTCGCAGTAACGAGTAACGTATACGTAGCTACTTTTTTTATTTTTTTTTTGCGTGATTAGCGAGTGGCGCTATTTACTTAGATTATTTTCGTAACATGCGCATATTTTGGCCTAGAATTGATGGTGTTTCACACTTCTCGATTGGGGTCACGTGTTTTGTAAGCAGTGCCTGCTACAACGAGGTGACGAAAGCGTCCATCGTCCGCAAGCGTCTTCACCGTCCCTCCGTCCCCTTTTTCTCCCCGCCGCAACCAGATAAAGCTGCGCGTGCGCACTTGCGATCAATCTGGCCAGGAGGCGTCCGCCATTGCATTGCAAACGCTCTCCGTGGTTTGACGACTTGCTCCCTCTTCTAAACCTATGTGGAGCGCAAGTTCATCTGCTTCTTACAGGGGTTGCGAGGATGTCAGAACGTCAAGCTCTTATTGGCTGATTGAAAAAAAAAAAAAAAGTGATTGGACTTCAAGGCATCCAGCCATTGAGGTCTACCCACAATTCTTTCAATCGAAGCCAATCAGAGCTCGGCATTGTTCTGACGTCATCGCAACCCCTGCGCAAGAAGCAGATGACTTGCTCTCCGCTCAGGCTGTCTGCCATCGCTAACTCGATCGTCTGCAAACACGTCACCTTTGAACCTCGCAAGTTTGTTGGTGTCGGTTTTTGTTGTTTTTAGAAAGGGAGTTGCGATTTAATCTTTTATCGGGAAAAATGCACCACCTAAATACACATTCGGTGAACGTTTGAGCTTCGAATCTGCAGGCGCCAAGTTTTCCGGATACAGCGCTAGGATTCACTGTGGACACGCTGTACAGGTTGAAGATTGCATTGAGTCGCTCTGGTATTGTTCGTGTCCTGATTTTCTCGCAATGGTGCCGTATTCAATTTGAGTCCTCCTATAGGCTTACACGTATGGTGTACCATTATGTTAAAACACCTGAGACTAGGTGTGAAAAAACCCTTGAAACAACGAAAGTAGAAGAAGCGGGGAAATAAATCAGTCAGACGACGTCTCAAACAGTTAATTCAATAAACCTGTTAAATACACCTTTAAAACAGGTCGTCATCAACCAACACAACAAACAAAACAAAAAACCTTTACTCTTTCCTATATTTTCTACAAACTTTGCAGCCACCTATGTACACACTTATTAGCTGAGATTAGGACGTCGTCCGGCTGACTTCTTTCTCTGTCTCTTCTACTTTTGGTTGTTTCAAGGTTTTTTCACACCGAGTCTCAGGTGTTTTAACATAATGAGAAACTTACACCAGCTCGTCTGCGCCCTCGCTGCGTTACGTATGTTGTGTTTAACTTTCGATGTTCCTAGTTATCTTTGTTTATAAATCCTAGTTTACGCTTAATTTTCCTTCAGAATTTGTTTCTAAATTTCTTAAAAAGAAAATAAACAAATATTTCGCTCACATATTCCCAACAACATAATAAATTCCTGAGAAACCTCGTAAATCAGAACGAACAAAATACAATCGTTTTGGAGATACCAGTATCTTAGTTTTACCACCCTATTTCCAGGTGTACAAACCGCGTTTGTTTGTATGTTTGTTTGTTTTCTTGGAAAATTGTTCACTGGTGGGACTTAAAAGATTTTTTTTTAAATTATGTCTATCTTAATTATAAAGATTTGCCACGGGGGTTACACTTGTGGTTCATTTCGTTCACGAGGTCATTGAAACTCACTCTCGCGTTCGCATATATTGCGATCATAATACACGTATTCGCTCCTCTCAACGCAGTTTGGCCGCGCTGACCGTACAAATATGTAGCTACGACTTTTATGCCACTTTCTATTCTGGAAATAACAGCTTATAGGGTGAGGCGATTTATACGAAGGTACCATTTAGAGACCCAAAACAAGGTAAATACTAAGTGAAATCCCTCGAGCAGAGCCAGGAAGAAACCTCTAAAATATCAAAACCCATCACTGATAAGGCAAAGAAAGCCGCTAAAGAGAGAAGAAATCAACAAAGTATCGCACGCGGTGAACCCCCTTCTACGTCTTGGAAGACCCATTACTCAGACGAGACGCAAAGTGATCGATAAGAAGAAAGCACAAAAAGAAAGAAAGAGCACCAAAAAAAAAAAAAAGCCACGATCTATAAAGCGCGCGAACGAACACAAAGAACACAACACGAGCAAGAAAACGCCAAGAGACCCTACAGACGGGTAAAAAAAAATAACGAGGAAAGATGGTTGGCTGCCTTTCCTCGTCGAAAAAACGAAGTAAAGCGACTGAGAGCAAACGACGAGCTCCTATTGGTCGGTGACCCTCAAAGGGAGAGGAGGAAGGGAGCAAGGTGTCGCCGGCTTCTTTCTTCTCCTTGAGGTCGTCTCAAGGACGTCTCAAGGTCGATACCAGTGTGCCGCCTCCGCCTTGCGATCGATACGGCTTTCCCGGCTCTTCCTTAGACGATGTTCTCTCTCGCCCTCTTCGCTGCGCTTTCTCTTCGCTCTTCTCAAGGCCGTCTCCTCTTCTTCTTGCTCTCCATCGTTTTTTTTTTTTCTCTTTTTATGGAACGTGTCTGTGTGTCTTCTTCTTACTTCAGCAGCGTCTCCTTCGCTCGAAAGCGTTAATGCAGTTTCGTGTTTCAACGCTGGCTTTAAAAAAAATTGGCAACGACAGTTAGTTCCGAAATTCTATAATGCATGAAATGCATTATAGAGCTTTTCACCTCGGTAGTTACCTGACCGGCGGACAGAGGGCGCTTGCGCACTCACCCTCATGGGGTGGCTTCAAGTTTCGGTTTCAGCGCGCTCGCAGCTGCGTTTGTGTTTTATGTCATATTCGCTTAAGGTTTTGATATAAATGTGTCCGTTGTAGCAGACAACTAATACAACAGTGGTACTGGGTGCCTTGATCACTATGAAGTCCTTTCTAGTTATAATTGTCAAGTTTTACGTAGACTTAACGTAGCATCTGGTCATGCTTGTCATTAATTTTGGACAGTTTCCTCCGAGAAGCGTCCGAACCGGTGCACGGTGAGGATTCCATCATCTATTGCCGTACACACTGACTCTAGATTCCAGAAAAATAAACTAATCAAGTGCATAATAAAAAAAAAACAGATCGAAAATTTGATTAGCAACGTGCTGGATTGCAAAGAACACATAAAGTCGCTGTTCACTGTTTGGTTTTCGTTGACACGAAACTTTTGAGAACATAAACAACAGTAACAGTCTCCTGTAATAACGCAAACAATCTAGAAAAAAATTATATTTTCTCGGTTTTGTTTTGTTTTGTTTTTGTTAATTAAGTACTCGAGAAATAGTTTGATAATCCATCTTAGGCAGAATGGGAAATTATTTTAACTATCGGCGCTGCAAATGTACTTATTAACGGCATTTCACAATGTTGGCGTCAGGAAACAGACTAGTTGCTTTGAGAACATTTGCTTACGACGTACGCAGGATGGTATATGAGTGGCAGGATTGACATTTGTCTTGCGTCAAACTCGCCACATTCTACTAAGGGGCGCCAGAGAAGTAACCTTCGGTCAGTTAGGCTGAAGGCGGATGCTAAGCACCACTTCATAAACCTGCGTAGACAATTGTTTGTTCATTGAAACAGATGCACTTTATACAGTTCGGAGTCGACAATGCTGCACTCGGGGGGTTTTCTTTGCGGCATATCACATATTGCAGGTTCTCGGCACTCTCGAGCAGTTTGCGACAGTATTCTCACCAGGGTAGTTCCAACATTTCTGTTGAAATAGTCGAGATAAAATAATCGGATGGTATGTCTTAAGAAATCTGTTCAAGCACATGAATGACTGTAGGCATATGAGAGCGAGCACATTATATATTTTCTTTAAATTGGTACTTGAACGGATCAGTTATTTTAGTGTTTATATCGCAAAAACTATTATAAACGTCGTAACGTTTTGGTGTAACACCGTGAAAAAACAACGCTCAACGTTGACGTTGACATCATTCCTAGGATCAGATAAAATACAAGTTAAACATTCCTTACCTATCTACGCGAGTTCTTCCATAAAATCAAAAGAAATTGATTTTGAGTTGAATTGAAGGCAACGCACGATACTATCAGGAAACACACATAGTTGCTCCTTTGGCACCTTATTTTGTCAAGATCCTACATGCGCAATAATAGATATACATTGCGCCACTTTTTTCGGATGTTCCACTACTAAATATTACTGAACAGAGTTGAGGTTTCGTAGGTAAATGGTTTCTCAACCCTCTTGTTGCCTTAGAGTCACCTACATATTCAATGTGGGTCAAGGCAAACGCTTACTTTTGTGCCCCCACCGCCCTCACACGCATCTGGAACGCCGACGGTGAAAACAGACAAAGCCTGTTACAGAATTACTGCAGACGCTGCGCACATAATAATGGCATGCAAAGCACACGACGACACTTTACAAAGTAATTCCAGAAACGCTGTGAAGCCCGAGGGAAAACACGAATACGACGCCTTCACCAAGGCGCGGAGCGGAGAGACAGGTACAAGCCACTTCACGGCGGCCGCGTCACGCGACTCCAATATGGCATCGCCCATGCGACGGTGAGTGAAAAGGCCTATGAGGCATCGGTGAGGGAGTTGCTGTGTTACGTGAAGTATATTTTCCCGCTAAATTCAGCAGGTAAACTGTATGGTTGGATACGTCAGGCGGCTTTGATTTTCTCTGCTGAATTTAGCGGTGAAACTAGATTGGTTTCTAGGTCACGAGACGTGAAGTTGTTCCGCTAAATTTTGAGGGTAACTTAAATTGGGAAACGGAATTGCTGTTTTGGCTACAAAACGCGAATCTTCCCGCTAAATTTAGCGGGGAAACTGATTCGACGCATAGGTCAAGTGCGGTCCATTTCCCCAAGGTGTATAGGTCACGTGACGCCACGTGATGCACCTTTTGCCGCTAAATTTAGCGAAAAATGTAACGGACGGACGGACACAATTTTCTAATTGTGGGTAGCGTTAAAGTGCATCTCATGCTTTAAACGGTAGCATTGGTTCAGGCCTAGATGAGAAACCGATCCGGTTGCCCTTGCAGTAAATTCACGTGAGCCTACACCCGTCTGCGCTAAAATCCCTCGTGCAGACTTTCACGCGCGCGCGCCGCTATTGCCACTGACGGCTTGAAGCCGCGGACACGCGGCTAACAGATCGTACAAAAGACAGTCTCAGTACACCGTCTGCAGAGATTTTCGAAGCAGACATATATAAGGAGCAAACATGTTTCGAACTAGCTTTGAGGTGTGTTCGCAGAAAATACTGCCTTCATTTCTGCAGTGAACATCCGTCTTTTTTATCTGATGTTTGATCAGTCTAACTATGGTTGTAATGTTTGTGAGGGTAAAAGCGCTAAAAACAACGGACGAGTAAAAGAAACGAATAACACAGAGCTCTTTGTTGTTCGTTTCTTTTACTCGTCCGTTGTTTTTAGCGCTTTTACCTTCCCAAACATAAATCAACAACTAGCCCAAGTGCATATTCTTCTACGGCTGTAATGTTTTCTTTCTTTTTTTTTTACAGTTTAGCTGCCACACATTTGCTGGAAATTAGCCTGGGTTTAGCGCCTCTTTCTCGTGCCACTGCAGCCCTCCGTCTATCCTACTGCTCAGCTATTTGCGCTCGTTGCATTGCCACTTGTGGAGGAGAGAAGTGCGGGAGCGACGCCATGGGTGGGGAGACGGAGACGGCGCGTCTTGCCATAGATGACGCGGTTGTGCGACAGGCAATGGAGAGAGAAAGCTAGTGTTCCGGCACGACGGGGTCGGCGATCGCGTGGGATTTTATATTTCACTAACAGCTACCGCTGGAAAAGGACGATCTCTTCGAGAGTAGTAGAGTGGACAGTTGGACGAGATGTTCAATCTCCTCGAGACGTAAGGCTTCCCCGCACATCAAACCCTTATGAGGCGGAGCACGCTTTACAGGGGACCCTTCTGTTAGTACATGTCTCTGATAAGATCACAGGTTAAGCGGGAAAGTTATACCCGTGCCATACGGGCAACTCGAATGCCATTTACAACGAATGACATTCGTGTGATCGACGATCACAAGAATGTCGATCTGTCGCGATCTGTCGCGCGTGGAACGCCCCACGCTCGGAGTGTTGCGCGCCGATTGGCCGATCGTTCAAATGTCATTCGTTGTAAATGGCATTCGAGTTGCCCGTGTGGCACGGGTATTAGTGTCATTTCCTCAGAATTAAATTTGAGCGATCGGACAACCATCGCACGTCACTTCTCGTGCGGCGCGGTCTACGTGCTATGCTCGTCGTCAGGATCGCGAGCTCATTCGTTGGTCACACAAATATCATTCGATAGGAACGTACTTAATAAGGAGAAATGCGAATCAAAATTTTGAAAACACACACACAAAAAAAAAGTGAATTCGGGCTTTAGAGAGGTTTATTATCCTTAAATCTTCATATTTATGTATAAAAATAGGGACCGAATATGGTCGCGAAATCAGAAAGATCCGCATTTGAACACCTTCCGGCGATTCAGAAAGGCATAAATATGGGCCATGTTCGTGTCCGCCCTTCTTTGAAGTGTGTCGTTGTCTGCCATCACAGCCATTTTTAAAACTAGGCCTAGCCACCTCCCCTCCGTTACAATCTTTTGTACGAATACTTGAAAGGCTAAAACATTGAGGACGGAGACGGAAACAGGACTTCTTTCATTGAGCAACAAAATAAACCTCTACAAGATATAAAACCGCCCCTCGAAAATATCAACGTCCTCGAAAAAGGAAAGCAGAAAATTGTTAAAAAGGGAAGGGGAAATTCACTATAAATTTAAAAATCTAAAAAGTGCTGGCGTCATGACGAGGTATCAATAATCAAGTTATTTCTGATGCTAGGAATTCGACCTCTATCATTGTCAGTGATAATGAAGGTGCAGAAATACTGTTGTTGAAAGTCCCAAAGGAAAATGTACTCTAAATTTAAAAGTTTAAAACCCACTAGCGTCACCACGAGGTATCAGTAATCTAGTCATCTCTGGTGTGAGAAATTCAATCTTTGTCTTTGTCAGTGATAATGAAAGTAAGGAAATTTTGTTGATGACATTCCCCATGGAAAATTATTCAATGATTTCTCTTCCAAATTTGTTGTTGTGCCCACCCAGTATTCTAGTATCAAAGAAATAAGGAGTACAGTCATCGAACGTGCGGCAGTCAACGACTATTGGGTAATAAGACTAATTTGAAGACTCTGAAGCTCCCCAGTTGTGTTCTCTGAATTAATGGTAAACGCATCTCCCAGTTTGTCAGGTGTACTGACTGCCACAGCTCAGTGGAATTGAATAAACCTCTCTTTCTTCAACTCCGCGAACTTTTTGGCACGTTTTACGTTGCACCCTTGGGGACTGTCGCTCCCATTAACCTTTTAACACATCTGCTTAAGGCGCATACGGCAGGAAAAAAACACTCGTGTCGAACTTGGACGCGATAGATCTTAAATGACGCGCGGAATTGTGCATGCAGGGAATCACAGTGAAACGTCCTTTCTTTTTGGCAACTGCTTGCGGAAGTTGTGTATTGAGCATAAATCTCTCAAGGGTGGAATGAAGTAGGTCCGAAGGAAGCCTGCTTTTTCCAACCTCTTATGCTCCAACTTGAGGCTACATTCATAAAAATGTGTACATGACTTGGAAACTGAGGACTTGAAAAGTGACCTCACTATGCCATGCTTAACTGACTTGGAGTGAGCACTCGTGAAAGGGAGGACTGGCTTCTCCAATCTTTGCTGGAAATCCAAACAAAAACCTGAGGAATGAGGAAACGACTGTAAATCCAGGAATTGTAATCCTTTATTTGAAGGATTTTTTGCGTACAAGTTAGTCCGGCTGCACAGTCTTTGAAAACTTCAAAGATGCTGTCAGCGGACACAACGTCTGTATAAATGACCAAGTAATCGTCGACATACCAATCACTAGGCAACCTTGAATTGTAATCCTTCAAAGGAAGGATTACAATTCCTGGATTTACGGATACATCCTCAATCCTCAGGTCTTTGTTGGGCCGTCCAGCAGAAATCGGAGAAGCCAGTCTCCCCTCTCCCCCAGCGCTCACTTCAAGTCTTGCTCTCGTTTCCGTCCCCGATGTTTTATCCTTTCAAGTATTGGCATCTATTCACCAACACGCTCGTTTTTAATTTTAATCTTTTGTAGCTTCGAGTTTTTATGATAAATATTAAATAAGAAAAAATATATATATATAATACCCATGGAAGCTTGAAACAAACAAGAAACCCTTTGTTAGCCACTTTAAAAAAGATGTGTTTTTGCTATTTTCATCGATTTTAAAATTAGAAAAACACTTTATTGTACACGTTCTTTTTGTTGTTCATTGCACTAAGTGCTTAAAAAGGAATGAATTTCTCTATTTTTAAGTTCTTTCCATTGTGTTTTTATGCCCCACGTGCACGCAACAACATTGTTTTTTTTTTATTGGTTTTGCCTATGCATTGCATTTAGAATATAAAAAACGATCTATGATAAACCTAAGACCATATTTACGAAAGTAGATTAAGCACTATCATAATTAAAAACCTTGAGACAAAGGAAACAGAAAGGAGGACCCACACACCACCGTCTCACAGACGGTGGTGTGTACGTCCTCCTTCGTGTTTTCTTTATCTCAAGGTTTTTAATTAGAATTGTGCACCAGCTCACCCACGCTTTGACTTTTTTTCTTCAGTACTACTGCCATATGAGACAGTAGTGTTCATGTCCTCCTTTTAGTTTTCCTTTGTCTCAAGGTTTTTAATTATGATTTTTCACCAGCTCGCCTGCGTTTTGACACCTATTTTAATAAATCAAGCGCTATAAATTGTTTAAATGTTATTCAGTTATCGGAAACATAAGAAAAAATAGTTTCCTCTGGCGCATGTGGCAGGGTAATAGACACCCATCGTTCTCCGTGACGCAAATGATGTGATAGTTTGATTCTTTGATCATTACCTTCTAATAATATCTCTAGGATTATTTATGAGGTGTTTTAGATAATTCGAGACATCAAATGACCCAAGCAAAATTGAGATTTATTAAAATAAAAGTTTAAATTTTTGAGTTCAGTCATAAAATGCATTTTTATCACAGTTCTCGAACAGCGGGTTCGAGCGCGGATTCAACGCTTTCAATATTCTTCATACAGAAAATATAGTGAAAAAGCCCTCAGAGTGTATACCGAACAATTTCTATTCTTTATTTTTATTTTGTTTTGCTTTGGGTCTAACGCGAGCATGGCAAAGGATCACCTTTCTAACAATCAATCACAACTGCACTTTACTATGCCAGATTGCGGTACACGAAGCAAGCATAAAACAATTGCGGCAACACTTCGGTGATATTTGACAACATCTTCATGCGATATTTTTTTTCTTAAATCTTAGTACAAAACATTTCGTACTGAGAATCATTCCGCGACTTACTTTAACGAAAACGCCGTTGGTTATCGCTATGGTCGTATGATCCTTTACAGCACTCAATGGGGGTAAGGCACTATTCCCTGCTTCGTCACGCATTAGCGTCTCGTTTCTTGCCTCTCCGATTTTCACACAGTTACCCTCGCAAAAGGCGTGCTCTACGCTAAAATACGTTCTTCGACATGCCAACCTGAAATAACATATGAGGAGTCGCGTTTTAATATAGATGGAATATTAAAAAAAAGAAAGGGGGATTTATCTAGTTTGACTCACTTTTATGCTTCGCTTTCCCCTATGTTATTAGTATTTTTTTTCTCAAGCGGTGTAGTTATTATGATTTTTACATCTACATGTGCAAGGACGTATATAGAAAAAAATATGCTCCAATTTTTTTTCATATATAGTTGTCTCTAGCATTATTGGTAGTCTCCAGAGCTTTGCAGAAAAACAATAAACGTCTTTATGATTCCGTGAAAATTTTAGAAATAAATCACTATGCAAGCTAGACAAAAGCAGACGCTATATCAATCTTGAAAGGCAGTTCCGATTCGTTTAACTGGGCAACGTGGATCACTACCATAAAATAAAAACAACGAAAAACTAAACTATAAGCTAAATGTCGAAAACATTTAAAATCTCCGTTAGAATTTTTTTTGTTTTGCGTTGTCGATACTAAACATATCAGGCTAAGACAGAATAGCAGAAGTAGAGGTTAAAGACAGGCTTCTGTTTTTCTCTAACGAAAGCTTTCGTGCCGACTTGATCAGTAGAAAAGAACGACTATTTTCTCATCAAGCTTTTTTTCATAAATCTTCTCATCTTTTCGACGCGTTTCTCCTTTGAACGACACGAGAAAGATAGAATATAAGAAATGCACAGTACAAACCTAATATCATAAGTTGTGTTTACTTGCGAACGAACACGAGTCCTATTTCCTTAATTACCCCTTACTAATTTCCTTTTTTCTTTTCTTGTCCAACTGAAAACAACAGGCAGAGCGCGGTGGCGCTGAAACAAACCCTTCGCTTTTTTTTTTCTAAACAAACAAACATAGGTAACGAGCGGCTTTCCCTTTACAAAAACACCCTCTTCCTTCTTCTGATCCGCTAATGTTTGCTACTTTTCCTCATAGCTATCAACATCGCGCCCATGTAATGAAACAAGAATAAAAAAAGAAACAGGAGCTTTTGCTCGAGAGCAATCAGACGCCAAATGCTGCGCATTTCTTTGGCAAACGCAGTGTAGAGGCACAGTTCTGTGCACAAACACGTGACCGAAGAAAAACTTAAAAAAAAAAAAAATGCGTAAAGCCAAAGTTCCCCCCGAATGCGGGGAATGCACCGAATCAGAAAGCGCGCGAAAGCTCGTGCCACCGCACGTGCTCCGAGCCAAAGCCAAATCCGTAAACAAGAGCCAAAGCCGGAGTCGTGAAAGCGGCCAACGGTAGAGAGGAAAGAACGTGATCTATTCGACTTTCTAACCCCTTTTATACCTTTCTTTTCGTCCTGCCTTTTGCTCTCCCCCCCCCCCTTTTTTTTTTTTACTTTTTCCTCTTTCTCTGTTTTGCTCGTCTTCTCACTTTTGCTAATTACGAAAATGCGAAGAGTCGTTACAACCGCTCGCTCGTCCGAAACTCTCTGCCTGCCTGCCAACCCTTTTCGGGAAGCAACAAAGAAAATACGTGATAAAGAAGAAAGTCGGCTACAAGGACGAAATGCAAACTGATGGCTCGTCGAGAAACGCAACACGCGAAAAAGAAACAACTCCCCCCCCCCCCCCCCCCCCCCCCCCACACACACACACACAAAAAAAAAAAAAAAGTCCTGTCTCCCCAAAAAGGCATCGTGCAACAACCCATTTGCTGCTGTTTTTTTTTTCTGTTTTTTTGTCTCCCTAATTTGCTTTTTATCTAATATACGTTCACTCCATTTTGGTACGTTATTCTTCCTTCAAACGTCAAGGTAAACGACAAGAAAAAAAAAACGAAACTAAGATGGCGGACGGTGAGCCGTTACGAAGAGCGCAAACGGCACCGGTGGTATATAGCAATCAAACAACGAAGCAACGCCAAAGAACGGATGATCACGTGCGGGCGTCCTTGCGAGGGAGGCAATGTATCTTGCAATTTTATGTTGTCATTTTTTTGTTATTTTTATTATAATTATTAGTTTAATTATTTCGCCCGCACGTAGATATCGGTACATCTAGCATGCAAGAAGAGCGATGAAACCGACGAACGACTTGTGAATAGTCTTTTTTTCTGTTTTTTTTTTTTTGTTACTTCTTTTCGAGCGCTGCAATGTGATTAGGGTAGAGCTGGAGTTTCGTTCGAAGCAAGGTTGCTTCCTCGACCAAAATGAACGACTTCGGGGAAAGTGCATATGCTCACGCATTAATCTTGCATTTTGAGATCTCTTTTTTCTTTGTGGGGTGTGGTGTCTTGTTCTTTCTAATTCACCATATTGGATCAGGTTACACCAGCTAAGTGCGAGTAGGGATCACGTTGCTAAGTAGAACAAAACAACTCCTTAAAGCCAGTACTCGATTTTTTCTAGGGCCAAGTAAAGGTATAAAAAAGAAACTATACTTCGTTTCGCCTTGAGTCCAGATGCAGCCGACGCTATGATCTGATGGGACAAATCAGACGGCGTTAAAAGCGCACCATCATGATGTTCATCATGTTTGTACGTGTTCTATTATAGCGGAACCAATCCTAAACAAACAATTTCATGTGGCTTGCACTTTTCACGCTGCGTGGTTTGTTCCATTACCACGGGGCATCGGCTGCGTCTCGATTTAAGCTTAAACCTAATCTTTCCCAGACAGATTTTTTGTCAAAAAATGTTCTCATTCAAAGCTTTTCACTCTGCTTGGTGTGTTCCAGTACCACGGGGAATTACCACGGGACTGCGTCTGAACTTAATCTTAAACCGAGGATTTGTTCCTGCAGTTCCTCACTACTGCAGACTACGTCACTGTGGGACAGCATTAACTGCCTTCTACAAAGGCTCGCTTCTCTATCCCTAGCCAAACGTCGCTCTTTTTCCCCTCCGGTGTCTCTCTGGCACGTCAGGCGCGGTCATACTGAGCACGTCGCCGCTTTCGTCCAGCCACCTCTCTTTTAGCCCGTTTATTCCTCTTGTGACGCATTGGGAAGACTGCAGCACATCCAATAAGCACGTCGCTCCGCGACCTGAACATGCGCTCGATAGGGAGAGGAGGAAGGCACGTGTAACACTGTAGGAATTAGGGAGGGGTTGGGGGGAGGCGTATAGAAATGTTTCTGCAATTCTTCAATGCTGTGTTCTAAAAAAAAATACATGTTTTTATTTTACTAGTTTTATTTTCCTTTGCTTTCTGGACAAAGAAAGTAGAATAAGTTCCTCAAATTTTTTTAAACAAAAACGTATCATTACGACGAAAGAAAAAAAAAAGCGATCTTTATACGACGCTGTTTGAGAAGTCAGGAAGAAGAGAAGATTTAACAAAAATAAATTTATCAGACGTTTTGATTCTGACCACTGGAGGAACATCATTCGCATACACCGATCCTCCAAGGGGCAAAAGAAAAAACAAAAAAAAACTCGTAATTATGCGTACTGAGCGAATAAACGATTCATACCAACAAACAAAAACCTGAAAAAAAAAAACGGAAAGAAAAAAATATAAAAAGATACAAGAAACAAGACCCGCTTGTGCTCGTACTCGCTAATTCCTGTTTACGCCGAAACCCCTTCGGAAATGAAATAAGCCAACCGAGCGTCGCAAAAAGCGAACCATTTCGCGAATGGGAGAGTCCACTCCACCCGCTCCATTTTCTCTGACTGGGGTACGTTGTCTCCATTTCGCCTTTCTAATCGTCGAGGTATTTTTCGCTCTCCTACACCTCCCCCCCCCCCCCACAAACACACGCACACACATAAAAAAGAAATTGAGGTAACGGTAGACGAATAAGCGAGAAGGTAATGATTTCTTTTTCTCCGCACGCCCCGCCCCTTTCCTGGGAAAGAAGGCAACGCTGCGTTTTCGTTGAAACAAAAAGCGGCCGAGGTAATAAAGGAGAGGACCCGACAGAAACTATAGGCTACCTCTCAAAAACAAGAAACAAACACAAAAAACTGTCCTTTGAGTGTGTGTGTGTGTGTGTCTGTGTTCGGTGGACGTCGAGGGGGCAACGTGTGTCTCGGTCCGTTAGGCCTAGACGTGACATCTCACCGAATGAGGGGGACACCGGCGGCGGCGTAAGGACCGGAGAAGGAGACGGCGACGCACGTGCCGGAGCCCGACAAACAACGAGGCACAAGAAGATACCCGGGGAGGCCGCCGCCGGAACGGTTAAGCCAGATAAAAAAACGTGGCGATACACCGACAAGAACATGAAAGCGCAAAAGAAAAAAAGGTACCAAAGAGAGGAAGAGATAATCAAGGAAGGCGCTTCATTTAGAAGATGGAAGCGACCAAATTACAGACGTACGGAATAACAAAAGAGGGCTGCGGCTGCAACCGTTATACCCCGTCTTCTTTTTTTACGTTTTACTCTTTTTTTCTTCTTTTTCTTTTCATATTACTTTTTTTTTTTTTTTTTTGGTCCGGGTGTGCTTGAAAACGGGAACTGAGCGACTCGACCAATGGTCTCCACTCTGGTGCACTTGTGCGACGGTGGCGACCATGTCGGGGGCATTGCGGTACTTTGAAAGCTAAAGACGCAGCGGTGGGCCGAAGCGAGCGAGAATTGTCGAACAGTTCACTCAAATTGCCACGTATGAGTGAATTAGATCGATACGTAGACACTGCACCGGGAGTTCACTCGCGGCGCGCGCCTCGACTCTTTATCTTTCGGAGAGTCGAAAGCTGGACATATCTTCAGTTGTATCGAGGATATCGATGTAAAGCTGGCCTGTCATACATATAAAACTGAAGCTGCAGCACCGCTTAGAAAAGAAAAAAAAACATTTCGAAGACGCAGCACGGTTTACGTGACTTTAGTGGAAAAAAAATGAACAACGATGCTTTCAGTTTTTATATGGCACATCACAAAACAATCTACACTCCCAGAAAATTCCGAACGTATACTGTCCCTGGATACACAAGAATCAACGCTCACTGGCTTTTATTTAATGAGTTTATCTGAGACGGCTTGAGATTTCGAGTCATAACAACCGCTTCTTAGTGTCAAATATGCGTCCACTCTTTTCGCCACTGACACCACGTGACCGTTGAAGAATGATACCGATATGCCTTTTTATTTATTCAACTGAATAAAGGAGCACTGACGCTGGTGCTAAGGAGAGTACTTCGATGTAGTATACACTTCTACACTTAGCAGATTGTGAGAGCGCAGCATGCAAAGACACGTTTAATAGAGCTGGTGTGGGGTCTGCTAAAATCAAGTTAAAGCAATTGTGCTCTGCGCACTAAATGCTTCCCACACAATGTAATGTGGTCCCCTTGAATATTGCATCAAGGTTACTTTAAAGCATGTGATAACTTCTTTTTTTGTGTGTGTAAAGGTTAAAGTATGGTTTACATGGTGCGACTCTACTTACGATTTTGCAGTTGCAACGTCGCTCGTGCGGTAAAAAGAAAACGTGGCGGAAGTTATGGTATTTAGCACCGCACTTGTGAAATCAGGGTGTGCGAACTTGCTCATTAAAAACCTTTGTCCTCCACTCTGATGCCTGGGTGTCGTTTAGCTTAGACAAAAAAAAATGTTTTCCGACTCTTGCGTTTGCACCGCAAACTTACGAAATAAGCTTATCAGTTCATGCGCAGCACCAACTACGTCGAAATTTTGTAGACGGAAACTGCTACCCTAAAATTACCCCCACCCCCCTCCTTCGTGCTTCATGACGACGGCAAGAAGTGGAGAAAAGTACAGTGATTTATTTCTCTTGATAATTCAAGTGTCTTTGAACTCGAACGAACTCTATTCTGAGCAATCTAAATTATAGATTTTTCCTTCCTGCTTTTTATGAAGTAGGTCTCCCTGTCGCTTACTTGGCGATCAGCTAGTGGCGAAAAATTGGGTTGTGTGTACGTTTATACAGCCTAGAACTCGGTCTGCCTCAACGGGCGACTTGCCTCCCAGCTGTAGATAAGAAATTGAGCCAGTGCAGTACAACCGCAAGACTGGGGTCTTTAACGTGCACCACGCAGTAGTGATAGACGACTGCACGCCGGTACGATGCTCATCCAAATCGAAACGGGCCGGGGTGGACATTGAACCCAGGATCTTGGGTTTCTGCAGAGCGTGCTTTCGCTCCACGTGCTCCGAGCTGGTGTGCACTAGCCCACTCGGCCACCGAGACCCCAGCTAGTGGCGGGGCCACAAGCCTCCTGAGATTTGGCGTTTTCTTGCACTAACTGTCAAGCTTACCGGACCGACCTCTTATATGGCGACGTCTGTAAGGCTAGAAGGAATTTCACTTTCATGTTTCTTTTCACGAGTCGTGAAACTTACCTGCCTGAAGAGTTCTTTAGAAATGTTTGCCAACTCGGAAAACACTTAAACTTTCACCGGTTTATCATTTTGTTTTGTTTTGAGAGTGAAACCCTGTCTGGTCGCTGTCGTTCATTGCGACTTCAACCGTGCAATAAAAATCAACAGAAACATGTAATCGTCAATCGAAACAAAACAAAAAGTTGTGCAAATCTTTTACTAATCTACAAATCCCCAATTTGAGTAGCTGTTTTTTTTTTTTTTTTTTATCTTTACAGTTGAGGAAACAACAATTTCGCAATCCCCAGAAATAGTAAAATCTCCCTATTCCCTTTTCCTCTTCGCCAGCCACAACAGACGCACCGGTTCGCTGTCTGCTTGTTGATTCAGACCTCGGCGTTCGCCTAAAGTCTTATTAGAGAGCGAGAAGCAGACGGCCGTTTTTCAGTTGGCCGTGCCCCATCTTTTTTTCTTCTCTCTCCGGCTTGGCTTTCCGGCTACGGGGCGGGGTGTCGCCGAGGCCCCGGTGGGCGGCAATAACGACCCGGGAGGGTCTACCGGTCGCCTAATTTAATGAAGGGACCCCGGTACAGTAGCCGACGCCGCCTCAGCGGAGTCGTCTGCAGCGCAGTGTGCTTAGATTTGAGAGTGCTTCCAAGGGCTCTATCCGGTGCACCTTGGTTTAAGGGCCGCATTTGCAATACGAGCGGCGAGAAGGAGGTGAGAGTGTCAGTGGTCTGCAAGCGGTGACTGCCCTTTTCCTACTTTGGGCCTCCCAATGGCGACAAATTTATGAGAAAAAGGACAAGAGCCAGCATCTTTGGGGAAGAAATGCTTAGTTTCTGGTGAAATGGCAACTATAAGGCAAACCACATAGATAACGGCAATAATCTCCCCCTCCTTCCCCCCTCTCCCCTCAGGCCTGTGGCTGGTATAAGGTCAGCCACATCCCCCCTTTCCCCCCAAAGCCTGATTCGTAAATTTGTCACGTGCCAACTCATGCATGCGCGTGAGCAACCGATTTGCACGGTGTCCGCCATTAAATTGCAAGTGCTCTCCATGGATTCAGTTGCCCCCCCTCTTAAATCTTGGCTTTCTACTGCAGCGTGGTTCATACGAGGCGTCCTCCGAACTTCGGCCCAAGGGGCACGCCGTCGACGGAAGCTTCGGCGACCACGCCCGATGAGACACGCTACAGAGTAGCTGGACGTCGAGGGTTGCTCCTGGGACCCGGCTTCTTTTCCCAGATGTTACACAATGGAACACGCGCGCCCGCGGGGCGGCGCCACCACTCCCGCGCCGCCAGCGCCGCCAGCGCCGCCCGTGGTGGATCTCGAAAGGTTCGGTATATATAGAATATCAGAGGAATTATGTGCGCGGTAGTTCCAGGCTTCATTAAAAGTCAAGTAATACCGAAAGGAACTTTACAAATCGGTCCGGGCGTGCATTAAAAAATATATATATACATCATCTCTGCACGAGAAATTGCGCATTCTCGTTGAAATTAAAGGACTGCATAAAGTTTCCCCCTGAACACGTAAGGGGAGCCAACCTCTGCGTTCTATAGCTGGAAAGAGACCATTCTGGAAGACCTTCTTTCCACAGAACTACATGGCGGAACAACTCGATTATGAGGTATCTAGTGATCGTGTCGCCATTTTAAAACATACCTTGAAACGCACCCAGTTGGAGCTGTCAGGAACCTTCTAAAGTCATTCGCTAAAACTTCCTTATAACAAGGTCTGACTCTTATTTACAAAAAAAAAAATACATAAAGGCCACGGTGGGACGCACATTGCATATGGGAGCTCCTTCGCGCATTTCCTCCCACCCTCCTCTGTGTCACGTCGCGGATTTTGTTTTTATACTTGTTACTAATTTCCGCCTTTTTTATGTAGAGAATAACGTAGGTTCCTTTCAAATTATATGTGTGTCATGTTATCGAGACGTATGTGTTTCAAACGCCAAAAAGCATCGTTTCTATCTCCGACGACCAAATATTGTAAGTACTTCACGCGACGTATGAACATTGCGCAAAATTTCGTTCCTTTTTACGTGAAAACGAGTATATGTCGAAGCATTTTCTTGATCTTGCGGGGTTCTCCACGCTCCGCTTGTAAATCGCTATGATCGACACTTCACGTTCTCCGCGGAAAGCTAAAAGCAGGAGCAGTTTTTCAAAGTATAAAAGCTTTTTTTTTTTCGCAGGACCATTTAATGCTTAATGTTTGCCTAACAATCCGTCCGTGGGTTTCCCCCTAAATTTAGCTGAGAAATTAACTTCAAGCTACCTAAACACCAAATCAATTGTCCCACCCAAATTTAGCAGGGAGATTGATAAAGGTACATGTTCTCCTACACTCCCCAAATGACTGTCTAAATTATCGTTAAAAAAATGAAACAATCGCCCCCGTATTTTATTTATCATTAAAGTTTAAAAGTAAAGGAGGTCTTTCAATTTTTTTTTTAAACGTTAAAGTTTTAGAGAACGTCTAGCACATTTCAATATTTAAGTTAAGCGCTTACACACAATTGACGAAAAGACTGTGAGTGCGCAGGCGAGCTGGTGGTAGCTACTCATGTCGTTGAACACCTTAATTCAAATTCAAATTCGTTTATTTTGCCAACAACAGTACATTTGCAACAAATAGTACAGCTGGAAAAACTTAGACTACGGTGAAGAAAATTAGTAACTTTTAGTCGAAGGAACAACGAAGGGAACATCACCATAGACTCATGTGTTAAACAGCATGACGCAATTCGCACTAAACCGGCTGGTTCACAGATTTTTGTCTGTGTGCGACCGGCTGCGTTGCGACCGCTTGTGACCACTTACCCCGGATGGATGAATGCGGCTGAGCCCTTTGGATCGGGCGGTAGCTTATGCCACCTTGCCATTTTGCTTTAACATTTAAGCTTACAATATTTAAATGTGAAATCTATATTCACTTCGCACTGCAAAAAAAGTGGGGCTATAAAACCCCCTTGACATCAGTTAATAAGAAAATACCTAGTTTTCCCTCGCTTTCTGCCACCATTCACTTAATCTTTGCTTGGTAATTTCTACAGTCTTGAAATCCACTCTCCCTTCACTGTCTTTAAGACCCAATGACTTTATTAAATCCATGTTGTCTTCGGTAGGCATAGGGTGAAGCCCTTTACAGTATATTATCAAGTGCTCAGCCGTCTCGTCCTCCTCTCCACAAGCAGTGCACACTGTATCCATTTCCTGGTACCTCGCTCTGTATGTTCTGGTTCGCAGAACACCCGTCCTCGCCTCAAACAACAATAAGCTTCCCCTAGAATTGTCATAAATGCTTTCTTTGGCAATAACTGTTTTGTTTAATCTATAGCTTTCCAGAGTCGTCTTTGTCTGCATTTCGTCTAGCCACCGATCTCTTTCAGGCCTTAACTTTCCTCTTAACTGAGACCTGCTCTTCCGTATCTCCACTATAACCTACAAACTTTCCTCTTAATTTCCTAGTGCGCTGTCTCCACTTTGTGTCTATGCTCCTCATGTATGAATAGCTGAAAACCTTTCGTGCCCATTGGTCCTCAGCCATTTGCCTCAACCGATCCTCAAATTCTATCTTGCTCACCGCTTCCCTGCTCTCAAAAAACGCACATCCCATGTCTCCCTGCACTCCCTGGTTTGGCGTTTTGCAATGTGCTCCCAAAGTCAGCCTACCTACCCCGCGCTGTTTTATTTCTAGTCTTGCATGCACTTCGGATTTCATGCATAGCACTGCGTTCCCAAAAGTCAAGCCAGGCACCATGACCCTTTTTCATATCTCTCTCACCACCTCATACCTGTTGTAATTTTAAAGTGCTCTATTTTTTATTACAGCTGCATTTCTGTTGCCCTTACCTATTATATACTTTTCATGCTCACTGAGATATTCTGCACCGTCACATATCCATACTCCTAGATACTTGTATTTACTAGCTCTCTCAACTGTAATATTCTGTATTTTCAGCCTCTCAAATTCATCATTGTTAAAAATCATGACTGCTGATTTTTCACTACTGAATTCTAAGCCTAATTCCTCTCCTTCCTTATCACAGATGCTCATTAATTCCAGCAACTCTGTCCTGTTGTTAGCCATTAGTACAATATCATCCGCATACATCAATCCCGGTAAGGATTGCTGAATTTTTTGGCCTAGCTTATAATACGAAAGGTCGAATCCAAGCCCACTCTTCTCTAGTCTATACTCCAATCCTCTCAGATACAACATAAACAGCAAAGGCGATAACGGGCACCCCTGCCTAAGGCCTCGTCTTATCTCTATTTTCCCTGTCGCCTTTCCTTCCCATGTTATAATCACCTTGTTATCTTTGTAAATTTTCCTTAATAGTGCTGTTAGTCCTTCATCTAGGTTTAAGCTCTTCACTATGTCCCACAGGTTCCTTTGGTTCACATTGTCATAGGCACCCTTGATATCCAGAAATGCCAGCCAGAGCTCTCTGTTTTGCTTTTGCGCTATTTCTATACACTGTGTTAGAGAAAATATATTGTCCTCCAACCTTCTTTGTTTCCGAAACCCGTTCTGTAGCTCGCCCAGTATGCCCTCGCAATCTACCCACTCCTCCAGTCTGTTCTTTATAATCTGCATTACCAACCTGTAAATAACTGGTGTCACGGTTATGGGACGATAATTCCTAATATCAGACTTATCTCCCTTTCCCTTATATAGCATACTCATCCTGCTAAGCCTCCACTCATCTGGAATATTTCCTTTTTTTATCATAGTGCTCACTACCTTCCTTAGTTTTGCCTTAGATTTAGGACCAAAATTTTTCACCAGCTTGATTGGGATCCCATCTGTGTCTGTCGATGTGCCACTAGGGACTCTTCGTTCCGCCTTTTCCCATTCTCTTTGTCCAAAATCCGCGATGTCACAAGCTGGACTGCTACTTCCTTCGGTTCTTCTATCTTCCACATGTACCCGTTCCCGAAATTTCTCCTCCATCACTGCTCCTATATATCGTATCGCCTCATCTCCCTCTAATTGATCTCCCTGATGCGAGAGTATGAACCTCCGTCTAGCTTGCGTCGTTCCACTGAGTGAGTTCAAGTGCACCCAAAACTTCTTAGCTGAGTTTCTATCTTTCTTGTTTACATTACTCATCTATTCCTCACCCTTTCTCTGAATTTTCGCATTGATCAAACTGGATGCCTCTCGGCGACATGTTATAAAAGTGTCCCATTTTCTCTTTACTTCCGTTTCTGAATCTCCTCTGCGCTTGGAATACCTGTGTTCTCTAGAGGCTTCTTGGCGTTTTTGTATCGCTTGCTTCACTTCTTTGTCCCACCAGCTTTTTGGTCTATGTCCTTGCTTCCCCTTTCGTTTGCTCTGAACTTTGTCTGGTTCCAGAGCAAAAAACCTGGTTAGGCTCTCATAGGTCCAATCTGTATCTGAAACTGCTGGTGGCGCCCGTGTGTTCTACCCCGGTAGAACACACGGGCGCCATCTATCGTGTAGTCGAGGCCCACTTCCGGTCTGCGCATATTTTCTCATCTTTGCGCGCCTTCTATTACCGTGGGAGCAGCGATACAAACGTTATGCGATCATCGTTTTCGCATCTCAGCAAAAATTTAATTTCTTCCTTTCTTCTTTTTTTTTTTTCTCAATCTTTTTTTTTTTTCGCTAAGACGTTAGCTGTATTTCTTCACTGCTTTTTACTGTAAAGCAAGATAGGCACCAGGGCCTATAAGCTGGTAAATACGATGAGTAGTGTTTATTTTTCGAGGATGTAATTTGATCCAGTAGGTTGTTGTGTCATCCATTTTTATATTTTTTTCAATAGCGTTGTTCTGCTATATATATATTACGCAGAAAAAAACGCGGCCGAGATTACAATTGACAACACGGCGAATAAAGGAGATTGCAATTGACAACACGGCGAATAAAGGGTACACTGGCATCGATCTCGCTTCTTAAAAACCAGATCATTCATACATGGCTAAAATCTGAGAGAAATATTTAAGATGAAAACCAGTTGATTGGTGTGTGCGTGTGTGTGTGTGTGTGTGCGTGTGTGCGTGTGCGTGTGCGTGTGCGTGTGTGTGTGTGTGTGTGTGCGTGTGCGTGTGTGTGTGTGCGTGTGTGTGTGTGCGTGTGCGTGTGTGTGTGTGTGTGTGTGTGTGTGTGTGTGTGTGTGTGTGTGTGTGTGTGTGTGTGTGTGTGTGTTTTAGATTTTACGTCAGAGATTCGTCTAAGTTTTCGAAAAAAGAGAATTACATAACAAGTAAAAAATATAATTTTTAAGTACAGCACCGGTACTGTGCTTAGCCAAATTCAAAATCTGGAAAGGAGAAAATGTGGATGTTTTACAAGGATATTTATAAACTCCTTACAAAAAAAAAAATATAACGTTTACAATTTTCTATAATGCGAAATTAGAGCGCAGCTTTTGAGAAGGAGGAGAGGAGGGCACGGAGGCGAGTGTACAGAGGGGAGGGTATGCTTCTCCTTCCCCTCCGTACCCTCCCATCCCCTCTCTTCCTCGCCTCCAATATAGCAAATAGTTTTTGCTAAATTTCCCGCTAACTTTAGCGAAATTTTCCCCGCTAAATAAATTTAGCGGGAAAATTCCTTCTATAATTAGCGGGTTAAGCTTCCCCGCTAAATTTAGCGGGGAAATTAATGTAGCATGTACTCAACACCAATTCAGTTTCCTCCTAAATTTAGCGGGGAAATCGTCCCGCTAAATTTAGTTTGAAACTTCCCGACGAAATTCAGCGGGTTAAGTTTCCCCGCTAAATTTAGCAGGGGAATTAGTCGCGTAACCTCAACACCAATTCAGTTTCCCCGCTAAATTTAGCGGGGAAACTATGACGTCCCATAATGCAACGCGTGCGGTTACACTGACGCCGACACCGAAGCCGACGCCGACGCCGACGCCGACGCCAACGCCGACGCCGACCCCCACCCCGACGCCGCTCAACCCGGAAAAGGGCCCTTAAAAGCTGCGATAGAAAAAAAAAAAAAAATAACCAAGTCTAGTGGCATACACTGACAAATATTTGAGGATATTGCTTAATAACTTCTCGGGCGTCCACCTCTATATCCATTTTATCATGGCAAGACCAGCTAGAACAATCGAGTCCCTTTAACCACCTCCTCTTCCTCCGTGGAAGATCATCGCGGTCGGATGACGCCGACTCATTAATTGGACACGAGCCCGGGACCGAGCGTCCTCCGAAGCGTTCATTGGACACGATACTCAGCCAAGCACTGACGCGGCACTTGTGCCCAGTCTGTGCCGGAAAAAAAATGGCATTCATTGCGGATTATAGAAACCATTACACGGTGGCAAGATTCCTCAACCTCCAGGGGACACGCGCAGGAGCCGACGATCTTGGAGATGTCTCGCCACCGATAAGAAGCGAGGGGTTCAATTTCCAAAACAAAATTGCAGCCTCGCGTGCAGTTCAAGCCATGTTCCAGTCAAGCAAAATAAAGCTGGAGATGAAAGTATCCGGTAAGACCTGGCTTAGTTTTTCATAAAAAAAAATTATCTTAATTCTTTTTTTGGGGGGGGGGGCTTTTTTTAATATCAAAAATCCTCTCCCGGAGGGTTACTCTTCGTGGTTCCTCGGTACATACGCCGAAAACACGGTACTCTAATCATAATTAATGCAGGAAAGACTAAGGAGGCGAGGCCTTTTATAAGAACCCAATCTGAAAGACGATGCCAACGAACGTGTCGGAACTGCGGGTGTTTCGGGCCACTACGAAAATATATATTCGATGACTCAAGGAGCGTATCATACCCTCGTAATTGCGTAAAATGACCTCGAGTAGACCTCAGATACGAGCTTCCCCCCCCCCCCCCCCCCCCTTCTTCCCGCTACCGCGCCGTCCACCGCCGTTCCAGACCAATAATTCGCCCCCCCCCCCCCCCCCCCCTCACGACAGAGTCGTGCTTTCCCGTCTCCTCCGCGGCTTGGCAAGTCACCGTCGCGACTGCGCGACCCAAGAGGACGGGCGTGGTCCCAGGACGTGGGCCAATCTTGCGATGGGTACACCGCCGAGGCCGTAAAAAAACATCCGCGACGGTGAGACAACCCGCAGGGGGTGGAAAAGAAAAGCGAAGGGAAGAGGGGACCCCACGTCGAAGACCGACTCCGTGGTCGTCGTGCGGCGGTGGGGAAGCGCGGTCGTGCGAATCGACGTTGCTCTCGGGACAACGCCGACGAACGGAAACAGACCGCGCGGTCGTCAGGCGCCCGTGGTCCGCGAGACGCCACTCGGGGCTGCCTTATCTGCGCCACGCTTACGGGGAGCCTCGTGTTCACGGTCCGACTCTTCGCCGCGGCCGGTCACGTTCGATCGTAAACGGGATGGTTCGCGCTCGAGATCCGTTGTCGCTGCTCGCCTCCGTACGCATCGCGTGTGTGTATGTGTGCCGGGCGCGTGAGTTGATGACGGTGTCACTCTTCCTCGACTCGGGGCGATTTATGATGCGTTCGCGAAATGCCATGATTCGGTTTCACCAAGTACGCAACGAGAAATAAGGCGGAAAATTATAAAACTAGGATTTCTATTGTTTTAGTGAAATTCAAGTTTACTTTTTTTTAGAGCATCTCGATCCGGCTTGAGCGGCGTCACCGTCGGCGTAACCGCGCGTTGCCTTATGGGAAACGTCCCATAATGCTACGGGCGGGTCTCACTCGTGACCCGCGCAATTGAATTATGGGACGTTTCCCACAATGACGTCACACGTGACGTCACAAGAGTCCTGCGCGTTGCATCATGGAACGTTTTTCATAATGACGTCACGCTTCACGTCACGCGCGACGTCACGAGGGTTACAGGTGATGTCACGACGGTCACGAGGTTTATAAGTGACGTCACGAGTGACGTCACGAGGTCGCTCATGAAGGTGACGATAAAGGTTACGACCTTCATGGGGCCTTCACTCGTGACGTCTCGAGGGAGGAGGCAGTGAGGGGGAAGAGGAGGTTCAGAGGGAGGAGGGGAGGAGGAGGGTCATACCCTCCTATCCGCACTCTCCCCTCCTCCTCCTCAAGAGCTGCGTTCTAATTTGACATTACGGGGAGTTGCGAACGTCGTTTTTTTTCAGTTACACTTCATTTCACCATAAAGGCGGCTATGATTCCGAAAAGTCCGAAAAGATCCGACGCTCGATCCGTGCGTGTCTTAAGATGTCAGTTATCGCAGTGCATGGCTTCGTTTTATTATGATCATCCGCTCTTTTTATTTTATTTTAATTTTATTTCTCACAAATTACGTTTTTTCTTAAGTTAAGATTTGGTAAGGAATTTCGTTGTCGCTTCCGCTTGATACAGGTATAGTCCAAGCATTTATCTATTTATTTATTTTCGTAAGCTTTTTTTTTCGTGGACGATACAGGGACAATACCGTGAGTCGACAATTCGATGTTGTATGTTTTACTGAAAGCTTAATCAAAGCTCAACTTAGATCTTGAAAGAATGGCATTCATTTGTGATTTCGATTTATATGAAACGACTTTTACAAAGCCGAGCAATACACAAGGCCACGCCGCACACCGATGACAAAAGCCGGCGGCCGGTATCGACCATCTCTATAATAACGTGGTACGGCCCAAGAATTGAGAAATCACGGTCTTAAATGACGCCACCGTCACAAATCCATTTCGGAAAATCATTCATGTAATCGGAAAGGGAGGATTGACAAATTTGGAATACCGAATAAAGTCGTCTAAAAAGAGAGAACATAAAAAAACGACGACGTAGAAAGAAGGAAGGAATTACCGCTTCGATTTGAGAGCGTGCCACCGAGACATGCATGTTCGATTGGGAGCAGCAATCAGAGGATGTCTCAATCCAAGTCCCCCGCCAACGACACGCAGACATAATGTACTCACTTTCCTAATAAACAGACATTTCCGCCTTAATCGCGCCGTTGGGAAGCAGCTCGAGAAAGGACTCGAGTTGACATTATCCGAATTGATTTCCGATGTGTATGGCGTGGCGGAGATTTGCCGCTCGTGTACGCCAATCGGTACGACCCTTCGTCCGAGGCAAACTTACGAGCGGGAGACGGCGTCACGCAAAGCCTAATCGAGGGTCATCGCGATCACGACACCACACGGATGTAGTCGTAGCGCGCGTGCACTCCGAGTTCTGGCCGAGGCTCGCTGGAATCTCGGTGTCTAGTAGACACTGACGTCTTCAGAACGACAAGATGCTATAATAAGCTAACGTCGGATAAAACTTCCAAAATAAAAAAATGGCGGGGCAAGATGTCCTGCATTGTGTTGCTGCGCGAAATGTTCTTGGTTTAGTGGTAGTAACCTGCAGGCCTTTCTTCACGAGCTGTGCCTCTAGGTGTCTCCGCTCATCTACACCTCATTGACTCCTCTCCAAACCACTGACTTCACCCGTCGGGTCGGCCTCTGTTCACAGAGTATGAGGAATGACGGGCGGCGGCCTGTCACGTGTCAATTTTTCCGCTACGTTTAGCGGGTATACTGAACTTATGTGTTCGTCACGTGACGTTAAGTCTCCCTTTAAATCTAGCAGGGAAACTGAATTTGAGTATGGATCACGTGAGATCATGTCACGTGACGTCAATTCTTCCCCTAAATTTAGCGAAGGAAAGGAATTTGTGTATAAGACACGTGACACGAAGTCACGTGACGTCATTTTCCTCGCTAAGTGTTAGCCGGGAAACTAAACTGGGGCGTAAATCGAAGTCGCGTGACGTCACGGGCCACGGCTTCAAGAAATTCGGTTTCACGAAATCTGGGGCAACTAGCCAAGGAACGTTTCGCGTTAAAAGACGAATAAACACAACCACGTAGTATACCAGCCAGGGCATCAATGGAATCGCCTTATCAACTGCCGTGAACCAAATATACACCAGCACAGTGTCCGCACCACAGCGCCCACAACAGGTGTGGGTATTGCGCGTGCGCAGAAACCAAATTCTGAAAGAGTGAAGCCATTGCGCATGCGCAGTACCGACAGTAGCGCCACCGCAGTGGCATGACGTCAGGGAGACAGCAAGTCCGACCGCGGCCAACGCCACGATTCGACGTAGGAAATCAAGCAGCTCCAAAAGTGCATCGTCACCACGTTCGTCGTTCATGTGGGCAGACTTGGGAAGTAATACGTTACAAGTAACTGATTACTTGTATTCCTTTACTTTTTCGAGTAATTTTCTTAATTGCTGCGTTACGTTTTCGCGGCAGTAATTTGTAATGTAAATTCCTTACAATATTGGTAACGATTTACTTTAACTACTCGTTATTTGATGGCAAGTTCGACAAAGTTGAACATATCGTCAAGAAAAAAACAAAAAGAAAACTTTTTTTTTTTTATTATTGGTTATCAGATTCACTAGAAACACTTGCAAGGCATGGCATACCCATATACAAATACTCAAAGAACAAACATTGAGAACTGAACGCCGAGTAGGTGTCGCCTTCTTTAGCTCCAAGCGCAGGTAAACGCTGCGATTGAACATGAGCACAGATAGCTTTGTCTGCAGAATTCCAGGAATAATTTCTCGTCGCCGTAAGCTAGCGGGACGGCGGGTGTGGTTGCAGTTTTCGCCGCCTTGGCAACTTACAGGTGAACGGAGTCAATGGTGCATTCAGAAAAAAAAAAAAGAAAAAAGGGGGGTTGGATGTTCTAATTCCCCTGTTGAATTCTGCATTTGTAGAAATTTAGGGTGGGGAAGCAAGGGGGGGAGGAGTTTTCAAACCTATGATACGCTTCTGGAAATGCCAGTATCCGCCCCTTAACGGAGTGCACCTACATTCTTTGTTTTAAATACAATATTTTATTTCTACAACAACTACCATAATGCGGGCGTATGAAAGGTCTAAAGTAGTGCTGCAGAACATCTTTGAAAACATGAAAATTGTTTACTCTATATTGCTTTCTTGATAAGCGCACAGGAAAAGTAACGTGAAAGTAACCCAGCGAAGCCACCGGTCTTCAAACCATAGGGCGCCTTATGGTTTGAAGACCGGTGTCTCCGCTGCATTTCAATAGGAGGTAAGACTTTTTCGTTTTTTTTTTAGTTTTTCTTCAGGTAAGTTCGCTCTTTACAAATTTTATCGAAAAATTGCACCACCTGTGGCCAACGCTGTACAAAATCGGAACGCGATTGGTTAAGAAACCAATTTTTGTGGTCGATTTAAAGGGCCTGGCCACTATTTGGGACACGCAGTACATTTGAAGGATACATATGCGAGATAAACTCACTCTTGTACCGACGTGAGCGCCATTTCAAGGTCGCCAATGTATTCATTCTATATATATTTGTTTATTTTTACACACGGCGCTTCGGAGGCGACATCACGTTCCCCTACTGCGCAGGAGCATCGCCCCTGTCAACTTCACGTCTTTCGTGACGAAGCACCTGCGTTGCTGTGCTTTTTTTTGTGCTTTATTTTTGAGACGTCTCCGCTTTATTTCCGAGTTCCCCCGCCGGCTACAAGGCTTCCGCGACGAAGCATCTGCGTTGCTGTGCTTCTGTTTGTGTTTTATTTATGAGGCGCGTACGGTTTGACCTTGAGTGGCGCGTCCTTGATGACGTATTTTTATGGCCATCTTTCGGGCACAACGCGGACGCCGCGTTTTCGCGTAATGGGACATATACGAATTTCGCCTTAAAAAAGTGTAGGCTTGATAGCGGTACGTTTTGGGCCGAGTTCGCCACGGCAAAATACCGCGGATGGTTTGAGCTACGCACAGTAGATCGGGTGACGTTTCAACAAGTCAACATCGAAGTTTCTTTTGCACTTAATTTCCAGCGCTTCTTGTGCGCTGCTTTCTTGTTTTCTGCAAGAAAAAGCAAAATAATAATAATAATAAATAAAGAAGCTTGTTTTATTGTTGGTGTCTGTTTCAGCGCCTAAAATGGCTTTTTATTTTTCTTAAATGCTTTAAAAACGGGTATGGGATTGTTTTATCCGCAGGTACAAACTTGTCATTGGTACAGGCCACCAAACTGATTCAATTAAAAAAATGTATTCAGTAAACATTAGTTTTGTTAGCTAAAAATTAGCTGCTTTTTTATCTCTGACGTCCGCTATAGACCCCCTTTGAAAGTCACGTGCAGAATAATTGAAGTTGGAAACCACTCACAATGGCGGAACAACTTGCATCATGGAACGTGTAAGTCATTCCATAATATAGCGTTAATCGGAGCTCGACCAAGGCTAGGAGCCGACGACTCAATCAAATAGCGTCGAAAGTGCAACGTGTCTGCGCTCATCACCTTTTTTTTTTTTTTTTTTTTTTTGTGGTCGTGTTTTTGAAAGTGCAACGTGTCTGCGATTTTCGTGCGGCATTGTGGAGCGATTCTACAGCCGCCAACAGAAGGCAGTCTTTCGAAAGGGGTCTATTAACTAACAGTTTATTCCCTAAGAGGGTTGTTTTTTTTGTTTTTTTTTTGGTATCTTCGCTGAAACATTTAGTATAACGATTTATGACGGCAAAGTTCTGAATATAGGGTCATTGCCAATTCCAGCGACACTATAATTGAAAAAAAAAAAGTATGCTTAAACTTTTGTTTTGCCTTTTATATCGAGGTTCGTAGAAGTGGTTTCTGAGCTCAATCGCGTAATGGTCGGTGTCTCATCAGCAGTATAGCACCCTCTTGGGATAGTTGCGGCAGTCTCCAAAAGTTCGTCGCTTGCGAGTCACGTAGAACGATGAAGCAATTTCCTTACAAAGGACGACGTTGAAGTCTGCACGAGGTCAACCGTAACACACTCACGCCGCGAAAATTGGGGAGCTGAGTGAAAATGCGCGATGAATAGACCGGCGAAAGCCGGTTAAGGGCCCTGTGCACGAGCCTTCCACGTTTCGCGCTGGGAACCGAAGATAATTTGGGACGTTCAGCGTGCAGCACTGCTGGGCCGCACACGACCTCGAGGCCTATGTGCGCCGACCCCTATTAATACCTCCCAGAAGATAAGGCCTGCACTTCTCCTCCTCTAACGTTATCTCTAGTGATCCACTCGGCGGTATCCCATCATAGACGACGAAGATAAAAAGCCTTAGGGCTATTTTTTCTCGCGTCACCTATTGAGGGTCAGCTTTCGTCGCGAGATCGCGTTCAGTAAGCGAGAGCCCGAGTCCAAGGTTCAACCCAACACTGAGCCAACACTCGTGGGAAATATGTTACCCCGTTGTCCCTCGGTACACTGCGTATAAAACCCAGCCCCGTAGCTTTCTATCTAGCTGACGTTGGCCTAGCCACACGGTTCACACCTCCTTAGATCATACCTACGGTACGTGCAGGCTGTGCCACGTAAGTGTAGAACCGGAGCACCCACTTTGGGGTACTGCCCGCAGTATACTAAGGAACCCGGACCCGAGCCCTCGCCAGACTTGAGCGAAGCATTGCGCCCGCCTTTCTTTAAGTGTGAGCCCGTCCTTAACCCTCCACCACCTCAGCGACTGCACATGGCACTCTAGCAGTCGCTGCTCGACTTCCTCCAGAACCCGACAGCTCAAGCTGCCGACGCTCACGCCCTCACCACTACGAGGCCCACGCCCACACCCTCGCCACTCCGAGCGAACCTTGCATCCCCCCGCAACAAGCACAATTATATGCTGCCTTCGTGCCTAAACTGAGACTATGATGGAAGTTCGATGGACCGGTCAATGTCAATCTTTCGCCACGTGATCACGCTCCACCTATACCCACGCGCGGAGGACGGGGTGGCTCATTGGTACAGCGAACGCCAAGTTTTATCGGGCAGCCAAACATACACCTTTTGGTAATTATCAAAATGGAAATAATATCTCCGGTAGGCATAGAGGAAGGAAGCGTAGGCAGGAACAAGTAATGATGCACCACAATATCTCAATCGGTTCCACATCAATAATAAGACACTAATGGCGCACCACACCCTAATTTTCTTAGGCTATCCGTGACTAGGTGGTCTCTTCTTTTCCTTCTCTTTTTCGGGGAGGAGAGATAGAAACAAAGAGAGTCGCAGACAAAAAGAAAGAAAGAGAAAGGGGATGAACTGAAACGGAAAAAAAAATGAGCACAGTTTCACGCAATAATTTCATTTATAGGTACACTTCGGGAACCAATTAGTGACCTCTAGATTCTCGAACGAACAAAAACAGAACGTTTATGCCGTTCAGGCGCTAGCCCACTGCGGGGATGGGACATGGATTACGATCGGCTTTTTTCGCTCCCCCATTCGGAGGCAATTGAATAATTCATAAAAAGGTCCGCCTTCGCTGTCCTTCTTTCTATTTCTTCTGACGTTAATGTCCCTCGTAGATCCTCTTGCATTTTGGGGTTTCATGCAACCAGGATCGAGGTCGTGTCGTGCGTACGCCTTACACCACCGCTGCTGCGTTTTCACTTACTGTTTCTTTTCATTTGCTTTTTTTGGCTTATTGTGATCTCTCTTCTCTTTCGACATGGCTCCAGGAATATTGGGACACAATAAGAAGTGAGCCGATGCGCTTGAATTTGTTTACATATACTACTTATCGCATATTGACCCGTGGGCCAAAATAAAGATAGTACAAGAAGATGGAAAGCGTAGAATCTGCTTTTCGGTAAAAAAATTTGAAAATATAGCGGACTATTTCTTATTTTTTTTTTTTTCTAAAGCTCTCTGCTTTTTCACCGGGAGGCATCCACGGCCCCCACCACGTCAGCCGAACCCAGCTCACGCATTGGACACGAGAACTACGTCACTCGGACATATGCGCTCGTCAACAATCAATCCGTCGACAAATTTTTGGATTCGCGTTCGTGTCCGGTGAGTGCCGCGACGGCACGTATCATCACTTGCGAATGACAAATTTTGTTGCGTACTTAAAAAGCACGGTGCAAGCTTAAAGTCATCGCATCCGGTGAAATACTACGTCACAAACACGTGATTTATCACTTCGCTTTTGATTTGAGCAGGAAAGCCAAGTAGGAAGGTGATGTAAAATTAGTTCATAATCCCATTAAAATAACCCATTCCCCAAGAAGCCCTTGAAAAGATAAAAAAATACCTAGTTATAGGTAAATATATAGTTATAGGCAGATATCTGTCGAATATGTTTACTTTCAACTAGTTATAGGTGTCTACAGACGCTAGGAGGTTAGAGGTTCTACTTAATCAGCTGTCACTCTTCGTTAACGAATAAACAACCCTAAGGTAGCGACAACATGGACTCTTTACAATCGACGAACCGGAGCGTGGTTATTTGCTCGGGGACGAGAGTACTTGATATAAAAACCAAATAGCGCAAAGGTTAGACAAAGGTTTCTCCTTTGTCTAACCTTTGTGCTATTTAGTTTTTATATCAGGCATATTCAACTAGCCCACCTCAATATCTTAGTACGAGAGTCCTTGATCCAAAAGACCAGTGTGCTTGTCGGATTGCAGTTGCACGTTGGGCTGTGGTTTTTTTAAGCACTGAAACGGTGTATAGATGGCTCCGCCTTAGATTGTTACATTGTTCACTGATTGGACATTAGCTCATTTTGCTATACGATAAATCGTTTTCTTTAGTACGCTCGGTCACGTGGGCGACCGCCTCTCGTCTTTCGCTTTAAAGCCTCGTTCACACTTGCAGAACAATCCCGCGCCGCCGACCAAATTCACTCGGGGCGCAACAAATGTCATTCACATTTGTGGCCAACCGTCGCCTCCGCACGACTCCAGTCTCTCCCGGATACAGGCCAAGACAGTCCCTGGTGTTCGAGAAACTGTTTTCGCGGATTTCTTCTAACTGAAATAGAACTTTTTTTTAGTCTCGTGCCCCCCTGTTGAAACGCGAAAATTACTGGTATTATCGCGCGTGTTTACATTGGTAACAACAATATTGTGACATTTTTTTTTGTCTTTTTGAGGCTTTACCCAGTTTAAAAAGCGTCAAGTAACTAGGACACTGCTGTAATAAGCGATTATCTTTGATTTGGCCGACATTTGGTATTTTAGTTTAGTCATACGTCTTCAACGAGAAGCGAAACATTTCAAATTTTGATATTCTGGTAGTTTCAGTAAAATACACCTAAAACATTATTGTTTTTTTCTTTTTTTCATGTCCAAACTGTAGGGCTACTTCAAAGGTACTCTGAAAGCCATTTTTTTATGGATCTCAACTTCGGTATTGCTGAAAATGTTCCACTAACTTTGCCTCCGCCGTACAAAAAAGAAGAAAAATAAAGCACAATACATTATCTTTATCCGATCTCCCAAGAGATACTATTCGAGGCGACAAGCCAATTTCCAATCATCGCAGCCCGATTCCTCGTGCATAAATTAACACCATTCGCGATCCTTTCACGGATAAGGTGTCCAAACCGCGGACAAGTCCACAGCTTTCAAACTAACAGCTGTCTCGCACTGTCCGTGCGTGTGGGTCGACCGATTGTTTTCCTTCTTACTCGGAGACACAAACACACTCGCACACAGACACACACACACACACACGCACTTCACCAACAGACACACACGCACATGTGCACACAGGAACGACAACACGCGTACCACCACACTAGCGCACATACGACAACCGCTCAAGCCTACGTACATCGTTTCGCCGTGCGATGGACTGTAACGGGCGCCACGAGCCATCCCAGCCAATCCAATGCTAGGTGTGAATCACGTGACAGTCGGAAGAGGCGGAGTGACACGTGAGGCGCGTAATCGCGTGACACGTTTAGAGCGCTGGACTGGCTGGGATGATTTGTCGCGTCCGGTGCATGCATCGTAATACGCAACGAAAAGTATTCAGACACGTGCATACACGAAGGAAGCAGGCGTACACAGACTGTCTCCGACTTGGCCGTCCTTATCTGACTCTGGACCATTTCGATTTGACGCTCGCGGTCGACTGCGCGCCGAGTCGTGGCAGGCACTGATGGCGCTTCGTCGGCTCAAGCCTTAGGTGAGGCGAACCGGTCTCGGGTCGATTCGTTCGCGATGGTGTTGGTGTTTTCTCTTCTCTTGTTGCTGTTGTTGTTTTTTTCTTCAGAACGATAATTATGTGAGTGTTCTCCGCGTCTTGTTTCGTGTCGCTCGATGGGTCGTCGTGGGGGCCTTGGCCGATTGACGACGACAAGCGACAAACATCGTTTTCTTGTTTTGTTCGACGACGGCCGCTCGTGCCAAAGTTATTTTGCAGCGAATCGAGGGGTGTTTCGTGTGAGTCGTGGCATGACGTCAAAGTGTTACGCGGCATTATGCCATGTCTCACACATCACGTTACATTGTGATGTCATAGTTTCTTGCGACGTCACAGAATCATAATTTCTCACGACATCATGGTCACGTCCAACCTTACTAGATTAGCTCATTTGTGAAACTTCTGCGGAAGGAGATAACCCCCCCCCCCCCCTCTCACCTTAGTCCGCCTCACGTCCTTTGAAGCGCCATCTATACTCCATTTCACTATAGCTTGGCAAACTGCGGAGGCTGCTGACACCGCGGACCAATAAGAGCGTCGGAGCAGGGCACGTGATGCCTCTCCATGGCCGATGCAACTGAGGCCTCGTTACACCACAGCAACAGCGCCGTCCGCAACAAAAAATAGTTCTAGACTTTTTTTTTAACGGCAATTGAAATCGCGCTATTCCATCTCAATCCAGAATATATATTTAAAAAAAAAAACAAAAAAAAACAAGGAATAAATATTGACGACTTTGAGTTTCAAATATACTTGAACTAAACGGAGTGCCGCCACGTCCTTATCCTCTCCCAATTTTTTCTCCTTGAAAACTTCAGCGTCGTGGCCATGGCCGATTGCAGCCGCATAATCGGCCGCTTTCGCTCCAAACATCGCACAGGGCCCTGGTATAAGCACCCGCCAAAGATACGCTGGTAGCTTGAGCGCATGGTTGTCTCACGAACTATTCCCAACTAAAGCGCTACTCTAGCGGACTGCAACGTTGCGGCGGTGGACGTTCGTCCTAATTCGGTTGATTTCGTGGCAGACGACTCTTGGCCAGGAAACGACAGCCATGTTTCTCCGGGCCCCGCATTTGACGCAGTAACGCACACGCTCCCCTGGCATGGCATCCCGTGCCTCTCCCCAACGCTCTTATTGGGTCGGAGGGTCAGAAGCCTCCACAGTTCACCGAGTTATCGTGAAACGAGGTATAAAGTTTCGTCACAAAACTGTGCATTCCCTAGAGTACGGCGAAGCGCCATTAGATAGACACTGTGGTCCAAAACACATGTATTCCATGGAATACAGTGCAGTTACCATGGCAGCCGTCCTGAAAACGGTGGCGCGCCGAACGACGGGAGGCGGACCATGGGGAGAGGGAGGGGGTGGAATGGGGGGGAGGGGGGCAGTGTCATGTGACACTGACGTCATGGTGACTCGCAACGTCACGGCGTCACGGGGCCTTATGATCATCTATGACGTAGTCACGCGGCACTGTGATATCACGTGACATTGTAGCGTAACCTGAGGTCAGGGTTAGTGTGCAATGCAATATGTACCTTTGTCACAGCTCTATGGCAACGATTTGAAACCTGCTTCAATTCTAGTTAATTTTCAAATTCGGGTTGACAAATACGCGAATTGATTTAGCCTCAACAACAGGGCTGCAATCTATCGCTGCGCCCAATAGCGTCGAACAGCTACTATTTAACCGACAATACACTGTAATAAAAGGTCATTTCTAATTTTGGAATTGAATTGTTGGTCGGCAATCGCAGCACGCTTTGATGTTAAAAAGGATTATGTTTTGAAGGTCCCGGAGAATGTAACGTAGTCACTTTGTGCGAGTAACTGTGACGGTAAATAGATACACATGTCTAAGAGAGTAGCTGTTCTCGTAATTTGTTTTACTCTTGGACTCATTATCAGCAACTGTGACAAGTACTGTAGTTGTCACACAAAAAAAAAAACAAAAAAAAACAAGTTGTTTTAGTTTACATAACTTGTATGTTCCTGACAAAACTAACTGTCCAAAGGAATGAGACAGTTTTTTTTTGCGTTTGAGACGTTTACACTTTGATAAAATACATAATAAGTAATCTTAAATGCCCACGCAAGTATCTTTATGTACCACACAGATGAAATTTACTAGCACTCCGTTAGGAACCGAACGCTTATTCCTCGCAAACCGAGTGCAGTAACTGTCACCAACTACTTTTCAAGGTCAATCCATGAATCATCTCGTGAACTTCACGTCCGTTCGTACTTATTGCATCAGTGAGGAAAATCGCTGCACGCGTTCACGCGGCAAGCTTCGTAATATACCAAGCCCTCTACCGCTATCCTCCTTGCCTCGAGTACGTAGGGCACAAGACCCCATATCACCGCAAGAAAACACAAAGAAAAAAAGAAGCCATTCGAGGAAAATGGGAATACGCGGTAGAGCCGCCAGGACGCCATAAAGCGAAAGCGGACGGTGGACATAGAGAAGCCGCGAGGTGTGGTCCTCTGGCGAAGGCTTCTCCGGCCGACCCTCGATGGGGAACGAGAGGGGACCACGCCCATCTGAGTGTAATTGGACGCCACGCGGTCTTTGCTTCCACCAGATGCCACCAGGGGAAAAGCCACCACGGTCGTCCTTGTTATACGCGGCTTGCTCGTGACGTCATCGTGCCGCCCAGCTGGTATTTCTGCTTGTTCTTGACGAGAAAAACAAGTTCGGCGGTGCGAAACATGGATGGCCGCTGGTCTGACGTCATGAGTGCAAGCAATGTGCGAAAACATAATCTCCGAGTGCTCGCCGTTGTTCTTCTTTAATGCCAGACTTCGAGGACCGCTTCTGCCGTGTAGAATTATAGCGATAGGATGAATGTTTCTAGCTAGAGCCACTAAACGAGCTGCGCTTAGAGTATCGGCACTCCGTTCCTCGACATTGTTGTGGGCGCCGCCATTTTGGCTCGTATGCAGACCAGACGAGGCGGCAACTGCCGATCGTCATAATTCAGAAGTGAGACTTCCTCAGCATTGCATTCGGTGTTAGGAACGTCATGTAATATTAATTTGTTCTGTCGCGAACTGTTCAGGTTCAACATTTGTGGAACGCGGAAAAGCGTTTTCTGTGATTTCAGATAAAGCTTCAGATAACTGGCAACTATGGTCTTAAGACACAATAGGGCCAAGTGTCGTTACTCTGCTTATCTAGTGACACTACTTATAGCCCCTTCTCCTGGCCAATAGCGAGCGCTCGGCGCGCGCTCCTGTGCCCTTCGCGAGATGCGAGAGATATCTCCGTGTGCCGGCATAGATCTGGAGCCGGTGGAGCGCACGCCGAGCGGCTCCAGCCGATCCGCGGGGTAAGTGACGGAGCGCGTCGAACGATCCGGACAAGTTCTCTCTGCTGCCCTTTTCGAAGGGGTTATATCCGTAGTCACTCGCAACATTTCAGTTTTGGTATTTGCGTTAGCGACGTTGGGACGTTGGGGCAGCTACGAAAGTGATAGGGCCAGTAGCACGTTACGATACAAAAGGTATGAGAATATCAGAGGGATGCGGTACTGTTACGAGCCTCCTTGCGAACTGTTCGGAGCTCTGCGAAGCGATACGACGCGGTGCCGAGGTTTGGACGTTCCCTCGAAACAGCAAGAGTAGCGATCAAGCTGTGTAAAAAGTAACTCTTACATGGAGAACTTATTATCCCGCGGTACGGATACGTCGATCGGTTGCCTTAGCTAAGGCAGTAAATACGAGTCAGGCTCGTCCAGCTCGACGTCCAAGCCATCGGAGGGCGCCAGTGGTGGAGAGAACGCCCTCAACATCGCCTTAGCAACGGCTGTGGCGGCCGCGCGGCAGAAATGCCAGCGAGCAGAGTAGTGTTCCGTCTGCTGCCTTTTGTGTCCCTGAGAGAGCCGTCGCTCCGCCACTCCATCAACGGGCCCAGAAGGTCGGAGTCCCAAATCTCCGAGCTCTCGCTATTTCCGGCAGAAAGGACTACTAGAGGTGATATGCTGAAGGTACGAACACGGAGAGACTGTATCATCTTTTCCGTATTGCAAACACTGTCCATAAATCACGTGATCCCAATCGAGTAGTTGCTCGGAGCACACTACTTTTCCGTTCCGGTATGTTTTATAGTTACCGGAGTTGCTGCTGCGGGCAGAAACGGATCGTTTCTAACTCGGCGCTCAAGAGCGTGTTGGAGCAAGTTCTCCAAAAACAGGCTCACATGGCAATTTCCCATCCCAGTTGTTCTACATTTAAGAACAAAAATGGACGAAAAGGGTAGTAACGGTGCGTCTTCCTCCCTTCTACTGACACGCCCCCAAGCGGACGACAGAAGAAGGGAGGAACGAGACGTTTTTCTCCGTCTCCAGGCAGACGGAAGAAAGCTCCCGCCCTCCCAACTTATCGTCTTTCGGTTTCGTTTTTTGAGCACGTCGCGCACGTTGTTTAATACATGTCATTGAGTTGATTGAGTTTCAGTGGCAGCGAAGGCCGCTTGTAATTCCGTCTCCCAGTCCAAACATGCAAAGCATTTCGGTTGCATTGACGTTTTTGCCACTTATTTTTAAACGAGCAAACGAAGAAGCTAGAAAAAGCGAAGTTCCGGAGCAGTGCCAGCAGCGCTACATACACTGGGCTAAGATGGCCATCTCCGGATTGCGGAACCCACGCGAGGCCATGCGGACCACGCGGAACAATGTGTCCACAGTGCATGTGTCAACATTGAAGTTAAGGAAATCGCGGAAACTGCGTCTACGACAGGCAGTTTTTGCTGCCGGCTGCCTGGGTGCCTTCTGGCTGAGTTCGGTTCTGTTTTACGATACCGAGTGTTAACCGGCAGTCAACGTGGTTCTGTATTTCTGCGTGTCCGCAACACAACAGCAACATCGCGATGGCAGTGGTGTGCGTTGGGAAGAGAATACTGGAATTATCGCCGATGTGACCGTGTGTTCGCGTATCAATGGTGTAACAACAAGATGAGCTGTCGGGCATCGATGCCGCTGGTCGGACCGTGATCGGAGGGCGTGGGGTGTCGCAGGTTGACATTCCGCTTTACGTTAAAGAATTTAGTACCACTTGAGGGATTAGGCACAATTGATTGACGCGCAGATAGTCATGTTGGAACGCTGGTCTGAACCGTAGCTTCTATCGTACAGTGGCCATTGTGACTGTTGGTTGTCTTCTCCGCGAGAACTATGCGCTCTGGGGAAGGGACTGAACAGTATGAAAATATGGCGGAAAGTACATATATGTACAGTTTGGAATTTTAGCATTAAAAAAACGGTAGGTGAAATCGAAAAAAAAAAGAAGCTATCCTTTCTTTTGGTGTTTAAATATACTACGGGTCCTGGAGATACTGCCCTCCAAGTGGCGCGCTGAGATGAACGCTTGAAGTTTTCGAGCTCGCCACGGCGTGACTGCGTACACTTAACACCTGCCGCAAGTCAGGGCTTTGACTGCATTCAAGTTAATCGAAAAGCGATTTCTCTGCCTCTAAAGCATCACTTCCAGCTGAGTGAATATCCATTCTACAGAGATTAACTTAAGACGACAATTGCAGCCGCACACAGACAGCACAAATAGAAAAACAAACACTACAATAGAAATACTGGCTACGACGTGCCGTGCGGGGAAACAAACGCATGGCTTGGAACCGCATTGGAGTGGCTTTATTTATTGGCTTTCAAATAATTACGGCATGAGCGTTTATTGTTTACTAAAAAATTCACCCCCTGAGCCGTTCAAAATACCCTCAGAGGTATGAATGCTATTACTGGAAAAAGATCAACATCCTGGGAATATTTTTTATTGCTTAGGCGGTGACCGAGAAATTCCGTACGTCCAAAACGACCAGTATAAAAGACGGAAACGCAGAGCCCTGCAGTAATGATCGGGTTAGTGTGCTGTTGTATTGATGTTTGTATGTGCCGTGTATGTGTATGCTCTCAATGTATACGTTCAGCTGATGCTTGTAGTATCCGTAATGCGTCTACATGTGTGTATAATAAAGGTTTCCGAAGATCCCGAAGCGCGATGGTGGCGGAAGCAAATAAAAACATTTTTGTAGAACATGAATTGGGTGTTACCTAGCCCCTCCTGGCCTAGCTACTTGCAATTACTCTACTTGAGCCTGCCATCTGGTGACAAACGATTTAACCTTCTTTCACGCTACGCGATAGTTTCTGGTTAACAGCGGCTTCGAGTTTGTTCTTTTAAGAGCGGCTTTTGGTTTCGCGGATTGGTGTGCCATCCTTCCGTGATGTGCGGCTGACGAAGGAAGTGTGGCTCGAGGAATAGTTAAGGTAACACGTAAAGTGCGCGAAGTAAGTGGGTATCGGTTGTCTCCGTTTAACATCGCAGTGATGACGACGAGAAGACTGAGTCACTGATTTTGAAACGGCAATCTCTGCCTGCGGGGGGAAGCTGGCTTGGAAAATAAACACAGTTCGTGGAAAGCTCGTGGAAACCTCGTGTTACACTCTTATTTGCTGCTACTTTCGTCCCGTACAAGAGACGTAGTGTCTTCGTTGAGCCTTTCTGAGCTTAATTTGCTCGATTCGGGCAGCCATAATGAGATACAGGCGACGAAGGATCTATGCTCCCTTGCTTTAGGGACGAAGGTTTCTTCCTTTATGGAGAAACATAGGTTACAAGACCGTTTGTCCCTTTAGGAAGGACTATAGATACCCTTTTTGTAAGAGTGTAGAGGTGCAGTACAAATTCTGGGAACGATCCCTTTCGGACCATTTCAAGCTTCCAATTTTTGTTTTCTTCCCTTATCCGGTTTGTACACAAACTTAAAACGGGAAAAGTGGGAAAACAAGACGCGTAAATAAGAAAAGGGAAAAGGACCATAGCCGCCGAGTCCATCAGCAGTGGGAGGTTTTCCGACAGGCACAGCCGTTCGTTTCCGATGTAACGGGCCCAACTTTCGCGCCTCTCGAAATCCCGCGCACGTCAGCGGGAGTCTGCAACGAGAAACAACGGAACAGCTGCTTTTGTTTACCCATCTCCCGAATCGCCGGAATAAACAAAAAAAAAGAAGGAAAATAATGAAATTTCGCGAAGGGAAAGGAAAGGAAGGAAGGGAGCATGGAGTGACGAGCAAAAATAACATTACCTGTCTTAAAGAGCGCGACGCGACGACGGAGAAGTAACTGCGAGAGCTATACTCGGTTCGCCCCTAAGCTAACCGAACCAGTCCACCGATTCCCTTTCATCACCCGATCCCGCTCTCTACGCTTGGATATGGGCGAGAACTTGATCACCTGACTAAGGATACTTGCATTACTTGTCCTCACGAGCAAGTAGCTTTCACCGCACTGTCAGGTTAGGCGTGAACGGAGTACATACAATCCCGGAGTTTTAATCTGGGCCCGACGAGTTGCCTGGTTTTGCAAAAGTTGGAGATTTGTTTTTGTTCTTTTTAAGGGCCCGGGGGGGGGGGGGGGGGGGGGGGGGCATTCTGTTTGCGCGAACTGTCAAAGGGATAGATGTCTTCCTTGTTCGCAAGTGCAGGCGTGAGTCTTCTTTTTTTATTTTCCGACGCGGGCCTTTCTTAACCCGTTAATGCTGTGCGCTTCTGTGAGAACATATCTCATGGGGCGCCTGTGTGGGTCCGTCTGTCCGTATACGTTGGGGAAGAACAAATGTTAAAAACAGTTAAAACTCGAAAATCGTTTTCTATAGCCTGCAGGAAAAGTCGGAGGAGCTCCATGACGATGAAAGATACGAAACCTTCGGGAATGATTTTTGTTCCTCCGACGACGACGGGAAGGTGCACGTGTTCAGGGATGTTTCTTAATCCCGCGTTAATTATTAAGCTCTCGCGATTTTTACTTCGAAATGAAAAAAAAAAGAATGTTGCGTGAGTGAAGATAAAAGCAAAACAAAACGTGTTGCGAAGATGAGCGAAGCGGTGTCTCAGCGTCTGTGCCAGAAACGGATACAAACAAAGGCGCGGACAAAAAAGACCGAAAAATAGGTTACGCCTCGCGGCGTTTGTAGTTGCAGAGCAGGGCCTGAAATTGACTATTAAAACGAGTTACTGAGAGAGCTTAGAAAATGTAGGTCGGGGTTTACTACGTTCAGAATTCTAGTTTCGGGATTAGTTCCTCGTCGTTCTTATTGGTCATTAATGCCACCCTCTCATTGTCTGCGGAGCCGTAAGCAGCTTCTCCGGATGTGCCATGGCTTGCGTTTCTCAAGTTTTACAGCGAAGTTGCTTATGGCTAGGGTTCCGTGGATTTTTTGTGTGCCGCCAGCGCCGAATACCGCGACGTCACAATATTTAAAACGACATTTAAAGCGTACAATGGAAGCGTTCAAACTCGGCGTCTCGGTGACAGTTAGCTTTGGGCCGGCCCGATAAACACCGTCTTAGCTGAGACTGACTGAAAGAAAACAGTGTAAAGGCTGGAGCGCGCCAGCGTCTCGAGAAGCGGGTTGGGTCTCGCTCAGCTCGTGCGCTGGCTTTGGCAGTCCTTTTTTTCCCCCAGTCTCAGCTGAGACGCTGTTTCTAGCAAGTCGGCCCTGGTTTGGAGCGCACGTTCGTTCATTCTGCCGTTGAATATTGACGTGACTAAAACCTCACATGCGCCAAGTTTGCAGTCACCGAGAGTTATACGTTTTCACTCTAGCGACGCTAAAACGGCTTAAATTAGTCGTGTCGCATATTTAGAGCTCACAACCACCGCTAGGTGCTGTTTCGAGGCCTGTGGTTGGCCCCGAGATGCTCGCCTATTCAAACCAACGTATGGCCAAACTCTAACAATAAACGGCTCTGACTTGAGAGGGCTCGCACCGCACTCTCTTTGTCGTCGTTCCAAGAGCTTGCATGCCTAGTTTCCTTTCCTTCCGCTGTCCCGGGATAGCGGCACCGTCGCGCGTGTCTAGTTACCTCCGGCTCCTCAGGGCAGCGATCATCCTCGGCATGTGTGTGCGTACCTTTCGTCACGATGACCACCGGTCAAGAAAAATAAATGTGTTCGTACCTTTGTTCAAAATTCTGTGTCACGTCTGTGTGGTCTGCTAAACAGCTTCGCAGGTCATGCACCTTCACAGAGTGGAATGGCTCATGATTTTGTTCCGCATAACGGAAGTACCGCGATTCAAGATGGCGGAACCACGTAGAAAATGTATAGACCTTTTCTGTGTACTCTCGTCCCCAGCCACCTAATAGGCGTATCCAATATGGGCGACAAAAAAAAATAATCCAACGTTTCAACCTGCAAATGGTAAAACAAATAAAGGGGAGGCAAAACGAGAAAGTGTGACGGTTATGCTTATATCCTAAATGCCTTCTATTGTCGTGGCAAAGGTAAAACAATGTTTTCGCCCATCCTGGAAGTGACGTCAATTCAAGATGGCGACGCACTTGCAGAGAAGGTCTATACTGCGTGTATTCACTGGACGCCATAACTGAGTGCGCTGCTCACTGCAAACGCCCAGAACAAGCTCACACCTATAGAACTTTCCAAAACAGAGCGTGTGGCCGGTGCCATTTTGAGTGTTCGTGCGTTTGGCGCGTGCTTTACTCGCTTTCCGAAGCGACGAACACGCACGCGCTGGGCTGTGAAGATCGCACGCTGGACTATGATTCTGTAAACATTGAAAAGTTCTATAGACAGCCAAGACTGGCAATCTCAATGTTGTAGAATGCACGTTGAAAAAGCACGACGGAGGCTTGCCCTCAGCAGTTGCAAATTCTTCTATGGCCCCCGTGTATTCACTGGGCGCCATATTTCAGGGCGCTGTTTAGAGCGCATTCTCAGAACGATCTCCCATTAATAGGCTGCTAAGACCGGCGATCTTGACGGTGTGGAATGCACTTTGTAAAATAACTGCCGAAGGTCGCCAGCAGCACGCGCTCAGCAATTGCGCCCAATAATAATTGGGATTGTGTGGATATTTATACAGCGTGTAGTTGTTTAGCCATTTCAAAGATGCGACGAGTCACTCGCTGTAGATGAGCAATTTAGCCAGTGCAGTACAACTCCTAGCCTGGGGTCTTTAACGTGCATCACGCAGTAGTGATACACGACCGCATGCCGGTACGATGCTCATCCAGATCAAAACAGGCAGGGGTGGGGATTGAGCCCTGGGTTCTGCAGGGCGAGCTTTCGCTCCACGTGCTCCGCGCTGGTGCGCGCTAGCCCACTCGGCCAATTGCGCGCACAGCTACGGTCGCCAGTGAATACTCCTTGACTGTCAGCACGAGCTGGGGGTAAAGTAAATTACTGTCTGTCATGAACGACAGTTTTGTGGGGGCGAAAGGGATCTGACGAACGCTCACTGCCAGCACGCGCTTAAAGGGGACCTGAGGAGTTTTTTGAAATCGCCTAAATATGGCGATAACTCACTCTACTTGCTCTAAGCATCTTAGAAATCTCAAAACTATGATGATACGCGGCCAATTTTTCTATTAAAAAAGTAATCAAAGATTGCAATATACGGAGGTCATCTCAGGCGATGGGAAGAACTTGTTCTAAAACCAGGACCACACTCAGCCAATAGCAAGCGAAGTTTCCTCGCACCTCCGACTGGTGGACCCGCGGAGTAATACCTCGAAGGCACGCGACTCATTGTCCGTAAAGTCCCTCGATTAACACTTCCCTAAGAGCGACAGCTCTTGATGTGCCGACGCGCTCTTCCATCTGTCCGTGCCCGCGTTCCGTTTCCGGTTAGGAAGAACAAGGCGGATTTCAATCGACCCCACTCTCGAGTACCGGTTTGGTACCTTGGCGTTCGAAAACTTACCAGCGTCTAGCGTTGTTCTATCTGAATTTTACGTGGCATGACCCACCGGAGTAACAGTGAATATTTCGAACACAGTCATGGTGGGCGAGCTAGGAACGACATGGCGGACCGCGCGCTATCAGGTGATAGGAGTGAAAGGAGGAAGGCGGGGGAGGAGGATTCGTCGCTACCTCGCAGCGTTCATCAAAGGACGTAAAGACCTGTCTAGACAGGAATCGTGAGGCGACATGACTCTGGCAAAAATAATAAAAGTTGAAGCGTCCGGCAATCTGGCCGTCTGATGTTTATTTGAACACCAACGAGCCAAAACCACGATTTTTCTCCTCGCTTTCTCTGCTTTTTGGTGGCCTTGGTGCTCGCAGATTTGACGTCACGCGCAACCTGCCAATGCTGCCCATCTGTTCTGCCGGGCCCTCGTATCCTTGGACGTGTTCCGAAATTTACTCGATCTTACTCCAAGGTAAGGGTTTTGTACCTTTGCGTTCGAAAACCTACCCGCGTCCAGCGTTGCACTATCTGTGTTATCACACGACACAACCCGCCGGAGTAGTTCGGATCTATTTTGGTAAGATTTCGAACACAGCCCTTCCCTTTCCCGTTTTCGGGACCTGAAGAGCAGTGGAGGCCTTGAGCGATTGACCGACAGTCAACGGAGCTTGTGAGTGGCTGTCCGGACCCACGTGATGAGCATGCTCAAGCCCCCCGGGCCAAAACAAAAGGACGGAAAGGAAGGGGCCAAATCTGACAAAATAAAATTTCCCCCAGGCCAAAACAAAAGGACGGAAGCGGACCGTTGTACGACTTATGTCGGAGTCGTGTCGCCTCACAATACCTGTTTGGACAGACCCTTGGTCGCCCGGACTTCGGCCAGATATTTTTTGTCTGTTGTGTTGTCGTAGAATACGAAGTCAATCGTGTACCATCGCCACGGTGACCATCGCAGACACGCTTCATTGCGCCATGGCTCTCGCTAACCTGACGACGATGATTCAGCCCAGCATGCGAGCGCACGAGAGGATACCCAGCAGACGACCGAACACATCACCTCTCGTGGAAGAAAAAAACAAACAAACATATCGCGTTTTTTTTAACAATTCTTGCGGTATTACTTTTCTCTCTGCGAAAAATTAACATTTGTGTCATACTCTTATTTACTCTTATCATCTTATCACCTACAAAAGCATACATATTTACTGTTTACTATCTCAACGAAATATCGCGTTTTCATTACTCACATGTCATTCTGGCTGCTGGAACATGCTCCTCCCATTGCCCGAGATAACCTCGGTATGTTGCGATCCTTGATTTTTTTTTTTTTAAACAGCCGCATAATGTTCGTGGTTAAGGAATATTTAGGATGCTCAGAGCCCGCACAGTGAGTTATCGCCATACTTAAGCGTCCTCAGAAACCTTTTCACGGCACCTTTAATAGCAGAGCACACCGTTATAGTCGCCAGTGAGCAGGTACTCCCTAAAATCACGATTTAATGGGTCAAACTAGGTCAAAGAACGCGAAAACGAAATAACCTGAATTTCGCCTAATCGGCTAAAGATAACGTGCGCTTCAACGAACAGCCACGAGATTCCTTAAGCGAAAATATTCACGAGGGTTAAAACAGTGAACAACCCTGACGAGCGCTTAGCGAGGGACCAGAAATCACCACGGCCAACTTTTCCTCGCCACCCCCTCTCGATTCATTGTACAACTAGTTCCGAAATGATCCTGCGAAGTGCCAAAAGCGCACAAAACAAACCAACTCTGCCCACAGTCTGAGAGATTAACTTGCGTGGACGAGTCGCTACGACCATCCGAAGTTCCGCGTCGCACGCGTTTGCTGAGCCCTGTCCGGCTCATCGATAATGCACGTGCTCCTACTTTGAAACTTTCGTCGGCGGATTTGGGAACGAAACTGATTCCGACTTACGGCTTGCTGTTCGTTGATACGTACCCTGAGGCGCAGAACAACTATAGGGGAGAAAGACAGTGACTATACTAGCTTCGCAGTGAGCTTTACGGTCTCACGGACAGCACGAGAGAAAGGAATCGAAATTTTGACCGATCATCTGGTTCCACATTTTCGTCTAAAGGAGGCTAAAACCAGGAAAACTATGGTGATTGGGATGCGACTCCAACGGGTGTGCTTCCTCGATTTCCGCCTGGTGACGTCATACAAGTGTCACGCTGACGTCGGCCGCGATCCTGGCGGTGTTCCAGCAGTGGCAGTTGATGTGGCAGACGCCTTTTCCGGCGCAGGTCGCTCCCCAGCTTGACAGTCTACGGAAGCTTCGGCAACAGGGAGTTCGGACGCCGCGACGACAGCGGCATCTCGCGTTTGTTTGTGCTTTTCGCCAGCATTTCTACGACCAATTGCCAGGATCGCGACATCCGATAGCACGACGCTCCGGCGTTTGTGACGTCATTTGTAACCACTTCGAGACAACTTTGGATGCGCGGGCGCAGTGGGACGCTAAACACACCGGTCGGAGACGCGTTCCGGGTACCGTATAGTAAAGCTGGCGTTAACTAAAACAAAATGCAGCCACTATTCACTGGATCAACAACCGGCCTATAGTCCTTGGACGTTCCTATCGGTTAACGACGCGATCTAACCTTATCCGCATATTAGTCCCACGGGTCGAGGAGGAGAGCGAGCGGAGAGGTGCTGCAAAAATTTGGAGACGCTCGACGGTTTGATTGCCTCCTCGTACCTTGCATTCATCGGAAACTCGGCCCGTAAACCGTGTGACCCCAATCGAGAATTTAGGTACACTTTCAAAATATTGGCCTCGAGATCCACCTAGACGTGGCGCTACGGTCGCGCTATCATCATTATCAAAGCGGGGATAGGAGAACGGCCGCCCCATAGGCTCTCCACGTTCGCGCGCGAGGCGGCGTAGATTCTTGCGTTTATTTTGTCGCATACTATCGGTGGGAAAACAATCCAAGCGGAAAAGGATGCGGTACTGTTCGGTGCTTCAGTGAAGATCAAATCGTGTTGCCAGCGTGCGGCCTAAATTTATATAATCGCTTCTGTGGGTGCGTCGTCTGCTCTAGGCAGACGTTGGAAAGCATGGATCAAAACGACTGATGCCTATTTCCGGCTGAACTGGAATATTTGTGTTAAATATTTGTTTCTTTTGAAATGGATGTATCGGTTTATCAATGTGGGAATAAAAAAAAAACAATAAATTCCAACCCAGACAACATAATACTGGTACTGTGGGCTGTGAAACCGCAGCTTCTATGTGTATTTTTTTTTTACTTCTAGCTTTTGCAGTACTATACATATTTATAATGAAGATGAGTTAGCGCTGTATTGGAAATTACCATGCTATTGAGTTCCTCTGCCCTTTTACTCTGCCATAGTGTGGGTAAGATTTTTGGAGTCTGAGCAAATCTACTGCGTTGCGATGAGGAAAGTGTGTCTCTTCTAGTTAAGATCTGCAAACTGCACGGTTGGCAGGACAACTAAAACAAGTGAAACAAACTGTTCTAATATATCAGCCGTGACTGTAATAAACGAGTGTAACCGAGCAACGCAGCAATGTTCCTGTTATTGAATGCTTTTCTCGGTAGTGTGGGTTCACCCGCTTCAATTTTCTTGGTGAGGGCCGCGGATGTCAACAGGCTAATACTATGAATCTCTGGCTATATAATCTTGTATTCAAACACGGCAGACTGTGAAACCCCAAAAAACGACGCGCACCACGACACAGACAGCATTGACCGCAGTGATACTCTTTTACTGATGAGGGCTAGCGACCTTCACGAGACTTTCCGATCGCCCTCCGCCCTCACCTAACGTATATCGGGACTGGACAGTTCATCGATTAACTTTCAGATTATTCAAGTAATGTTTTAATTGCAATTTTTTTGCCGGTTAATTGGAGTCTTGTGCTGGAGAAAGTTAACAAGGAGTAAAAAATGCCGGCTTTAATATTTTTGACGTCTTTATTTTATTTATTTTGTGACGCAGGCTTGCACGGTAAACCATTTCAGCGTGCTGGTCATTTCACCAAGGGTGATTATACTGTTTAAATAATCACTTTAAAAAAAACACTTCATTTTAAAAGGCTTCCCGTGTTCATATTTATGTAGGACTCACAACGTGAAGTTTTGAATGGGAATGCAACATGCCATTTATGACATAGTAAAACCAGTAAAAAAATGTGTAGTTTTAACGTCTTTCACGCAATATGACCGGTGAAAAATCAACATACGAATTCATTGATTGATTAGTCTATTAAAGTATAGCGATCAGTCGGGTTATTTTTCTTATCAAACCACAGACTCACTCAACATTCAATGCTTTATGAAAGCCACGGTTTGTGCGAGATAACAAAAATACGCGGAACCAGCGATTGTATACAAACCAACACACTAAGATTATCGAAGCTTCCGACTTAATAATAATCGCTTTGATGAATTTCTACGCATGGGAGACAATACAACCCAACCTTTAGTAAGAAGAAACGGCAACAAAAACATAAAACATTTAATAAGTAATGTCAAGCTCAGCCTGAAACGGGCTTGCGTCGTCGAGATCCATGCTCTTAGCGTGCGCCCGTAGCAGACGACGCACGGCGGTATCCCCGCTTTCGCGCGTTTCCAATTTCGGCCGCACGGTCCCGACACGGCTCGATCTCGAGGCGAATAGGCAACTAGAATCACTTGGACAGGCAACCCGCGACCAAAACGTACAAATTGCCACTGTACGCGTCTGATACCTGCCAGCATATTATTGGGCACGAGCGCAGACTCACGGTTCTGCTTCGGTCGGGTAATCTGGCGTGCGAGTCAGAGATAAGGTCCAACCAATGCGACCCTGATTTGTCTCACGGTTGCGATGATCGTGCTTTAAGAAGGCGCCACGTGTCTAACCAAACTTCATTGGGTGGCCCCAAGAGGCATCTGCCGCTCCGGAGAAGTAGCCTTCGCCGCAAGAACAGTCTTGAGAAGGAAAAGCCCACAATACGGCGTGTCGGGAGACTATACCTGTTTGTTCCTCGCTTGTTTGAACGGGTCTTAGATGTCAATCAAAGCCAAATATCAGAAAGATTTTCGCAGTCGGTCTTTGAAAACAGTACACTAGTGCTGTCATAAACCAGTGAAACCAATGCTTGTCGTTTTTAAGCTCTCAACACAGAGAAGATTAGTATAGAAATTACAGAGATGAAAGCGAGCTGGTGAACTTTCAACATTGTAAAACCGGAGACGTAGGACAAAAAGGAGAAGACCTGTGTCTGTGTTATCCTCTTTTTTCTTCTCCTTTTTGTCCTAGGTCTCGGGTTTTACAATGTTGAAGATTAGTATGCTATCGCCTGGAAATATAATAGGCGGGAATATGTCCAGTAGCAAGAAGCACAACAGGATATATAAATGGTCCATATCGCTTTTATTTTTCAAAGCGCTACCAGGATGGAAATATATATAAAATATTTGTATGCTCACTGTAGCAAGGCGTTTGGAGCACCCTATGCTTCTACAGTTGGTTTTGTTCATAGAGAGTTGCAGACAGCGTAACTACTGCCGTACTGTCCTCCCAGCCCGTTTCATTTCTTTTTGGAACTCTGCGGTGTCGTCCTCAAATATAACGTTGCTGATACCTTTTGAAAGCCTTCCACCTGGCGTGTTTGGCGTAAAACACTAATTCAAAAGTGTAATGGTGTTAGTGGTTGTGGCGCGTAGTTAAAAGCCTATCAGTATTGATTCTACTGCTTCCGTTGTAGGTGGAGATCAGTGTAGCCAGATAGCAATGCTAAAGTACATGTTTTTTGTTTTTTTTTTACACGAGCCTCAAAGCGTTTTATAACTTTAATAATTATCTTGCGTCGGGCTACATTTTAGAGTATAAAACAAGCAATGATGGAAGTTCTGACTGAAAATGTTAATATACAAATAAGTACCGATACTTTTTCCGCTCATTTGAAACCATAAGCGTAAATTTGGCTTACCATCTTTCATTTTTATTTTGGGAAAAAAGCGTGTTTATGCTAAAATCAAGCCCCAAGGTCCTTCCAAACTCCACTTCGGACAAAACGGCTCTCACCGTCAAACTTGAAGAGCAGTGCCCACAACAGACGGCCCACCCAGTCAGCTGGAGGTCCCCAGCCCCTTGCCTTTATTAATCTCTCCACGCATCCGCCACCCGGCCGATAAGCCGCCGAAGGTTTTCCTTAATCTGAACCCACCTTATCTTGAACGTCGACATATTCCTTACGAGTGGCGCGCGGTGCTAGAGCACCTCCACGAGCCACGAGTCCGACCTCCTCTCCCTTCACCAACGGATATAGAAGACAAACACCAAAGAGGCGAGGGCAGGCGCCATCTGTCGCCTCAAGAGAGCCTCATCGAGCCTTGCTTTTGACGTCCTTCTGGCGTTTGTAGTGCTTGTCCACGTGCCTTTTCTTTTTTTTTTTCTTGCAAGGGAAGGTTGACTTCCACTCAAACACACTCGATCGAAGTCCAGCGGCGTTAAGGATGTTTTATTCATACTTTTTTGCTTCTGTTTCGGAGAACAGAGGTTTCTTGTTTGCTTAGAATGATTCCTTATCTCCACTACGTTGCTTCGTCAAGGATACCGGCTATAGCATGGCTGCCCTACCTGGGGGCTGCTTCTACCGGTGATTGGGCACTTCACGTTTCTATCTGCGTTTCTATCTATTTTCTGATCAGTGTATGGCAAAACGGTGCGACTAAACAAGGTATGCCTTTGGATAAGCACACTTCAGGTAATGTTGGACCGTAGTATGGTGTACCAGATAATCTTAGAATCAGAGTTGCCAGTCATCAGTTATGGCCAACCGTACCTCGAAGATCTTCTAACACCACTCCGTGTCGCTCAAAGCCTCCGATCAGAGAGCCTCCATTGTTGAAAAAGGTTACCATGCGGCTGAAAGCACCAAAAATGAAGGCGCGCCAACGAGGCGCTGGCATGTAAACAAATGTTACTTGACGCCAACGGACGAAAGACCGTTGCGGTGGTGTCGAACAACTGGGGAAAAAAAGTGTCGATAATCTGAGCCTAGCTTATTGAGTGACCATACTGCAAGTCATATCTGGAAAATGGGAGGAGGGGTATTATAATGTGTGATTTGCAGTAGGGCTTTCAGTCAATAGTTGCACATGACCTTGCATTTTTTTTTATTGCAGTACCCGTTCTCTCGTGGGAGTGTATACCCTCGCAGTCGTGGGAATAGTAGAAGCGTCGCTTTACGTTACGTTTCGCTAAACTCAAAATCTAGAAGAACGCATCTCGCGTACCTTCCGTCACACTATAACAGCAATTCTTTTTTTAATGGCTTGCTCCGCTACAACTATCCTCGGTAACAACTTTCTACTGCAATTTAGAAGAAGTAAAGAGTGCGTGCCTACTTGCAACGCCAGAGGATGCGACGTCACCCAGCGAAAGAAAAAAAGGTAAAAATGGGGGGCTGGGATCATCGCATATCCAAGTGTACAAAGAAAACTGGCGAGGCCTGGCGGACAAAATTAGAAGTAGAAGAAAAGTGATAAAATGTACGAGGCTGAGATTTCAGAAAGCCACTGCTGCGTAGCATCCGGAAGCCTTCCCGTTATAAAAAAAAAAAAGAAAAAAAAAATTTCAAAGCCAAATTTGTGCCCGTCGTTTCTTTTCTTTTTTTTTTTTTTTCTTCTTGGAAATAAAAATATTTTCATTGCACAAACTTTATTTATAGGTTCGGCTGCGCACGCGCTTCTGGCGCTCAATTCAACGAGAATCGTCTCTGTCCTCACGCAGACCGATCGACATTCTGGAATACTCTAAAACCAGATTATCTGCCGAGCGGAATGTATACAGTCACCACGCTACTGGTATGGCGTCACTGCGTAGGCTTAAAAATGCGGGAACGCGAACTTTCTTGACTTGTTTCACAGGGGCAACACTCAAAGAAGAGTGATTTGTATACATCAATTTACATTAAACCATCTTTTTTTTTTTAAGATTTACAGTTTGAGTGAAAGCACGTGGAGACTTTTCGGACGCTGTTACAGTTCCCGTTATTCGCACAAAGGACGCGGTGTTGGCTACAAAAATTATGACTGAATCCTCGGCGAACACGCTTCGAGCAATTTCATTGCATGCTTGCTACGTATACGTATTTCTGCTTCAAACGCAAAGTTTGAAGTTTGCAGAGTTAAAGTTGGCAGAGTTGTTGTTGTTGTTGTTTTGTTGTTGCTGTTGTTGTTGTTGCTGTTGTTATTGTTGTTCTGGTTGTTGTTGTTGTTGTTTTTGTTGTTGCTGTCGCTGTTGCTGTTGCTTTTGTTGTTGTTGTTGTTGTTTAAAGTGAATAGCTTGTCAGTGAACCCTCTCAAAACAAATGTCTTGTCCCTGTGCAGACGAATAATGTATTACATGACGATTATGTATTAAAAGGAACTTCAATCAAACGCATCTCAGTTGTAAGAGACCTTGGCTTGGGCATAGATAATGAGCCAACGTTTATTTCGCATGTGTCTTTTCTTGTTGAAAGCGCGACAAATATATTGGGACTGATATTTCGCATCACGAAGCAATTTAAGGACCCTGTCTGTATTATTCGTTTGTTTTGCTCTCTTGTTAGGTCAAGGGTGAATTCACTTCTGCAGCTTGGAATATTTTTGTCAGCAACGCAGTCAACAAAAAATGAAAGGGTGCAAAAACGCTTAATACGCATCGTTTACGACCACTACATTGAGCGCCGGTTTTATCTTGATTACAACGTTCTTCTAGATAAGCTCTTGCTAAGACCATTGTCTGACAGAAGAAAAGAACGTGGTTTGCTTTTTCGCACAAAATAGTAAATGTAATTATAGATGATGATTCGCTTTTATCTAATGTTAATATCCCTGTCCCCTCCCGTTGACTAGGAATCGCTTCATTTTTTTTTTCTTTTTGTCCATACCATATGCAGATCTTTACCCTTGTCACGCATGCAATCACCGTTCAATCGCTTTGACAATCCAGGCATTGAATTATTCAGCAACTTTTCTGTTTACCGCAAGCAATTGCAAGGGATCGCTACCTATCTGTGTTGTATGTTTTATTTGTTTTGTGTTCATTTGGAGTTTATTCGTTCTTTGTGCACCAAAGTGAAGACCTTTGGGTTGTTTTTGGGCGCACGAAAATAATAATAATAATAATCATTAAAATTATTATTATTATTATTATTATTATCATTAATTTTTATATTATTATTATTGTTATTAAGCATTTGACAATCAGCGCATCAAATTCAAAAATAATTTTTCTGTTCGTGATCTAAAATGCTAAATAAAAACAATCCCAGTGTTTTCTCTCAAATACGGTACCTCTTCAGCTTTAAAGGAGATAATTTTTTATTATTATTCTTATAACCATTTCCGATTACATTTCCTGTCTTTGGATCAATATCATGTCAACATTATCAGCTATAAAGGAGATATTTTTTTTTTATTATTATTCTTATAACCATTTCCGATTACATTACCTGTCTTTGGATCAATATCATGTCAACATTATCAGCTTTAAAGGAGATAATTTTTTTATTATTATTCTTATAACCATTTCCGATTACATTACCTGTCTTTGGATCAATATCATGTCAACATTATCAGCTTTAAAGGAGATAATTTTTTTATTATTATTCTTATAACCATTTCCGATTACATTACCTGTCTTTGGATCAATATCATGTCAACATTATCAGCTTTAAAGGAGATAATTTTTTTATTATTATTCGTATAACCATTTCCGATTACATTACCTGTCTTTGGATCAATATCATGTCAACATTATCAGCTTTAAAGGAGATAATTTTTTAAATTATTATTCTTATAACCATTTCCGATTACATTACCTGTTTTTGGATCAATATCACGTCCTCCTTTTTCGTTCTATTTCCTGCAGAAGCGGTAAATACACATCCTGGATACTGCTTTGATGAACTCCGGCTGCTGTGCGGCATGCATGGGACAGTCCGAAAACTGACAGCTCAGAAGATCACTTCGGAAAGTTTGGGCAACTGACTTGCTTCCAGTATCACGTGTCTATAAGGCAGATTTACGAAGGTGAAAACAAAATACTGCTGAGGGGCACGCTGTCAACGATCACTACCGCTAGCTACGATAGAAACCGGGAAGATCTTCACATGCGAGCGGATACTGGACGCCCTATCTGCAACGTGGTATACCTGCAATGTGGCCGGATGTGCAGTCTACACCACCTCGAAAATCCTCAGGTGCGAAAAATGCAAGGCCGCAACGACAGCACGAAACAAGTTGGCTACAGTTCTTTCACACAGGAAGAGAATGTTTTCGCGATGCAACTCGTTAGAGCAGAGCTTGTTTTTCCTGATGTAAATGCTGTAGAACACAACTATGCTGCTGTTCACCAATTGATGATGCCCTGCCAACGCCGACTTGTTACATATCTCGTAATGGAACTATTCGCCAAAGAGGAGACTTTCGACTTCGAAGCCTATGAAAATGAACACACGAGTGAGCTCATTTTGAAACATGTGTTGTTGTCACGAGAAAACGCACAAGTGTTTTCTTGGGACATTTTTGCAGCAAGATGAATGTTCGCATTAATAACAAGAATGCTAAACAAAACAAACGGAAAGCTGAAACACTGCCATCAAAGACACTCGCTGCCAACCTAACGCCATATCGTCACTATGTGAAGGAGTGAACGCAGACCAAGACAGAGTATGTTTGACGCCTGTGATGATGAACCCAATGTGAGCCCGAGCTGAAGCATATGTCGGACTGCAGTGCTTTGCTTTGAAACGTACTTATTTAACGACCAAAGGACTGCAGTGAAAACGTTCAAATGAGAAATCTTTGTTGCAAGATGACAACAATATTGTGGGTGCCAGTGCAATACCTGAAAAAAGACGCTAAAGGATCAAGTCTAAATAAATTAGTTCCTGCTCTATGAATTCGTTCCATCTGTGTGTGTGTGTGTGTGTGTGTGTGTGCGTGTGTGTGTATGTGTGCTGGTGTGTGAGTGTTAAAAGGTGACCAATTTCTTCTTTACGACTCTCTTCTGTATTGTAAATCAAAGTAACTTTGAATATGAAGCCCCATGCCCGCTTCTATTTGCGTACAAAACTTGTTTTAGCCGCCCTAACATACCTGTGTCCTTTCGCAGTCTCGGTACTGTCGAAGTACATCAGCGTGTGGTTCAACGCTCATGTATTACGGTATTTTTGTTGAAGAGATAAAGTTTTCGCATTATGATATTGCAAAAACAGGTCACCGTTCGAATGCAATATTCGAATGCAAACAAATGTTCGTAACTACATCCTCCACTAAAACACTAACCCAGCACTCATTACTCTCAGAACCACTAGAACACGCATCATCGTACAAATATTTGGGCGTGTATTTTACAAACAGATTATCATGGAACGAGCTCATCGAGCAAATAACAAATAGCGCACTATAAACACTTGGTTTTATCCGCGTGCGTGACCGAGAGGTAACGCTTCTCCTTACTCCTAGTAGATTCATGTTCACTCTTACCCCGAATGATCGCTGCTCGAAATTTCTAGGCCAAATGTTTGAGATACCAAGTGTAAGAGATAAGTATCCCAGCATTCCCTTCCCGAGTCAGTCTTGCCCTAGTTCGACGCTCGAACGTTCTACGTCAGATATTCGAGATACCCAGTGTAGTACATTAGGAGCCCAGCGGGGCTTTCCAAGTCACTCTCGCTCCAGCCTGCTGTCACGCCGATACTCGGCGCTCACTGCTGCTTTCTCGACGCTCGATTTTTTTTTTTTTCATTTCTGGCTCAAGTACGTCGATTAAACTTTTATTCTTAGTGTTACGTGTGTCGATCTTTTTCTATCCGCCAATATATTAGACGCGAGTGCAACGTTAGTGTTCGGCTGGAACTGGCGTTCAGTGAAAAAGAACACCAGTCCCTGCCGAACACTGGCACCGCACTCGTGTCCAACATGGGCACTCTAAGAATTGCCTGCGCGTCTACTTACGCGCAAAACACTCAAAGAGCCAATCTTTGTAATCTAGGAAATCAGCTCAGCGAATAATGAGGCGGAACATTCCCTTAGACCAAAAAATGAAGTCTGCGCTGTTGCATTACGCAATGCAAGGCGTCATGCTTACATTGCGTAATGCAACAGCGTAGACTTAATTTAAAGGTCTAAACAGATGTTCCGCCTTATCATTCGCTGAGTTGATTTCGTTGATCGCAGAAATTGGCTCTTCGAGTGTTTGCCGGCTAAGTAGACGCGCAGGCATTTTTAAGAGAGTGACCCGCGGTGATCCTCAGTAAGTGACGTAGAAAATATGGCCCCCCACTACGACTTTCTATCTATACTTTTTGTCACATCAAGAAAAAATAAAGTTTTGCGATTTATTCACGCGCTGTGTGAGGCAGTTCATACAAGATTTGCTTGTCGAAGAAAAAACGATGATTTTGACATTTAAAATGTGTACGTCTCGATAAAATAACATAAAGCTAATCCAAGACGCACCTAGACATATCTTAATTCAACGCAAAAAACGTGAAATTTGTAAAGCTCCCTAAAAAACCAAATTTTTTTTTGCTACCGTTTTTGACGTTAATGCGAGTTTAGGTGCAGTTGTTAGTTCTGCTACGTCGAGGACCGAGTGAAAAACAATTCGTATCACTTGAATCGGCGGAATATGTCCTTCATAGGGGAATCGCAACCTGCTGCAAAGCACCGCAAGTAACAGTTTTTTTTTTTAAGTTTTTTTAGAGTTTTTATTACGACTCATTATGGCGGATTATTTTCAGAGCGATGGGAACTCTTGGGAGAGCGCAGCCATCTTTTTCCTGGCCACGTGACGAGAGGCAGTCCCCGGGGCGGGGACCTTCCTTTTCTCGTCGGCGCCGAGACCCGGGCCCAAGCTCCGAGGCACTGCTCCGCGTCATCGATCCCCGACCGTCTCAGACGTCGAGGCAAGGGCTAAGGAGCGGAGAGACGCCTTCCCTCCTCCCACTGCCTTGGCCAATCGGGGCCCAACTCGGGCCCTTCGAGACATCGCTCATTGGAGAGAAGCGTCTTGAAGTAAAGCCACCGGCCTTCTCCATTGGCCGGGCTCTCTAATCCGGGGGCATTGGACCGAACCGGAGGCACGGATCAAGGCTTCCTTCCAATCTAAACGTTTCTTAGAGCTACGCCTCTGTCCAATAGAACATCGAGTTGCGGCCGGTCTTGGCTGGACGGGCCGGGCGATGGCGCCGCACACCATTTTCAAAAAACAAAAACTGTGCGTCTGCATTTTGATGCTGCACATGCACACCAAGAGCCAATCACCGCGATCTGCGGTAAAACTGGATCAGTTGTGATGCCACAGAAATATTTCTAATCCAAAAAATGAAGTCGACAATGTTACATTGAGTTAAACGTAGTTTTCAGGTTAAAACGTTTTCTGTTTATTATTCTTTTTTGTCGTTGCTTCTTTTATGGATCTTCTAACGTTACGACCATTCCGCATTGATAGCGGTGCCTGTCAAACTGGGGTTAAACCCAACGTTCGCGGCGGCGAAGGGACGGGTATGCTTTGCCGCGGGAGAGATGTTCCCACGGTAACGGAGTCTCCTTCTCGGCACTGTCTAATGACACTGCGGCAAAGCGCTCCCTCAGGGGAGGGAACGCTTCCCAAGAGAGCGAACCCGCCGCAACAAGACCGGGCAGATGCGTTCTCGCGTTTCGTCAATGGCGGTGGTTCTGCTTCCGGTACATATATGCCTTCCGCTACGCAAGCAACAAAGACGCATATACAGTATAGTTTAGCTGCTTATGGTGCACTCGCTTTCCTTTCTGTCGATCGCTGCAAATGTTTGTCGAACTGCCAGGAAATTCCTGGAGTGACTTTCGCCTCTGCAGCCCGAGCAATAATGTCATATCGGTCTTCGTTTATTCCTCGTTTTATATCGGTGAATTTGCTAGTTTTTGTTGTCCACGGAACAGGTCACGACTACAGCAACCCTACCACTGATGTTGAACACAGCGAATGCTTGAAGCCTAGTTCACGGCTTTCAAACTCCCTTCCACGGCACGAGCTGGCACGCAGTATGCTCGATCAGCGCCTTCCAGAGCTTTGACCTCGCGTTCGAATCCTTTAAGTGTCGAATTTATTCTGCACACCACGGCACAGTTAGCGCGAACTAGCCATCGCCCGTTTTTTCTGTCTTTTTTTTTTTCTTTCTTAGTATCGAACGACTGTCATCAGAAACTAGCATAGAGGTCGAAAGTGCTCAGTTGGGTACTAACCTAAATGGTAAATATATACCACATCTTATTACTTCTCCGATACCAATCAGACGTCACCACTGGCCGACAAGAAAGCTGAAGAAAAAAAAAAACGAATCACAAAGCAAGAAGCGTGGACATAATGACGACCCACACCCCGGGTTTCCTTAAGCCGTCGGCGATCATATATCGCATTTGAAAGCCAGCCCGCTGGATTCTCGGCAAAGCCTTCCGGCCGAGTCTCCGATCCGACGAGTCCGTGGATGACCCACTTCCAGAGCCGCCCCGAAGAGTATCGATCTCCGGGAACGCAAGCAGGCAAGGCCTCGCTGCAGGAGCTCTCTCGCGCGGAGCCTCGCCAAGAAGAGCTCCTACGCACACGTGAAGGGGGAAAGGGGGGATCAATGCGGCCCCCTCTCCCCCTTCTTCTTCTTCCGCCCTTCTCCACGCCTGCCGTCTTGTCTGTTTTACTAGGTTCCTTGGCGGCCAATAAGAGCGCGGCTTCCCCGATCCGAGTCCCTGCGCGCGCAGCCCAAGCCCTCGCCGCTCCTCTCCGTTCCTTTTTCTTTCTATGCGTTCTTCTTGATGTCGTCGTTGTTCTTGCTGTTAGTATTAATGTAAGTTGCCTTTTTAATTATTGCAGCGATGATATACTTTATGAAGAAGAGCGTAACAGCTCCTTCTGTTTGATGTTGACTCATATATTCTGCCGCTGTCCTCATACCTTGTTGGATAATAAATCAAATTGAGATGCGCCTTCCTTGGGCACCTAGACGATATGGTGATTAATGCGGTCTTGTCCACGTCATATTGGTTTTGCAACCCGTAAGCAAGCTGCGTTGGAGCTTGAACCAGGGAAAGATGCAGGGCGTCCGAGGAGTGGCTGTGCTCTGAGCACTCTGTGAAAACGGTGCCACTTGCTGCGCAACCGCGATACTTCAGCGGGGCGAAAGGCAGGGAGCGCGTGCAGAAGGTCGGGAATTTGAGACATACACCATGCCGTTTTTATTTTGTCAGTGACTATAATAGTAACGAGAATAACGCCCAAGGAACGACCACAAGCAGCCATGGCTCCGGAAGAAAAAAAAAAAAAGAAGTGGTTTCTTGCCAGGGAACGCGGTGACTCCAAAGGTTTTTTTTTAATTTTTTTATTGTCTGGATCATTCGCCCCTTTGGAAGTCCGAACTGTTAGAGGGATACCACAACAATAGATGGCGCTAGCTTCCGCGAATAGAACTTTTCGCGTGTGGAGAAGTTCTGTGTTAAAGGTGTGCCGAGTATAGCCACTAATCTGTCGTGTACTTGGCGCTCCAAGTACACGACAGACCTTTCCGTCTGGACTTTGGAGCAAGGACCGGTCACATCCCGAGTCTTCATGTTCGTATGTATCCACATATCCCCCGGGTTTCCCCTTTCTCATCATCCCAAAATAAACAAACCTATTCATTCGTGTAGAATGCCAGTAAAGATATTTAGTGCCCCCAAGCTGGTCCAAGCATGACAGCGACGTTACCAACAGACAACTTGGGATAGAAAAACTCATCGCCGGTACCATAATTATCGAGCCTTTTTCGTTAGTATGTTGCAATGAAAAACCCACGATTGGGAATTTGAAACCCCGTCTCACTTGAGATCTTTAAGAAAAGGTTGCGAAAGAATATAAAACGCTTGAGCAAAAACAATTCTCTTACTCATAGCCTTTATCTGAGAGTGATCTCAGGTAAATCGAATCGGTTCAACCAGCCATATGTATCTCACCCCAAGGTCATTAGATTTTTTGGCACATAAGGGATTCTTTGACTCATATTGTATCTCTTGACTTGGTGGATTTCTCATCGCTTTGGGTCTTTGACCCATATTGAATCTATTGGCTCGGTGGATCTCTTGACGGGGTGGATCTCTCACCCGTAATAGGTACCTTAACTACGTGGATTACTTAAACCATATCGGATCTCAGGACTTGGTGAATCTCTTGAAGCATTGGATCTCTGTCCCATATGGAACCTATTGGCTCATAGATCTCTTGACGCTTTGGATATCTGACCGATATTAGATCCCTTGATCCGGCGAATCTCTAAACCCTTTGAATCTCTTGGCCCATTTTGTATCTCTTGGCTCGGTGGATTTGTTCACACGTTGGATATCTGGGCCTATATTGTATATCTTGACTCGTTATACTTCTTGACCCAGAAGCTCTCTTGACTCATATTGATTCTCTTGACTTGTAGGATCTCTTGAATCGGTGGCTCCCTTCACCTATAATAAATATCTCGACCATATTGGATCTCTTGTCTATTATTGGATATCTTGACTCATACCTTCTTACCTATATTGGATCTCTTGACTCATATTGGTTCTCTTGACTCGTTGGATCTCTCGACCAGTTTTGGATTTCTCAAATTTTTGGATCTTTTGGCTCATAATGGACCTTTGGGTTCGGTGGATCTCTTGACCCATATTCCGTATCTTGAGTCGGTGGACCGCTTGACCCGTCGGATATCTCTTGACCCATATACAATATCTTGAGTCAGTGGATCACTTGACCCGTTGGATCCCGGGACCGATATTGGATCAGTGGATCCTTTGACCCATACTGGATCTCTTGATCCGTCGTATCGCCTGACTCGTTGGATCACTTGGTCCATAATTAATAGGGATGTCTTCGCTCGTATGAACTTTTGTGTCGGCTTTCACGTAATGTTATATCTTCTGAAGCCCTCTAGAACCAAAAGCCCTCTAGGAGCAAATATGCTCTCGGAAGATACCAGGTACAAACACGACTCGTCAAATGCCGGCCAAAATTGACTGCGGCATTTTTTTTTCTTTTTTTTTTTAAGGCTTATCAGCTGCTCGTGGTGTTTCGTCACAGTCTCCATACGCGTTAACACGTCGGACCGGTCTTTAGTCACTTGATAGCCCTTCATCCGCTAAGTGGCCCCCGAAAAACAAAACTGCGTCCCCCCCCCCCCCCCTTCCTCCCTTGACCCGGTACAACGGACGACAGAGCTCTACGTAGTCATTCGCCTAAACAGCTCTCGTCTACCGATACCCCCCCCCCCCCCCCCCCTTTCCACGCCATCATGATTGTCCCAAGGAGGGACTCAAACAAAACGTAATAGCGGCTCGCTTACGGTTTTTGATACCGTTATATAAAAAAATAGCAGTTCGGTTTCGGTTATTAGATAAGCATCCCTCAAGACAGGTTTTTCTCAGCTCGAAAAAAGGATGAAAAATTAACGTTAAACTTTCTGTATTTTCACTAAAAACAAAAAGCGCGGAGTTTTTATTTTAATTACATAACTTTTTAGGTGAGTTTTGTGTCCTCCCATTTATTCTCGGGACGTGACCATGAACTTCTCCAATCTGCGCGCCTCTTTGTGCAGTGATCTTAAGATGTGACGAAGGAATATTTGTTAATGGGAGGTGTCGGCACCACCTTTAACTTTAGAGATCTGCAAAAAGAGTCGGCTCCCTGAAGAGCGAGAAAACATGACCAACGCTTAGTGCTTGCGTGTCTGAGTCTATAGACCGAATAAAGGGTTAAACTCGGAACGTGCATCTGCAGTGAGGGTTACTTCTAGCGGACCTCTAATCTACGAACCAAAGGGGGAGTAAGAAGGGAGGAGTTGAACCTTGAAGTCTAGAGCAGAATGGGAGGGAAACCACTCGCCATCCCGCATGTGACGTGTGGAGGCAATTTACGACTTGCTGAAAGATCTTAGAACGCCCAATAAATCATTCGGTGAAAGTCCCTCACCCAAGAAAAGACAAAATCGTGCAACAACCATATCTACCAGTGTATAAGTCACTGTTTTTAAAGCAGTAGCTTTATAGGGCCAACCAACCTCAGAAGACGTGTAATAACCAAATATGTAGGTCGGTTAGTCTGTAGCCTCTAAACAATCTCAGAAATTACAGGACGACACTTAAGACTGCTTACGTGTAGGAATGCGAAAGCATTCGTACACGCGGCGCATTCCTACAAGCAGCTCGACCGCTGACCTCCGCAGAAGCCGGACGCCGGCCAGCCTCTGCGGATTTTGCGGCGGCCGTGCGCGTTACCCTCTCCCTTTTACCCACGCACGGGCCGCAGCGCCAGGAAGAGGGCTTTTTTGTGCGGCGGCGTTCCTTGGAACTATGACGCGTCTCAGCCATTTTAACTGCCGTTTCGCAAAGGGAGGGATTCAATAGCTGTTTTTCGCGGTTACAAACTTCCCACTGCGCTCCATGGGAGAGCTAATGAAAAATGGTAACCGGTGCCAGAAATAAAACCTTGATCACCGGCGTGGAAGCCGAGTGGGCTGCTGACTGAGCTACGGACCCAGCACGCAGGAACGGGAGGACCAGGAGCAGGTGGTGCGAGAAAGCACGCTGAACAAAGAGGGGTGGAAAAGACAAGAAAGAAAGGAGCACAAACAAGTGGTGTAGAAAGAGCGCACGCAACGAGGAGTGGGCAGGGCAGGAAAACGCGCTTCCCCTCTCTTGGTGACCTCGAAATTTCAGCGAAAAGGCTTTGTATTACGATGGTGCTGAAGCGAAGCGCGCGCAGCGTCACAAAGATATAAGGGTGTGACATAATCTATTTTATACAAAACCCTGCCCTGTGCTCCCCCTAAAATAAGAGCCTACCCACCTTAGGCGCCCTGCCACCACCGCCCGAACTAAGACCACCACCCACACTATAAAGCTGCCGCCTTCTTGTTTTTAGATTTTTTTTTTTTTTTTTTCAAATTTACGTCGGTGCGGTTTATGCGACAGTGCGACTTATATATTTTTCTACAAGTATGACCTTCAAATGCGGAAATTTGTCACGAGGGTTGTATTTCTCGTTCGATTCCTTGACGCGAATAGTGAAACTTTCCCTCGCTTGCGCGTATATTGCGATTATAATAAATATATGCCGACCGTACGTAAAGGTGTGATTTATACAAAGGTGTAACTTATAAACAAAAAATACGAAAAAAAAAAGCACGGATATGGCTTTTTTAGCGTCTGCTAGGAGTAGACCGTCGCTCTATTTTGATATTGCGATGTGACCCGCTGGAGCATACCTCAGATCGACTCGACCAAGATTTGGAGCACAGCAAACGTAACGTAGACAACCGGTGATACGTGAAAGGATCTTAACAAGGCCTTAGTGCTCTATTTTATGTACGTCACCTCCGGAGGCCAGAGCGGGGGACAGATTGGATTCCAGATTTGTGTCAGTGTTCGGCTGAGAACACTCGTGTTCAATCGGTGAAGACTCGTGTCCAGTCATAGGGTACTCATGTGCAATCACAAAGGAGTGTTGTCCAATCACAGAGGGCGTGTGTCCAATCACAGAGGGCTCGTGTTCAATTACAAGAGAGTCCTATTCACTCACAGGGGACACCTGTTCAATCAAAGGGGACTCGTGTCTAATCACAAAGTACTCCTTTCAAATCACAGAGGATTTGTGTCCAATCACAAAGGACTCGTGTCCAATTACAGAGGACCTATGTCCAATCGCAGAGAACTCTTGCCCAATCACAAAAGACTCCTGTCCAGTCATAGAGGAGTCTTTTCTAATCATAAAGGACACGTGTCCAATCACAAAGGGCTCGTGTCCAAATACAGAGGTCTCCCTTCCAGCCACAGAGGACTCCTGTCCAACCACAAAGGACTCCTGTCTAATTACAGAGGACCCGGTCGTGGAAACTGACGAGCGCAGCGGCTAATGGGAGCCCCGTCGACGCGCGCCAGCCAATGGAACCGAAGGCGAAACCCATCAGCTTTACTTCGCTCTTTGGGATCGGGAAAACTAGGTGCCGTTTTCGCGTTTCAAACTGATGACGCCAGCTCGCTCCATGGGACCCCAGTTAATGCTTTCGCATTAAAAGGCTGCGTTTGGCTTCATTGCACTGGTTGAACGCGTTAGAACTCAGAACGCCGGCGTGCGGCATTTGGCTCGCGTATTTCGCACGGGTGTCACGTATTTCACGGATTTGGCTCACGTGCAATGGAGACAAAGGCATCGAGCTTCAGGTATACCGCCTAATCATTCTAAACAGATTTCGGCGTCCTGACGTCCCCCGCGTGCTCGCTCTCGTCTCTTCATCTCTCTCTCTCTATCAGTTTCACGGCGCACTGGATCTCTAAGCAACCACGTTCACAACCGCCCCCCGAACTCGGTTCGACCGCCAGTGCGAATTACGCCTAAGCAGTCACCGCAAAGGTGGTCGCCACACGTAAGGAGCCCGGCCTGCTCCATGTATTGCCCGCCATTTATAACTACCAAGAGCCAAAAAAAAGGCTGTCCCCTGCATCTCATTTTCGCTCCGCATCCAATCAGAGTGCGGCATTAGCCGATATGAAAGCCAAAAAACAAAAAGCCAATCACCAAGGGACAACCGTAAACATAAGCCACGCCCCTCGTTTCTTATAGTGCCACGTGCCTCTACACCAACACATTGTTTACAAACAAGCCCGCGTTCGACCACACTGGGTGTGGTCAGTGCGCGTGCTCAGTAACAAAATTTGCCCGAAGCCAGTCATCTGCGCATGCGCAGTGCCTACAGCTGTGCCATCGCTGCAGTGGCCTGTCGTTGGAGAGTTGAGTTGGTCTCTATACGAACTTTAGCATAGGGTGGCAGCGATCCTCGGTCACCGTCTAAAACGACCAAGAAAAATCAACACCTGCGCGTAGCGAACTCACATTTTCATAAAAAGGGCAATAAAAAATAAATAAAACTAGCTTTGAGTGTTGTTTTTTGTGGAAAAAAAAAACAAATTGCATGCAAATGTTAAAAAAAAATTCTTTATTTGTTTTACTTTACGTGTTCACGGTGTACTTTTGCATTCGGATACAAGGTAAGTTACACTAAGGTTATCACAACCTAGTCAAGCACCGCCATGGTAAATTTTGTTTTCTTGTTTTAGTATTTAAACCAAAAGGTGCCATTTTTCAACAGACAAACTCAACACGACAGATACTGACACCGACTCGGCCGTCGGTGTCAGCATCTGTCGTGCGCATTTTTATGAATTTCATTCTGATGTCTTTCCTAAAAGATACATCGTCGAGCAAGTTTACACGGTAAAACTGACCACTAAATTGCGCACTTGCTAAATTTTTCGCTATCTAAGCGAAAGCACTAATCTTTCCGACTCATTTAGGATCCAATTCGTTTTACGTCACCCCGCATGCATTCTTTATGTCATGTCAGAAAATAAGCGATTTTGTGATTCGTTTATTTAAATACGCTTTTCACGCTCATTATTTTTTTCTTTTGTATTTTTTTTAATGTCTGAAAATTACTTTGCAATGTCACGACAAAAAGTTCCAGCGTCAAAAATGTGTTCTAATAAAGTACCACGCGGGGAAGCAGCTGGAACGAATTTATAAGGCGTTCCTTCCGACGTGCCTTACTTCTAGAACCACATACAAGCAGAGAGAAGGACAAAGAGGAGTGAGACACAGGGGGAGGGGAAAGGGGGGGGGCGAAGGCAGTAGCGTAACGGTACTCTTGTCTACACCGTTACGACACCGGTGCGTGGTGCACCCCCCCCCCCCTTTTTTTCCCCCATTTTTTTTTTTTTTTTTTTTCCTTTTTCCAGAACGGGATGACTCAGTCCTAGCGGCAAATCGGTCCTGGGACGGGCGGAGGGGGTCAGGGATGGGGGGAGGGGGGGGGGGGGGGAAGAGGGGGGCACCACAGGGTTGGGACCCCCCAAAACGCGGGACAAAAGAAAGACACCGGGCGCGTTTGAGAAAGAACCGAGGGAAAAGCGCGCGGGGTCCGTCGGTTGACGAGCGCGAGCCACGCTTTCCCTTTCAAGACTCCCCCTTGCTACAACCTTTATTAGCAGCGGGTAACGAGAGAGGATGGTGACCGGGAGGGATATAGCGCCTGAAGGGGAGAGGAGAAGTAGGGATGGAGGGGAGGATGGAGAAGAACGCTCTCGGAAGGGGCCCGCAGTTGGGTTCCTCAGAGGATAAGCAGGAATCGGAGGGGGCCACAAAGGTTCGGGTTTCCCGGGACCAGCGGCAGATGCGGGACCCCCGCCATCCCTGTTCCTTCCCCGTCCTCTTTGAAATGGGGAAAAGTGCAGAAGACAGGCTGGCTGTGCTCCTCGCGTGCGCGTGCATACTATGGAGCGGATAATGCCCCGAGAATATGTTCTCGTTGCGTAAGCTGTATGGACGGTGGTAGCCAACGGCCGTATCGTTGAACCTGTATCTGTTTCTGCGCAAAGAAGTGCGAAGTAGCGTAACTTGAATTGATTTTGAAAACAAAAGTTAAAAAGTCTGTTGGGACCGCAAGTTCAGACCCAAACGCTTTGGTCTGTGTTCGAATAAACACCAACGCTGGTAGCCGACACAACAAAATCAAAAATTTTACGACCCGAGTAGTCATTGAGTATAGTTGTTGCTCGAGCGTGAAAATTAAACGTTGCTTGCCAACAAGGCCCGGTGTGTGTCAAACAGGACTAGCAACGCATGACCTGCATCCCAGACAAAATGGGCTTCTCTGCAATTTGCAGACAAATCTAATTTGCCAATAAGCTTCCGAAATATAAGAAAGATCCCGTTTTGAGGCATACTATTCAATTATTTATTGGAGAAAATTTTGCGATGTACTATAATGTTTATTGGACATCTTCAGATAACCTGCCCTATATTCCTACAAAGCCTTCGCAGAAATGACACGGCTTATCTGAAAGTATAACTGAAACATCTAGAACAGCAAACAACGAGCACTGCACCCAGGCATGTCAAATACTCGTCGTTAAAATTATTTTTCTCTCTCAATTGTGACTAACTGATCATGAAAGGGTCCGGTTTAATAACTAGCACTGCTGCGAAAAATCACTCGGAAGCCTTTCGTCGTACCCCGAATTAAAAAGGCGGAAAGCTATGAAACACGCGGTTGAAGCTGTCAAGGTCGGCGTTCCCCGCCGAAAGCTAATCAAAAGCAGAGAGGCTTTCGGGAGAGCGGGAGGGAACCCCGCGAATTTCCAGTGACAAACATCCTGTATGCCAACACCTGATTCAGACGCACGTGCGCGCTTTAGTGCCTCCGACGTATATAGCGCCACATTCTTCATCCCCCGGTTATTAAAAACACCAGATATTGTAACAGTTTGAAAGTTATTATGGAGCCGAGCCCGCGACGTACCTTGATCATGGTGTAAGACTTGATTCAACACGGCGCAATCAAGGCTCTTTCGCAGATTTGCGTTTGAGCGAGATCAACTGCGTTACAACCCCATACGACGAGAAAAACACACACACACACACACACTGGCTCCCTTTATTGGATAGTCGTAGAAAACTTTCCATCGGCGTATATTTTACGCGTTATTCTTTTACCATATGCTTAAACATTATCACAATATTAGATGCGACAATTTCCTACGAATAAAGGGTAGATATGACCTCACAAACACCGTCAAACCAAAACACGGTCAAAAGGTCCGAAAAGTTTCGGGGCTAGCCGCTAGATGGAGCAGGTGTCTTCTCTCGTATTAAGCAGTCACAACCGGTTCCGACGCCGTCCGATCACACCCAGACGGAAAACCAATCTTCTTTTCCTGTATTCTGTGGTTATTATCGTATGGTCAATACTTTTTCTTTTTCCAGCTTCCAAAAGAATATGTTTTTGTTTTTCCTCGTGCCATGGTGATCGCTTAGTGGTTGTAGTGTGGTGCCTGGATCGCGTCTCCGACTGGTGTGTTTACCGCGACGAAAGAGAAAAGAATGGCCCCTCGATCTCCGCCTGATGATGTCACAGAAGTGCCAGGCCGTCGCCGGTCGCGATCCTGGCGGTGTCCCAGAAGTGGTGTATGTGGCAGACGCCTGTTCTGCTGCAAGTCGCCCTCTAGTTTTGACAGTCCGCGGAAGTTTTGGCAGCCAGAAGTTAAAGGAGTGGCGCGACAACAGCGACACTCGCGTTGGCTCGTGCTTCTTTTGCCGGAGTTTGTACGACCAACCGCCAGGATCGCTCCGTCCGACAACGTGACACTCCGGCTTTTGTGACGCCATTTACAGCCACTTCGGAACCACCCTCGGTGCTTAGGCGGGTATGCGGAGAGCAAGTCGTCTGCTTCTTTTGCAGGGGTTGCGGTGACGCCAGAACCACGCCGAGCTTTGATTGGTTCTGATTGTACGGATAATAGGTAGACCTCAAAGGAAGCTGCCTTGATGTCTGCCCACCATACTTCAATCAGAACCAATCAAAGCTCGGCGTGGTTCTGACGTCACCACAACCCCTGCAAAAGAAGCAGACGAGCTTGCTCTCCGTATAGGACGAGTTGTGGCATGGATAAGACAGTACTCTTACCAAGGAAACTAATGAAACGTCGCTTCCCCTGTTTCTGTCCTACATCCTTGCTTCTTTTATTAAGAATTTAATTAATTTTTAATGTGGTTACTATAAACAGGTTTAAAATATTCAGATTTTTTTCACGTTCTTAATTCCACAGTACCTAACGAAAGATACAGCACTTATTTTTGGCATGTGAAATGAAATTGACGTTTATCTCTGCGCAGGTCAGTATACAATATAGACAAACTGAAATACTTACGTTATGTAAGCTTTTTGTGTTGATATTACTATTTGTTATTTGTGAATGTGTTGTAAGAAACGAGGAAGAATAAATAAGGGTAATGAAATTGCATCATGGGTCGTGAGGGTTCTTTCCGTTTTAATTTAATTTCTCTTTTTCGTAAAAGCAGAAAAATAAACGTTGAGGGGACGAAAGCGGAGCTGGACCTTGGGAAAATGTGCAACGAATCGATTGAACCATAGCTGTAAGAATCCAGAGCATAAACTTGTGTAGATGAATGTATGATGTACATTTGTGTTTCAATCAGCTCAAAAAAAAAAAAAAAATTATTTCCTTTTCCTTTTTTAACGCAAAAAACGTTTATGGCAAAAACAGAACGTTTCGACGTTTAGTTGCCTTATTTTTGCTCTTTGCGTTTTCCCGCCAAATTTAGGCAATTAAATAAAGAATAATATTCAGTTATTAATTATAGTTCTTTAATTATCAGGAAATAAATATATGCGTATTTGCGCCGCACTTTATCCGCAAGATACAAGGTACGCCTATTTTCTTTCTATTATTTTTTTTTGTGTCTAAAGACAATTATTGTCATGTCGCATTGTTTTTGTAACTATACATTACACACAGGCCACTTTGCTTTTTTCTTATTTTTGTCCTTTCAGATTTTGTAAATAACAATGGCGATACAAACCGACGTGGCGTAGATCGGCGTCGATTAGCGTCAACGTAGGCGCGCGCCGGATCGGTTCCAGCGACATCAGCAGCAGAAGCAGCTGCCGCAGCAGCAACGGATAGCGGGGGATAGCAGCGGGAGACCTAATGAAAAGCCATAAATTCCGACCTGTTCGCGGACAATCGAGACAAGCAGCCCACCCCATCTGACAAGCGAGCAGACAGGGAAGCCGTACCACCTCTCCTCCTCTTCTCCCGTCCCCACTTCTCCGCCGTTTCCATCACAAAAAGCACGTGTTCCGCGGGCCAGGGTTCCATCTCTTCTTACTCATCCGTGAACCGACACAGCGAACCGAGCACCGATTGGGGGGCAGCGAAAAACACGGCGCGTACCGCGTTTCACCTCATACGATATGGACCGTGGACGGAGCTTATGAGAGACGCGGAGCCAATCCAATGCTGCGCGAGAGTCATGTGGCGTTAGGAAGGGGGCGTAATAATGTGCTGGGCACGTATTGCTCGTGGTGCGTTCAAAGCGGTGGATTGGTTGGGATGGATCGCGGCGTTCACGGCGCTCTATCGTAAGGAAAAGCAAGCGCGCAGGTTGATACGCTCTGAAATATTAACACCTTGCGGAGGACAGAAGTAAGGGGGGAAAAGGTTTGCATCGAAGCTGTCATTGCCCCCCCCCCCCCCTTTCCCCCTCACCGTTCAAGCTTTAGGGCTTAGGAATCGCCTCCCTACCTCGTCCATTTATGCGCCATTCTACGATCGAAATAGTGTCTCCCTTTTATTACCCTTTCTTTTTCATTTGGGGCTGAGCTTTTAGACCACAATAAAGGATGATTTTAAAGACACAAGTTCAGGAGGCTCTCGGAATACAAAGACCTTCAAGATTTTTTTTTTTTTTACTGAGGCATGGGGATTGTGGTTTTAGGGAGGGACAAGAGGCTCGTAGGGCGTCGAAACGTACCAATCGGTCGAATGGAGTGAATTCGTCGTGCGCGAAACTATGTACGGGCAGATGTCGTCAAGGTGTTAGGGGCGTTGGGTGGAGGTGACTTACGCTATGTACGACTGACCGGCGGCGTTCGTTAGAATGGTGCTCCCAAATGTACCTGGACTCGTGAGACCTGTGCGGCACATGCGGAACACAAACGATTTGTCTACTCGCTAGGAGCCGACACTGACACGTATATATGACTGGCTCTTTGTCAAAGAAGAGGGAGTGTGTGACTATAGTGAGAAGTATTGTGTGTGCCTAGGGTTTAAATTTTCCGCGTGTGTGTTTAAAAAAAAAAAAAGAAATACCTTGCTGGTAGTGAACAAAAATATATATTTCAGCCTAATTTGGCTCATTTTTTTTTACTCAAATATATGCATATAAATTGTAACGTAAGGCTTCATTAACGTATTTATATGGTGCAAATTGGTGCTTACTGAAATATAAATAAAAATATGTTTTTTTAACAAACATTTGTAGAGAAAATGCCGAGAGCAGCGCAACAAAACATTGTCGATAATCTGACAGTTTTGACAATATAGAACGGGGGGATTGGTGGCCGAGTGGTCTAGCGCACACTGACTTTAGCACACACCAGCTTGGAGCACGTGGAGCGAAAGCTCGCACTGCAGAACCCAGGATCCTGGGCTCAATCCCCACCCGTGTCCGTTTCGATCTGGATGAGCATCGTACCGGCGTGCGGTCGTGTATATATCACTACTGCAGGCGTGGTGCGCGTTAAAGACCCCAGGTTAGCGGTTGTACCGCACTGGCTGAATTGCTCATCTACAGCTGAGACACCAGACGCCCACTGAGGCAGACTAACTTCCGGCTGTATAAACATACACACAACAATTTGCTTTGACAATATAAAACACCGTCGTAAATTCTACCTCCAGATATGAACTTATATGACCAATACTCCGTACGGAATCACCTAACATCGATCACCTCTCGGCACCGATCAGTCCAGAAGTCCGGAAAATTGTTGATGCCCCAGGTTCGCCCATTTCTGCTGCAGTTTGTCGAACTTCTGGTCAATGTTGCTGGGGTTTCTTTTCCTTCAGACGACGCTTCATCTGTTCCCAAAAATGCTCGAATGGGTTAAGGTCAGGGGAATGACCCGGCGACTCGATCAGGTGTTTCCCCTTTTTCCTGGACAAATTTGTCAGAAGCTTGGATGACTGCTTGGAGTCATTTTCCTCTGAAATACGTAGCCATGGCCAAAATTCCTCCGTGCCCCGTGAAGCATGACGTCCTCAAGGATACGCTCGTAGAGTTCCGTCGTCATGACTTCTCGAATCCGGTGAAGGAGACCAGCACCACGAGCAGAGAGAACAAAACATATTGTTTCTTTAGGCAGAAAAAATAAATTAATTCCGCTGGCCACGAGCAGGGAAACAGCCCCGTGCCGTGGCGCTCGCTCCACCATACTTTACTCTAGGCGGTTGATAGTGATGATAAAATCTGACGTCTTCAAGACAAAAGCTTGGAAGCCTCGATGGCCTACAGTCGAGGGTTCGTGCGGCTATCCTATCGACCAGGTGGGACGTCCACCTGCGTTGCCCTGGAGTGCAGTGATTAAAGAGGCCTCCTCTGAGCCTGTTTCTCTTGAGAATTTCGGAAACCGTGGCTGGTGCTACTTTGAATTCCTCAGAAAGCTGTCGCTGCTTTATCCTTTATCACAGACCGGGGGTCGCGGACAATCCCCTTTTGAAGATTCTCCGCTAAGTTCCGTGCACCTCATAACTTTCCGATTTCTCGCAAAATATTTGTATTTCAAGAAGAAATTTCAGGAAACCATACTCATCTAATTTGCTTTCTGAAAAAAAAAAAAAAAGATGCAGGAGATTAATAACGGTTACAATGTGAAAAAAAAAGGCAACTAGAAGACGAAATAAAACCCACTGGTAATGCAACATTCAACCACTGGAGGCAAAAACGCAGCATTAATTTAAGGCGCACCCATATCAACAAAGAATATTATTGACTATTCGTTAAACGTAAATAAAAAGATCTTTCCGAGAAAAAAAAAACTTTTTTGTTTCACTATTATAGGCGAAAAAATGTTAATCTTGTGGTTCAAGCCATATCACCTAGGAAACAAGTGTCGTGCTTGCCAATGATGCAGCTAGAAATGCGACTAGAAAAAAATAAAATAAAGAATATGGGGTTGTATAATAGAATGGAATAAAGATGTACGTCACACACTGCGACTAGACGACAGTACTGTCGGTCCGACCTTCTACAATACAAGAATAAGGACCGCGCAATACGTCCACGAACGGTTCCCCCTGACCAGCACCAGACCTGTGCAAGCTTGATAAAGCTTGGCGGAAGCACGGCGCAAAGCGGCAGCCGCGTTATGCCAGCACCTTCGGCGTCCAGTTTGGGCATTGCGCTCCTTGTAAACCGTGAATGCGTCCGGGACCATCTCAAGTGCTAGACACTATTGGCGACGTGCGCGATGGAAAGCGTCGCTGCGGTCGGCCTTCCACGATTGGCCGAATGCTGACCATGACGTCGGCAAAGGATTTCTTATTGACAGAAATAAGAGGAATGTAAGAACTTCAATTTTGATGGTGTTGGCAGTGTTGGTTTCAGAGCGCTATGATTTCGAGCTTCCACCATGTTCATTAGAAATACCATCGAACTTGTTGTTTGCGAGGTCATGACGTCACGAGAGGTAACCGTACGAGGGCGCCACCAAAGCGTCTCGCCACTAATACAGACGCTCCGCCTTCAGCGCGAGCTTTCTGCCCTTGCTAACACGAATCTCAAGGCACGCGCAAGCAAAGCACTGCGGAAACCATTGAGCTCGCACTGAAAGCGGAGCTTCTATACTCTGTTCCATACTTAGTGTGCAACGCTGTCAAAGCTATTGGCGCGAGCGCGTGGCTTTATCTATGGTTTTGTTTGCGCGAGGACGCGTGCAAATGACCAACGAGATCAAGCACCACGCTCGCGCCAGTAGCTTTGACAGCGTTGCACGCTAAGTATGAAACAGAGTATAGTCTCAGCTTAAGGGTGAACGGAGTACAGTAACTGGCGGGATGAGAACAGCAGCATCGGGCGCCTCCCACTAGCATGCCCGGCCTTCAGCGCGCTCTCGCTGCTTTTCGTTGTGCTTTGAATGTGCGTGCACTCTCGATGTTCACAAGCCACCGAAGCACCGTCGAAGGTGGGAAGCTGGCGCTGAACGCGGGACAACGGAAGGACGTCCCTGTCGTCCTTACCTTGGCAGTGACTTATAGTGACGAGGCGATGGCGTCAAACAGAATGGAGCGGGCCTTGCCTTCTGGCGTTATTGGGTGAAGGCACCGGGCAGATATATTGTTCGTATTTCTGCTCGTTTCTGCCTTTCTTTTAAGCATCGAGGGTCTCCACTCGAGAAAAAGAAAATAAAGTTGGAAGAGGTAACGAAAGGAATTTATTTCTCTTCGTAAATGAAACACGTACGCAAAAAAAAGAAACGATATCTACCCAAAAACAAAAGAAAAGAAGAAAAAGACGAGCCTCACTACAGGAGACAATTCATCCTTCCCTCTTGTCCCTTCCCTATTTATCCCCATCCCGCCCTCTCCCGTTTTCCCAGATCTCCAGGCTGCTTCCCCACCTCCGTCGGCCGCCCGAACCCTGGTTCGGGACCCCTGGAAGAGTGTGGAGAAGCAGCCGACCCCCTCCGCGACAAAGGGCAGAGACTCCCCTCATCCCACCCCTCCGGGGCGCAGAGAGCGTCCCACAAGCAGCTCGCTCTTTTCCCTCTTCCCCGGACTCGGGACTGGGGAGCCCACGTAGCTCCCCATTCGGAACCTTAGGAGAGAAGGGCCTCTCGCGCCGTCTGTCCCGAAGGCGCCGTCCCGTCCCCACCTCGCGGCTCCACGTCGTGAGCGTGCGTGAGTCACGAAGTTTCCCAGGGAGCATTCTACGTGGAGGAGGACGGGAAGTGCTGACTCACGGCTCGAGGGGAGGAGTGCGGGGCAAAGAACGGGGGATCAGAAAGACGCGAACAAGATTGCATAAGGTGTAAAAAGATCATACCAATGATCCCCCTTCTGCGCACTGACCCCTACATGCTCGGATGCGGAAGCTCAGACGCATCCGACGCTACGAGGTAATGGGACCAATCAAGCAGCATGAAAAGTGCAAGTCACTAAGCCTCCTCTGTTTATGATTGGTTCAGCGATGATAGAACACTAACAAAAGCATGATGAACACCATGTTGGGGAGTCTTTGACGCTGTGTGATGGGTACCATCAACTCGTAGCGTCGATTGCGCAGTAGCTTTCTTCTGTAGAATGTCAGACACAGCGCATAAATTCACAATAATTCGTCGTGTTTTTTTGTTTTGTTTTTTGCCTGAGTTGTTTGTAAGCGTTGTAAAGGTGCATGTGGAGTTTTAGTAGATCCATTAGATTGTTTTTGCATCAGTATGACGATACTCGATGACTTGCCGATAAATTTTCGCTTACAGCGTGTTGTTATCGGATATCGCTATCGGAGAGTAAAATTAATCTAATAAATTCCAAATGTCGGGGAGTTGGGGAACAGACCCTCTTGAAGTGAAACCGGGAATGTAGGGGGGGGGGGGGGGGGGGGGGGGGGGGACGATGGCGATTTCTCACGAGCTTCTGAGTGAATCGCGACACAGCGCCGCTACGATCTTTGGCCCGCTGAGGAACTACTGCCCTAACACCAGGTTTCTCGAGCGAGTGTGCGAACGCGTCTCCATAGATTTTCAAGTGAATCCGAACATCGGAGCTCGAATCCGCGGACACTTTAGCGTGTTAAGGAATGCACTTCGAAAGAGCAAGATGGTGGGCAAGACGGTGTGCAGACATGTATAAAATCTATTTTGTCGCTGATTCTTAATGTCTTCTTTATCCACTCTTGCCTCTAGAGCGTCAACCACTGATTTCCGTCAGCCGGCGAAACACGATAAGCTTTTCGGCGACCCCATTCGTCGTCGACAGTGCTTCGTTTCAAACGGATCTTCGTCCTTGGTCAGTTGCTAGTGGTGCCTCTGGGCAAAAAGGGGTGACCAAAGCAATTGAGGACGTCCCGTGTTGGTGGATACCGGCACGGATTTATGTGCTGTCTTGACGCGTTGATTGGGATTTTTTTTTTTTTATCTAATGCAGACAACAATGCATGAAAGAGGCCATGACTGCACCCCCCCCCCCCCCTTTTTTTTGTTTTCTTTATTAGAGCGCAGCTCTTGGGCGCCAGTTTCCGGCTTGAGCGGCGCCCCCGTCGGCGTCGGCGTAACCGCGCGTTGCATTCTGGGTCGTTTCCGATAATGACGTCACGAGGGTAACGAGTGACGTCACGAGGGTCACTAGGGTCACGAGTGACGTCGCTCGTAACCGCTCGTTGCATTATGGGACGTTTCCTAACGAGTGGCGTCACGAAGGTCGCTCGTGAGGGTCACGACGTTCACAGGCCTTCACGAGTGACGTCTCGAGGGTCGCTAGGGTAACGAGTGACGTCACGAGAGAGGAAGGAGGGAGGGGAAGGAGGAAGGGAGAAGAATCAGAGAAGGAAGAGGGAGCAGGAGAGGAGGGGCAGCAGAAGAGGGTCGGAGGAGGAAGAAGGGCATTCCCTCCTCTCTGTACCATGCCCTCCTCCTCCTAAAGAGTTGCGCTCGAATTCGGCATTACAACGAGTTCAAAACGTCTTTTATTTTATTTTTTTCGTTTGTTTCTTTGCTTTTATTTTTTACTCGGGTGGCACAAGCTTTTCTTACTGTTCTACATGCCGCGGTATTCTCATCACGAGCGCTGCTTTACGATGAGAAATTTAATCCCGAACGCGTCGACCACCATTACTCTTTTAGAATTAGCAAGGGTGGCGAAAACAGACGTACGGTTTCGTCTAAGCGCGATTTTAGATATCGGTTCATTTTTATTTTTTTTTGCGCACGAATTGACTAACAGACGCTCGGATTTGTATGTCTTCTAATTTTGCCAACCACTTTAAAATGTCTAAATAATCAAAACGTCATCTGCCGCGCTTTGTTTTGTTTTTGTATCTTTGTCACGGGTTCAATCATAGCCCCCCCCCCCCCCCCCCCCCCCAACCCTAAACAGTATTTTTCTTGACTCGCCATTTGAATAGTGTTTGCAATCAACACAAGATCCAAACTTGAGTTTGCATCATCGATTTGGGACCTTCTCATCAACTCGCTCCTTCTTAACATATATAAAACCATCCGAAATCCTCTTGTGTGTTTTTATTTCCTCGAACTATTTCCGTACTGCCAGTTTTAGTACCATGAAGTCTCATCTAAGCCCACCTGACGTTTAAACTGCGCCGTAATATTTAACGCCTTTGAGTGTTTCTTAAGGTTTAACCATATCCTCACCCAACCCTTCGCGCCTCTCTCTTACTGCCACCATTTTACACTTAATCACGCAGCGGCCACCAATCTAAAGAAGAGCTCCGGTGATTTTTTTTTTTTTTAGCCACCCGCATTGAACACAGTTTTCGAATACCCAGGTTTTAATTTTTTCGGCATGCTATTTATTATTTCTAAAAAAAATATTCCTTTTGATATAATGGTGAACTGAGGTTTTGCCAAAACCAACATTAAAATTTTTTCTGCGCTTTTCAACGGAATGTCTTCACACGGTGTAAAACTTGCAAATCCAGCAGGCAGTCCACAAAAAAAAAAAAAAAAAAACAGTATTTTGTGTGTTTTCTCTGTTTGTTTGTTTGTTTGTTAGTAGAGCCTCCCAGACCCTTAGACCAAATATTAAAACTCTATAACTTCGAAAAAAAAAAAACATTATTGCGACCTTTAATTTGGGTGACCATTGTTCAGATGTGACAAATCATATGTTGAACCAATTTTGAGGCAAATCAGTGTCTATGAAAATTTCGCTGGGGTTAACTTTTAAGCTTGACGTGCCCCGCAACTGCACCAATTTGCATTTCAGTTCCTTCCCCCGGAAGACTTCTACCGACCGGAACCGTATGCCCGCCTCCATCGTTTCCAAACCGACATTTCTAATCATTTTGTATAATCCCTCCAATCCGCGTAATTATGTCGTTATTGTTTTAACCCACCCCTCTCATTAATGCTCCGAACTTGGGGATAATTAAATCAACGTATAACTCCGCTTCGAGCGAAAATATTAAGATTCTTAAGATATTAAGATTCTTAAGATACCCTCAAGATTCTTCTTTTTTTTTTTTAATTCATCCGATGTTGACTTACATCTTGCAAATAAAATTGAGGCGGATAATGTCATTGCTGCTGGGCAGCCAATAGGCTTGCGTAAAGCATGGCAAGAAAATAAGCGGGAAGCGTCTAACATATATAACGTAATTCTCCAAGGTTTCTTTTTTTTTTTTTTAGTTTGGACGCAAAAAATGATAAAATCATAGTTCGGCTTAATAATAGACACTCACGTAAATCTACTCAAGCCATAAAGGGCTGAAACGCAAGCCGACCAGACTCAAACGAAGACGTGAGAGAGGACAGCTCGGGACTTCAAACAAATACAACAAAACACGCAAATAAGTTTTTAAAAAAAATATGAATGTGAAAAGGGAAAGAAAACGAACTCAAAACACGTCTAAAACAAAAACACACACACAAAAATACAGCTAGAATAGAAAAGCCCTGTGGGCAGTTATCGGCTGGAGAGATTTCCAGGGATTTAGGGGGAACAATTGGGCGGCACTTCTCTGTCGAATCCCCTCCACTTCCCTCTCTCCCTGCCTTTCCCCCATTTTGTGGCAGAAGGGGCCACGTCCCAGAGGTCCAGGACGGAGAAGGACGTGTCGTAGGACACGCGTGCTAAGGAGCCGTGCGGGAGGTCCCGATTCCAGAGCAACGCAACGTACGGCGCTGATGCGCGCACGAGGGGATAAGAGACAAAGGCGAAAGAAGGTTAAAATACTAGAGAGAGAGAGATATATATAAAAAGATAGAGAGAGAGAGACATGGGAGTTCTCCCCCTCTGCTGTCCCATCTGCGCACGTGCGCACGCGAGGAATGAGAAACCGAAGCCGTGAGAAACAAGAAGCCAATAAGAGAGTAAAAAAATTAGGACAAATAAAATGCAAAAACGGCCCCGAGTCGAGGTTGGCAGGCGTACTAGATTGACCAGACTGTTACTCTACGGCACAGATATATTTGTTCCCTCGCATGTGGCACCATCGTACGCGCTAAAGACGAAGCAGCTATCTCCGTTTTCTTCTCATTTTTTCTTCCTTTGCAGGAGTAATGTTTGTATTAATCTATAGACGCTTTTAAGCAGCTGTGCATGGACGCCGCCATAACCGACCTTCCAGTTTTTGTTTCCTCTTACTGCGTTTACTTCACTTCATTATTACCATAGCAGGCGAGGTTATTGCCATTTTAGATTCTCTTGTGTCCTTTTCCCCCGCATTGGCCACTGTAGAGGCTCGTCAACGCCCGTTTCAGTGGCTTGGTATCTCTAAAACGTCTATAGCCTCAGCAGACGAACGTGCAATGGCCACGTTTACGCGTGACTAATCCTCCCATTTTGACGGTTCATTCCGACAATCCACGGTTTTCAGAGAGGTTCCACGTGTGACTCAGCAAAACCTCGACGCATGCACTTTTAGGAAGTTCAAATTACAGCCATCAGATCACCGTAACAAATTTGAAATTATGCTTCATACTTGACGGACACAATGTCTCGTGCATAACACCCTGAAAACCTATGATTTCCGTTAGCTGGAATGGGATTCTACCGACTCACCTCTGCGCCTCACGCAGCGAGCGCGCCATCTCGTGGACGTCGCCGCACTCACATCTTTTCGCCCGCGAGACTTTTTCAGCTCGGCGCGGGAAAATCAAAATCCGTCTTTATTCCGAAGAAAAGCATCCTCGTCAAAGCGTGTCAATCGCTTCTGCGTGATGCACGTTGAGACACCAGCCCAGCAGCCGTATACGACTAATAGACTGATGTCCTTTAACACCACCACGATATTCTTCTGTAGATGAGAAATATAGCCAGAGAAGTATACTGCGCTAGCTAAATTTTTGATCAATGCAATATGAAAACCTTAGCCAGTTCCGTATGAGAAATCTAGCCAGTGCCGTATAAAAATTTAAGCCAGTGCAGTATGATAATTTTAGCCAGTAGAGTATGAGAAATTTAGCAAGTGTAGTACAGACTGCACTGACTAAATTTTTTCATCTGCAGCGGAGATGCCAGATGTCTATTGGGGCCGACTAACTCCTGGCTGTCGAAATGTAGATAAAACTCAAATACTTATAAAATAAACAATAATATTATTGAATTGGTTAGGTGCCGGGAGTCACCGCCCAATCATAAGTGCCCGGTCGTATGCAGCCCTCCCTTCATCCAAGAGAGAAATGCGCGTGAGCATTAATAAATGTTTCTATATCGCAGCAGGAAAACGAACGACATAAGTGCAAGGAGTCACCGAAGTAGTACACGCAAACATCCTGGACGCCGATCAAGAAGACGTTGGTACAATTGTCTTACGAAGAAAAATACATGCCGGTCACGCTCAACCCGAGGGAATCGCCCGTCCTCGCATGCGTGATGTCAAGCAGTCAAGCGCTTTTAGGAGCTCTGTGCTTAGACTCGCGTGCAGTTCTCAAGACCGCGTGCGGCTCTTTCGTAATTCACGTTTAATTGGTCACCATCATCCGTACACCAGAGGAAAGTATCGTCAGAAGAAAAGCAACAAAAAAAAAAGTTGTCAGAACTAAGTGCTACGAGGATGTCGTAAATGCTCATTTCACGAGATCTAGGTATAATTAGTACAACTGTTCGCGTGTGCATAGTTGCTGTTGTGCCTCTACGGGATTTGAGAAGACTGTCGTCCTCCGTTTCGATCGGAATTGTCTTCCGCAATTTATGGGATTCCGTTGTTTTTCTTTATGCTAAATACTGTCACTGGAAGCCTAGTGGTGACGATTTGTGACGGGGTACAAATAAAAACCGAAAAACAGGTGAAAACAAAAAGGAGGGGGTTCTGGACTCGTGGGCGCTGATCACGCTCGAAGTGGTCCTCTTTCTTTCTTTTTTTTTTTTTTTTTGTGATTGATTTTTTTACTTGGTCGGTATTCAACTGTCCCCGCGTTTCCTAATTGTTAAAAAAACAAAAAACGATTCGTCATTTTGTGAATCCGCGTAATTAGCGTTCGGGAATCATTAGGCTCGCCCGACCGACTCTTCAACTCGAGACGATTTAAACGAAGATCGGATGACCAAGTGTAAAAACGTAGAAAAAAAGAAAAAAGAAAAAGGGACGCGAAAGTGATGATGACAAGAGAAATCACGCGAGAATTCATTTTGGTCAGGCACCAAGGTCAACGTGCAGCTCCAAAGTATAGGCGTCTGTTGTCACCAGGTTCAGAGGCACCATAGGCCGTTTTCGTGGTACAGTTGCCATGTTAGATTATGACGTAGTCTGGTTGGGTGACAAAAAATACAAGAGATAGTTTAGACAAAACTACATTAAAAATACATTATTGCCGTAAAGAAGTAGAACTACTGGCACGAGCACCTTGAATTTTAGATTCTTCCAATCGGAAAATGACGTAATATGCTATTTGGCCCCAACTCAGCTGCGTCAAAATTTAACGTGGCGGCCTCCACAAGAAAAAACGGCCTATGCCATTAAGCAGGGGTCTAAACAAAGCCCGGCTTCCAGAGATCTTCCGACCGGTCCTTCCAACGAAGCCCGGCCCGCTTCCAGCAAGCCCGCTGCTACCGCGGCGCAAAAATAAATAGGCGCAGGAAAACGGCGTCGCGACTCGCACCAACCGCGTAAACAAAGTTACTTAGTGACAAATTCGCTCAGGCTAAGAAAAGTAGTCGAGGGAAAAGGGGTGCTGGGGAGAAGGAAGCGAGCGGAATGCTGGAGAGGAGAGAGGGAAACCTCCTCCTCTCTCCAGCGTTCCGTCTGCTTCCTCCTGCTCAGCCTCCTTTTCCCTCGAGAACTTTTCTGAACCTGTACCACTCCTCGCCCCCCCCCCCCCCCCCCCCCAAAACCGATTACGTGTTAACACATCCATCGAGCCAGTACATCCACCGAGCCATTACATCCATCGATGGATGTAATGGCACGGTGGATAAACTAGCTCGTTGGGTCTGTTGACATGTGTATGGATGTAGTTGCTCGATGGGCGTAGTTGCTCGATGGATGTAATTGCTCATGCTATCCGTTACGACACCTAGCGTCCAATACATCCATCGTGCTAACGCATCCATAGAAGCAAAGATGGCCGCCACTGGGTCTTTTTTTGCGTTGTCGCATTCTTATGTGGAGCGCAAGTTCGTCTACTTCTTTTGCAGGGATTGCGTTGACGTCACAACGCCGAGCTCTCTTTGGTTCCCATTGAAGGACAGTGGGTAGACCTCGAGGCAGCTTGCTTTGAGGTCTAACCACTGTCCTTCCAATCAAAGCCAATCAGAGCTCGGCGTGTTTCTGACGTCAACGCGACCCCTTCGCAAGAAGCAGACGATTTGCTCTCCGCGTGGGCTCGAAGGAGCCACAAGGAACAAACGATAAGCCCCAGAACGTTAGTATATCCCAATTAAATTCTATAAGACATTCAGATTTATTTTTCTCAGAGTAAATAAAAGGTATGATTGTGTGTACCGTCTTAATTCTATAATAAAATTTATATTTAGTTAATTGTGAGGGTGAAAAAAGGTAGTAACTAAAGTTTGATCACTGTGGAAACAACGAGACGACGATGCATGTTCGACTTTGGAAACGCCGAGGGCCGCAGAAAGTGCATGCCGCACAAAGGGTCCTTTTACTCACTTTTGTATATGCAATTTAGCGTGCAACTCTTCAAAATAATGGGAACTCTTATACAGCATAGTTAAACGAAGAAATAAACCTGCGTGATTGATGGATGTGATGGCATGTTTTTGGAAGAAACTGCTCGATGGATGTGATGACACGTTGGATGTTACGGCACGATGGATGTAATGACACGCTTTTGGACGAGGTTGCTCGATGGATGTGATGGCGCGGTGGATGTAATGGCACGTGGATGTAACGGCCTGATGGATGTAATGGCTCATGGGATGAACTGGCCAAAAATGGATGTAACGGCACGATGATGTGCTGGCACTATAGATGTACGGTACGATGGATCTAACGGCACGAAATTGGACGTAATGGACCTTTTCCGAGAAGCGTTCTGCGCACGCGCGAGCGCCCGATGCCAAGCGCTGGAAGTCGGAACGAAAAATCGAGGAAATTCGGAATGAGGCTATAGATCGACGAGTAGAGCACGTAATTGCAGCATATATATAATTGTGTTACACAAAAAAAAGAAAGTGCACGGAAAGAAAAGCACGACGTTTGGGTGGACGCTATGTATTTCCCTCTTTAAAGTCGCGTTGGGCACGCGACGCTGCTCAGAGAGCAAAGCAACTGGCAGCGTAGCTCCCAGTATCGATTAGTAGCGCAGGTAGTTCACTTCCTCGATTTTTAGTTCGTGCATCCACCGCCTGGTGCCGTCGGTATTTGGAAAAGGTCCATTGCTCGATGAATGTGTTAGCCCCCAACCCCCCCCCCCCCCCCCCCAAACCCACTTCCTTCAAACAAAAATAACATAAGGCGTGCCCTCTCATTATAATATTCATTCGAGATTCTCATTATCAGCATCACTATTTCATTTATATTTGGGTAACGACGTAGGTTAAAATTATCTTTCGTTCTCTGTGTCATATCTATCGCATATAGTCAGCATTTGTTCTATTATTCTCTTTCGTTTTCTGCCAATTGTGAACACGCTAAGTATGCGTGGTGAGATTTCTGGGTCCCAATTATTGTGTAATATTATAATTAGCTATACTCGTTTGCACTTAAAAAAAAAAAAAAAAGTTTTGCGCATTGTCCATACGCCGCGCGAAGTAGTGCTTACAAGATTTGGTTGCTGGAGGAAGAAACGATTCTTTTGGCGTTTGAAATATGCATGTCTTGACGAGATAGTATAAGTCTAATCTAAGACACCATCTACATATATCTTAATTCTCTACATAAATGGAGGAAAAAAGACGACGAAGTGTTCCCACGCCGAAGCACATTCTCATCGCTCTTCAATATTTAGTTAGATAACTATTCTTAAATTGAACCTGCCGGTAGTGAGGTCACCCACCATCGACCTGAACGACGCCATGGCCACGGGGGACGGGGTTCAACCGCCCCCCGATCACCAAACGGCTACTGTCAGCGGCTTGGTCCTTTCAGCTGCGACGGTCCAGCCACCTGCGTTACTGAATGGCAAGTACACAGACGAGGACGGATCTTTGACGCCCGAAACTAAAATGTGTATCGACTCCCTGACCCCCGGACAACAATTTCCTAGTTTTACTGACACAGAAAATGGCTCTACCACAGATGACGAAGGTTTCACTCTTGTGAAGTACAAGAAAGCAAAGAAACGGTGTCATGAGGCCAAGTCACTATCCTCGAGCAGCAGTACGATCATATCTGTAGACTCAAAGAAATCGTCTCTTACTGTCATCTTCACGCCAGTAGACCAAACAAAAGTGATCACCAAATTAAACCAACTAAGACTGTCAGAGCTGCTTGAGTCGAAAGCGCCCGGCTCCATAATTCAGATCAGACCGAACTACAGGCTCAACTTGATATCTGTCGATATACGAAATAATGACGGCCTGTCATCTCTCCTGAAGGTGACCTCTCTGTTGGGTATCTCTGTCAGACCCTTTGAGCCCCGTTCCCAAGCCCAGGCAACTGGAGTCATCAGAGGAGTCGATACCAACATCGACAGTGCCGAAATTCATGCACAGCTAAAGGCCAACAACAACGCATCGGTTACATCGGTTCGTCGAATGGGTACGTCCACCGCAGTAGCCATAACTGTCTCGTCGTCAAGACTTCCTGAGTACGTTCTCCTCGGTCTAGTACGCCACAAGGTAGAGCCATTTTTGGAAAAGCCAGTTCAATGCCATCAATGCTGTCATTTTGGACACGTTAGGTCCACTTGCCGTAACTCTCCAACGTGTTCACGTTGCGCCGGACCACACCAGCGAAATGACTGTGATGCTGATACAACGACATTTCGGTGCTGTAACTGTGGTAAAGAACACGAAGCGACATCGCATCAATGTGCAAAATGGAAACATGAGTTAGAAATACGTCACCAAAGACAAGTAGCTGGGAGCACATCACCCGCTAAACCTGCCCAGGACACGATCAACGGTGTTCTTGAACAAAACAGACCTGGCCTACTAGATCCTCAACGCGATGCGCGAATCCTTAAGAATACAAAGCCGAACACCGGCTCCACTGGATACATTGAGCAACAGACGACAAATACTTCTATGAAGGACAAAGCCTCGTCTCAACAAGGACGCTCGACTGATGTTCCTGAGTCCCGAAAGCGTACTCAAGGCCGGTGGCAAATACCTCAAAAACAACCTTACAAAGACGCGCTGGTAGGAACGTTATCAAGAAAACAAGAGTCAAGACCTGAAAAAGACCCTCCTTCTTCGCCAGAAGCAACATCTGGGATCTGGTCAACAATTATCATCATTGCAGAAAGTCGCATACGACAGTATCTCACCCAGTGCACGTCCCCAGTGGCTCACCTTGCTCTGCAAGCATTAGATATTTTTTTCCCAATTTTAATTAATTTAATAAGCTAGAATATGGACATATCAACAACTGCCGCGCACTAAGATGTGCACTGCCTCAATTGAAGAACTAATTAGTGACTCAACACTATTCCAATGGAATGCAAGAGGACTCCAGTCAAACATGTCAGATTTTCGACAATTCACACATCATCATCACTTCCCTATAATTGTAATATGCGAACCAAACCTTCCAAAAGATTTTAGGCTCTCAGGGTACGAGATTTTCACATCCCTGCGGTCAAATGGACCCAGTCGAGTTATGCTTGCTATACGCAAAGACCTTACATATGTCAATCATCTCATTACACCCCATGCAGGCAATGAATACGTATCTGCCACAGTAAGAAACGGCAATCGCTCATTTTCAGTTATAGCGGCCTACATATCACCACGTGCAAAATTTGATGGCGCGCACTTTGAAGTTGTAATGAACAACTGCGCTCTCCCTTACATCCTGTCAGGCGATTTCAACGCTCACCATCCCATTTGGGGAGGTACTCATATAAACAATCGAGGCAGAAAACTTTTAGACTCTTTGAACTTACACAGCCTAAACATATTGAACGATAGTAGTCCCACATACCTACGCGGCACTACATACAGTAGCTGCCTCGACCTAACTTTCGTCTCTCAAGAACTGGTGCCTTATAGCTTGTGGTTTACTGATATCGAAACACGCGGCAGTGACCATATCCCAACTTACACCATCCTGAAGGGATTTTCAAGCCGAAAAATTCGCCACACTATTCGTCGTACAAATTGGCAAGCCTACCAAACATCAATGGAGTCTTTCTGCGAGTCTTCTACTAACCTTCAAGACTTCAGTGCTGCTGTTGCTGTTGCTGCCAAAAGTGAAACGAGAGGCTACAATCTTCCTGCGACCCGGACTGCAATCGATGGGGAATATGAACATCTACGTGCTAAGCGTCGTCGCTCGGAAAGACGGTACCGAAGGACCAAAGATATGAAGGATCTACGCGAATCTCGCCGCACGCAGAAAAAAATAGGTCGATACCTACAGAAACTAGGAAGGGTCAAATGGAGGACGAATTGCTCAAAGTTAGATCCAAGGAAACCTCTTACGGGAGTCTGGCGTATGGCGCGTGGACAACGGACACCTCAACAGCAACGATATCCGTTCCGTGCTTTATCTCTGCGCCTAAGCGTGACTGAGATGGAGGTCGCCGAGAACTTCTGCAGCCGTCTCACCCAACAGCCGGCGGGTTCTAATTTATCGTTTGGTCCCATGCAAGCAATCGCGCCACCGTCGTCCGACGACAGAATGAATTTTCCCTTTCGGCCAGATAAACTCCAGGCAGCTTTGGCTACAGTGAAGCGGACCTCGGCTCCGGGACCCGACGACGTTACGTATAGCGCCCTTGCCAACCTAGGCCCACGAGGTCAAAAACAACTTCTTGATTTGTTCAACAATTCATGGGAAACGGGTCAGGTACCATCAGTATGGAAGAAGGGGCGTATCATACCCATTCTCAAACCAGGAAAGTCGCCTTACGACATATCATCTTATAGACCAATAGCTTTATCAAGCTGCATGGGGAAGCTAATGGAGAAAATGGTAAATTATCGCCTTGAATGGTACCTAGAAAATACCGATCAGTACCCGGACGTAATGTCTGGATTTCGACGTGAACGAAGTTCTTTGGACAACGTCATAGACCTCGTCACCTTTGTAGAACAAAACAAGATGGAACGACGAATAACTACAGCCGTCTTCCTTGATGTCATGGGCGCATACGACAATGTGACCCATGAGGCCGTTCTAAATGCGGTAGAGGAACTTGGAATTGGTGGTCGCATGTTCTCCTGGTTAGAGAGCTACCTCACAGGAAGATCTATATATATGTCAACGTACGACGGAAATACAAGTTCTCACATCCTCACAAAAGGCGTACCACAAGGCGGGGTATTAAGCCCAATTTTGTTTAATATGGTTTTGATAAATCTAATCCGCGAATTACCAACCACGGTACATGCATCTATTTATGCTGATGACATTTGTATCTGGGCGACCGGTGTCACACGTCCTCAAATACGGGCGAGACTCCAAAGCGCTCTGAAAGTTACCCATAAGTATCTCATCGAGCGTGGACTTCAAATATCAACTTCCAAATCAGCTGCAATTACGTTCTCCCGCAAGTTAATGGACAGATACCCTATTACTATCTGTGGAGAAAAAATTCCGTACGTCCGGAAGCATACGTTTCTAGGAATAACTTTGGATCGAGGCTTAACGTGGACGCCTCATGTATCCCGACTTAAAATGAAGCTGACATCCATAGTGCATTTTATGCGATTCATCAGTGGCACAACATGGGGCGCAACTGTTGGTTGCCTACAGCGACTTTTCGAAGCCTTCTTCCTCGGACTTCTGAGCTACACCTTACCGGTTATCAACAACACCTGCATTACCAATATACGAGCCCTCCAAAGCATCCAGGCGCAAGCTCTACGAGCCTGTTTAGGGCTACCCCGCTCTGCTTCGACGCCCGGGACCATTGCGGAGGCTCGCAGGTTCCCAATTAAAGCATACATGATACAAGAGACATTGCGGTTGCACTTGAGGCACCTTACACAACATTCTCGCCATCACTTAGCAACGTTACCAACAAACAGACCAAAGTCCAGCTTCTCCAGAACGATAAGAAAGCACGATGCTACTCTAAATAATTTCAATCGACCATCTATTAAGAGCATACCGCCATGGACATTCTTGACTCCAGAAGTAGTGCCGTACATCAAAGGCATTCATAAGAAGTCATCAACTCCACTGCCTGTACTTAAACAACTGGCATTAAGGGTCATAAATGAAACATATGGCTCGACGACACATGTATACACCGACGGGTCCTCTTCTGAAGAACGAGCTGGAGCTGGGATTGTAATACCCGCCCACAGTAATTCCTCCAGTTTTGAAATAGGACACAAAACGACATCAACGGCATCTGAGCTAGCGGCCATACGAGAGGCAGTAAGGTACATCCTATGTCAGGCACCCCAAAACTGGACCATCTTCAGTGACTCAAGACCAGCGCTACAAATAATCCAGTCTTCTATGAAAAATAATGCGTACGACTTTCTGGCATACCAAATCTTCTGCACCTGCCACCGGGCCCTCCTGCAGGGTTATCACATAACTCTTCAGTGGATACCAGGTCATTGTGGTGTCGCCGGCAATGAGGCAGCAGATAGTGCAGCAAAATCAACCAGTAACGGCAAGAAAACTTGCATACCCTACTCCAGATGGGACACGAAAATTCTGGTTAAAGACGTGGCAAAAGAAATTTCACAAAACTACTGGATGAATCCACATTACCACCATCCCAGGCTATACTCCCTTGATCCCCAACTTGCATTCCGCGTTCCATCTGGACTTTCAAGACAGCTAGAGGCGGTCCTGCACCGACTGAGGCTTGGTGTGGCATATACACCGCAGTTCCTTTATCGGATTCAAAGGAGAGATTCCGCGAACTGTCCAAGCTGCGAAGTTGAAGGGACAATTCAACACATCCTGTGTGAATGTGATAAATTTAACGAGGATCGACAAGTGCTGGAACAGACATTAATGGCGTTGGACTCGCGGCCTTTCTGCTCATCAAAAGTGCTTGGTGCCTGGGACACAACTCACCAATTCATGAAGGCCACGAAGGCCTTGGTAATGTTCCTCACGAACACAGAATTATCAGACACTTTGTAGGGTGCTTAAAAATGCCTGTGAGATTTTAATCAATTGTACCATTGCTCACCCTCATTGACAACTTCACCTCATCTTTCTTCCTCATTGTCATACCTTTTCTTCCGCCTCCCCCTTCTCCCCAGTACAGAGTAGCCAACCAGAACCTACGTTCAGGTTAACCTCTCTGTCCTTCCTTAATAAACCCTTCTCTCTCTCTCTACATAAATGGGTAAATTTGTAAGTCTCCAAGTAAAATCTAACTTTTTTTTTTTTTTTACTGCGGTTGTTAGGTTAAAACGAGTATAGATATTGGTTTTCAAAAATAAAGTTTATTTATTCATTCACCTTAGATTATTTTTTTTATTTTTTACTAGGACTTTCAATTTCGCATTTATTTGCTTCTCTGGAATGATTAATTTAGTGTTTCTCGATTTATTTTTGCTTATTTATTTTACGGCCCTCGAGACAGCGACAGATCTCCGATCCGGCTCCTTAGCCAAACAGTCTGGAGACCCCTGCCATGTAAGTCACCGACAACCTAAGAAACGCATGACGTAGCGAGTCTCTAGCATCTTCACTCCGCAGCCAATGAGGCTCTGGTCTATAGACCAACACGCAACTCTGACGTCAAGCAACTGCGGTGGCGCCGTTATCGACGGGGCGCATGAGCAGATCGACGTATCTCTTGACGCGGATCTGGTTGTTTGTCAGTTCACAGTGTTAACTCGCGGAATTGTCAAACAATAGACCAGTTGGTCTGTCGATAGACCGATTTGTATATTGTTGCCTTTGTCGTGCATGCTCTGCCTGCACGTGCGCTAGAAGCGCTCGAGGCTCTCGAGACGCGGAAATGTTATTCAAAGTAGAAAACTCCAGCTGCGCGAGGTGGTACGACTAGTGCCACTAAATAAGCTACGCTTCAGAATAACGACACTCGGCCATATTGTGTCTGAAAAACATGGTTGTCAGTTATCTGAAGCTTTATCTGAAATCACAGGAAACGCTTTTCCGCCTTCAACAAATGTTTAAACAGTTCGCGACAGAGCAAAGCAATATTACATGACCTTCCTAACACTGAATCTAATGCTGAGGAAGTCGCACTTTTGAATCACGACGATCGGCAGTTGCGTCTGCTCTGCGTACGAGCCGAAATGGCGGCGCCCACAGCACTGTCAGGGAATGCAGTGACGATACTCTAAGCGCAGCTCATTTAGTGGCTCTCGGTACGACTAAGAAAACCTCCCTGCCGTTTCCACTTTTGTCAGTGAGTGTATATCATATTGCCTCAATGTCTCGTTCCTGTTTAAACCTTTAAAAAAAAAAGAAAAAAAGAAACTGTTTGCGTTTCCTTCAAACACAAATTTGAATCTTAACTTTTGTAGGCAAAAGAGAGCGACAGTGACCGATGATGCCAGCTACCTTTGCCAGTTTGTGAGTTAGAAATCCTATATGTTGATCCCATTGCATAAACTCTGAAAAAAATATGCCTAGCGTTTTATGATGACTTACTATTTCAATTTCCCTGTTTCCTAACTTAAGAGCATAACTAGCATCAATGTGTTTATTTACAGGTCTGAAAACAATCGCTTTTGTTTTGGTAGTATTTATTTCGAGGCCATTTTTTCTGACCATAAAAGAAACTTTTCTAAGATAACATTACCTTTAATAATCAGTTCATCGATATTCGTCGCAGAAATAAAAATACTAGAATCATCTGCATACATTATAAAACGTGAGTGTTGACAAATATTGACGATGACATTTATGTACACATTGAACAGAAGTGGGCCAAGTATGCTGCCCTGTGGAACACCAGACTTCAATAGTTGCAAAAATGAGGTATGGCCATTTATTGAGACACACTGTTTGCGATGTTGTAGATATGACTGAATGAGTGCCAAAGACGTGCCCCGTACACCATAACAGGAAAGTTTATCAAGAAGCGTTGCATGGTTAACAGAGTCGAAAGCTTTGCTAAAGTCAATAAAAAGTCCCTGTTGGTAGAGCGGCGTCACCGACGCCGACGCAGACGACATACTCTGTTGCCTGCCCGCTTCGCCTATCGGAAGATGGCGCCATAAGTAAATAGCGTAGCTAGCTTGGGCGTCAGCGAACGCGCCCGACGTTGACTTTGGACATGTAGGCGTATAAAATCTTTGGGACGATGCCACCAACAAACATTGATTCAACTGTGAATCCAAAATAAACTTTAGCGCCCCCTCAGCAGGCCGCAACTTTGTAGCGTGTCTAACGAAAACCCACGCACGCCGCGAGGCTTGATCAAAATCACTTGCAGAATTCCTCAGTCTGTCAGGATACCTTACGTCAAACCAACCATAATATTTTAAATTAAAAAAAAAAAAAAAAAAAAAACTTACTGTGGTTAGGAACATATGTTTGTAGTTGATTTTTATTAAACGGCGACGCTCGAAGCAGTCGAGCGTGCGTCGACTGATTCATCATGGGTTCGAGCGCAAAAGCCCCTTTTGATTTTGGCGCCTCAGGACACCGGAATGAAAACTAGCCGGAGTAGCCGGTACCACAGCGCCGTATTTTAAAAATATGTTAAAATACTTTGTTTTATTTACAAATACGCTTTCATAAATCTCGTTTATTGCTTGTGAACTCTGAATATATGAAGGCGTATTATTATTTAAACAAAACAGTCGTGAAAGTTCTCAGAGTTTTCTCAATGCGTTTCCAACACTCAAGTCATCGAAGAGTCCAGTTCTAAATTGAACAAAGATTATAAATGTATATTTTCTTTGCTTAACTGATTGACATGTAAAAGTTGCAGCTTCGTTTACGTTGTGCATAAGTCGGTTAAAATGTTACTGCCCAAACCTTGTTCTTTTTTCTTTTTTTTTTTTTTTTTCGAAGCAGGAAAGGCCGATGCCAAAGAAGACTGCGAAATACCGATAACTGCTACAATTGAACAAATTATGTGATTTGCTTGATAAATAGAGCTTTTCGGGTCACCAGGCAGCAGTTATTCACATAAAAGCAGTAAAATTGGGGTAGTATACCTCATTTTGTTGTTCTAAACGCACAGTTCCGAAAGCTTGGCGTTTGGCGGTGTCGAAAGCAAAACGGACTCTACCTATAGCAGACGACAACTCATGCTTGAAACAAAAAGAAAGATTAAGTGAGCACATTTTACACACAAATATTTCATTTTTAACTGTAGTAATTAAGCTAACTTTTAAATTGCATTATATTCCGCGCTTATTTCGCATATATAAATGTCGCGCGCATGCGCATTGTGAACTCTTTTACCAACATGGCCGCGTTCTTTGCCTTGCTGGGTCGGGGCTCTCCCAGGGCAATTTATCGACTAAAATTGCTCAACGAATGCCACGAGGTCTTCAAGGTGAGAATTTGCGAGCACTGTTAAATTCCCACATTGGCATTCTTTCGTTTCTACGGGGCTCACTTGCAAAACAACCTCTGCGTGTTCCGGAAATGCTCCGCGCTGTGCGATGACCTTAGCGGCGACGGCACCTTACAAACCTTACCGCAGCGGCCGTATTTGGGAGTTTTTGGATTTCCATTTGGATATAATGAATCGATACTGCGATTTAAATTAGACGTTGTGGCAGGGGCTTCGTTTGTGCCTCAGGTGTTTTCCAGAGTGTTTCATTTTCGGCACGGGAGAGTCGAATAGACCTCGGCAGGTGTGTCCTTGCTCGACTTTCCATACCGCAACTCAGTCGATGTCGAATTAATGTCCAAGACTGACATAATAAACTGAAACGAATGTTACGTCTTCAAGCTATAATAACTTAAACAGGTTGGATGGTTTCAGTCCCAACTGGGTCAAAGTGTGTCACCTAAAAAGTTTAGATATGCGTTTTGCTATCAAGCACTTGCGTTATCGGCACCGGTGATAGACATCTGCTCTAAGGGAGGCACTCACTTGATCGAATGACGTTTTAGCGAACGCCCACGTTTCATCGAACGACACTTTAGCGAATAGTCGGACGCCGCGAAGCGGCGTTTTCGGGTGGGCCAAGTGAGTTCGTATTTTTGTAATTAGTTGCCGCAGACTGTCGCCGCGAAGCGGCGTAAAGCGCAGCGCGACGGATGGGTTAACGCGCGCCCCCGTTATTCGCTAAAACGACCATTCGCTCAAATAGGGAGTTTTCGTAGACCGCGTTGCCCCCTCCGCTAAGCGTTCCGCAACGAAGAAGTTGCTACTGCGCCTGCGCGCCGATAGCCTTGACTGTGGAGTTCCCGCTATCGTAGCGGGTTGCGGAGGGCCTTGCGGGACGGCGAAAACGATCTACGAAAACTCCCTAATGTCGCCGTTCGCTAAAATGTCATTCGCTCTCGTGATATGGACCCCTGCTCTAACGGCAGAACGGTTTCGATCTGAGTTGAGCATATTATTCTTTATCTCTAAGAGTGATTTTGGATATGGTTGTCCCGCTCGCCTTTGCGTGACTCGACGGTGCCCTCAATCTTGAGATTTTGAATTGAATTTTAGTATCAGCTCTAACATTTGCATCAATATCAGGTCATAGTATTTGCCGAAATACGGGGTATGGCTATGTCTGGGAATTTATGTTTTGTTTGATTTTTTTTTTCTAGGTTCAGCTTGTTCGACGTTCCCTCTCCATTGCAGGTACGTTGTTTTGATCCAATCATCTTAAAGGGATACTTCAACGAAATTTGAAATATACCTGTCGTGTTCACAAATAGGCTGACTAGGATCCACAATATCCGTAAATGACAATCGCATATTTGTATTTTGAGCCTGATGGCTGTATTTCTTGTTTTAAACGGCCCACTCTGGCAAACGCTCAGAGAGCAGCCAGCGGAGATACGTCACATCTGCCACGATCAGAACGTAGATTGTCTCACAACCCTATGTCTGGACGCAGCAGACGCTGCAAGCTATCCCGGCTATTCCCACTCTGTGGACGTATCTCGTGATGCGCTTTCCGCACGTCGCTGTGCCCCCTCACCAAGGTCACGTGACATTCACACGGCCTTGGATAGGCCCCGATGGCTCGTGGCATCCTCTGAAAGCAGCTGAAGCACACCATCGATCGGGCCACTGCAAATAAACCCAAAGCTGCCTTTGCACAAACTTTGAGTGACGAAATTAATCTTCTATAATCTTGTAGAGGGACATTAGCGACTTCTGGGACACACAACAGAGAGTCTTGAAGAGAGGGGGGATCCTCCTTCAGCTCTTCTCGTCGTGGTTGGAGGCAAGACAGTTATCATCACTGCCTGTCAAGATTCCTACTCTGGCATTACAAACAAAGTGTTAGCGACATCCACCAGGTGCTCTTTGCTAATCGTCTAATTCGTTTTAAAATTCCTTTTCGTGTCTAACGTGATAATGCTCCCTTAAAAATGAATACACCAAGAAATAAGCATTGAAATTTCGTTGTAGTTTCCCTCTAAAAGGGGCAGTATAGAAGATCTCAGAATCACTATAACACAATATCGTCATTTTCTCTTTAAAACCGTCTGAAAGTATACTTCAGGAGAAAAAAATTACAGTGCAGGTCGCCAATGTGACTTGCTAAACGTTACAGTATGTGGTGAGTCGTAAAGCATGTTTTACGCATTCGAGTCACATCATTATGATCACCAGCTAATATTTAGGATAACCCCCGTGCGCAACACGGACAGCTGCTAGACTCCGTGGTGGTGAGTCAATAAGACGCTGGTGCCTGAATCCCTGCTGATTACGGCAGCAGGCCATCACGCTGCCGCCTCCGGCTTTTGTTTGTGGAACAGTGGTTGCAGAGTGTTTGTTTTCAAACGTCTTCCATCTTGCACTCCAGCGTCCATCCGTTCGGTGGAACAGGAAACGTGACTCCTTGGTGAAGGCAGCCCTTTGCCAATGCGAAGAGGTCCAACTCTGATACTGCTGTGCAAACTGAAGCCGTTAACACTGACAAACCTTCGTCGATATGAGTGCAGTGGTTAATTCTTTGCTTCGGAGCCTCATTTGCAACAAGGTTCGCTGGAATGTCCTTTTCGACGCACATCTCGTAGCCCCCGGTACATTTGGAAGGCAATTTGCTTAACTGTAGCGTGTTGGTAGGCCTGCGTGCACCTTCATGGTCAGCATTCACGCCAGACATGTATGGAATGTGATGCTCTGCAGTTGCCATGCCGTTGTTTCACAATGGTGCCATTTGCTTGATCACTGTACACTTTCACCACAGCAACATGCAAACAGTTCACAAACTATGCTGTTGCAGAAATACTGCCACCCTTGGCCTGGGGGCTGATGAGCGTCTCCTTTTCTAAGCTGAATAAATCATGTGTTGTTCCCATGATGACACTGATTGACACGTTTGCTGCAAGCCTACATCTCGCCTTTAACGGATAGATTATTCTTTAAATGGAGTGCTCATAGGCTACTCAGTATATACACCAAGTTACGCAATTTTTAGAGCCCTGGTAAATGCAATAATCAATTTACGAATTTATATCATTTTCGTCTGGTGACCAGGCAGCACTGCCCAAGTTAGTCACACCATGGTGTCCATAAACTATCTGATCATGAACGCTCTCTCATTCTAGGCGCCCCCATGATCGCCCAAGCTCTCCTCGCCTCAGTACGATCAAAACCTCTCACATACCTCAGCAATCCGAACGCTATTCTTGCTCTCGCCCTCGGCCCGTTGACCTACCACCCTGCGTGCGCCTGTGAGATGTTCCGGACGATGGTGACCACGGCGAGTTCGTCTGTAACTCGCTGTCGCTGGAGCTGGTCACCAGCGGGTCACAGTCAAAATGAACAGCTTCCAGCAACTCTTGATAGCAGTGACTCTCATCGCTGCTGCGATCAATGTCGAACACTTTGACAAGGCGAGCGATGCCATAGACGTAATTGTCACGGACTGCATGCTCGATACACGGAAGGTAAACGAGACAGCTGAAGCTCAAAACGCCAAGAGAGCGAAGTCTATAAGTGTGTGCAAGGGGACGCCACACGGTAAGCTGGCTACATAGGCAGCCTCTAGCTCCGCCCGGATCCGCTTCTCCGGGGGACCCACATATAAATTGATTTATTTACGAAACTATTGCTCCATTTTCAAAACAAGTTTAGCAGGATTATAGGAACATACAATGGGTCATCGCAGTGTTGTTATCTCGCATTTAATTTTTGGCATGTCATAACCCCTTTAATCCCGCTGCCGACACGTGCCATATTTTACAAGCTATGCGCCGCTAACATCAAGCGTCAGCGGTGGTCATGATAGTGCTACTCGATCCTGTATTTCTCAGGATGTTTGAACACTTTTTGTGTGGCGGTCAACTTACAGTAGGTTTGAAAACTTTGCACTTTCGAGCGTCCATGAATTTCATTTGCTGTTGCAATGGAGATGGAGGGGGCTGGAAAAAAATGCCACAAGATTCAATTTCGGAAATTTCCTAACCGCTTACACGTTCATGACGAAATTTCGGTAGTTTCAGGAAGCTTTTGCCCTGACGTTCGCCACGACGTATGTGTGGCTTGCTTGAGTGGCAATAGAATTGCAAAGTTTGAGCGTACAATAAATTTTCGGGAAATCGGGGGTAGATTGTATTGATCGTTGCATTTACAAAAGAAATGCGCATGAAATTTCGGTGCCACCAATTGCTGACAAACATTCAGATTCCTGGTTTCGGGGCACCATATATGGTTGCATAGCCTTTCACTAAAGTTTACAATCAACACAATGAGCCCGAGCATCTTCCTAATTCCTACTTCTGCAATTTTAAAACTTATTATGTCTATCGTATTGTTCGATGTATAAGTCACGGTTTTTTCCCCCCGATTTCTCTCGGTGCTCCTTACACAACGGTATGACTTAAATGCATTTTTTTAATACGTATGATCCGTAACTGTGCAAGATGTTGGCCATATCAACGTTTATGACAAAGGAGAAAGAGCAGAGTGCCCGCCGATGGCCTGCTCTTCCGGTGGTCCGGAGACAGTCCAAAGCTTGGCGCCATACGTCCGTGGCTGCAGTTTTGCCAAGCCTACCATATAAAGAAGTGTGGCTTACATACCCACTTTTTTTTATAAACGACCATTTCTAGTGGCATTTTTGTACTAAAGTGCCTTACAAACTGGAAAATATGGCATCTATTCATTCTTTTTGTACGGATTTCTACCTCCTATCCACCATCGAAGCACTGCGGTTAGGTAGTTAGAAGACCGTGGAGAAGACTTCCGTATCTGCCCAGACATAACCTCTAAGAGTTGTGGCGTGAAGCATGTCCTGTTGCACTGCAGATTTGTTTACTTTGACCGTACACATTACCGATCCCAGAATGCAGCCCAGACCAGCACACTGGTTACAATGTGAAGTGGTGCTTCTTGACTTCATTTCCTGCAGTTCTCCAATTTTGTCTGGTCGTCATAAACACTGCAATCTAATACAAATGATCAAAAACGCAGTACAACTGGATATCAACTTAAGGTTCACACTTACCGATCAAGAGACACTCAATCGGGCAGGCAGCATGTAGACACCTGATCATCATGATGTAATCATATACCAGCTTGATCATGTGATCGAGTATAAACTTGAAACCACTTTGACTGCATCAGCTGGCCATGGCCCAACACATACCAATTTTAAAAAGCTAATTGCTCCCAAAATGCCAGAACGCAACTGAACAAAATATATTCTTAAATTGAAAATAATATTCATGTTAAATTTTTTATTATTGCCTGCAGTTTCTATCTCTTACAATTGCAAAAAACGAAAAAGAAAAAATAAATGCATTTACTATTGTAATTTTGCAATGCTCCAAAAGTATCCAAACCTACCGAAACCCTCAAGGTTCAGTCGCAGTTCAGGTACATTCTGAAACTTGTTTCGACTTCAAAACCCGTTTCGGATCAAGTTTTACCCTGTAACTGCTTTAAACTGTGGGGGCCATTTTTGCGGACCTCTACCCAAAATGAAAGATTTGATCGTAAATTTTTTTATCTGCTCAATAACAGTAACTGAAAGAGAAGTGAGTGGAAAGGTGAGCTGAGCAATAACAGAGATAACCAGAACCTGACACTACAGTAAGTAGAAGGAAGATGCATAAAAAAGGACATGCTGTCCCTGACACAGCGAACATTTTAATTGACAACCAATCCGTTCATTGTAAAAGTGAAAGACTAGCCTCATGATTGGCTTTCTGGCGCTGGGTGAGGATCTTGTACCTATAAAAGGAGGTTGGGGCTTCATCAATATCTCAGCTTTGTTAGATGTTGTGTGTGTGTGTTTCTTTTTATGTCTTCCTTCTCCTTCCATTTCCTCAAGCTCTTGTTGTGTTATGGAACCTTGCACCATTGAACTAAAGTGAAATATAAATCTGATTCTTTGTGTCACAGGTACCCAAAGTGCTGGAAGTTTGACTATAGTGGTACAGTTTTCATGGACACCCCTTATTCACGATCCCCAACTGCTGCGAGTGATTGTAGATGTGACTTCCCTGTGCAATAGTAGGGAATTAGATCTATGCTAAAGGGGAGTGGGAGACTGAATGTTAAACATAAACCTTTTGGTGGACATTTACCTGGTTAGGAATGGCAATGAATGAAAGGAAAACTAAATTGAAACGGAGCCCGATGTTTCAAGGCCAGTTCGGCCCCTTGATCACGGGTGACTGTTTTTGCTCTTGTCGTCGTCGGAGTGTGTTGGTGCACCCCAGTTTGGAGCATGGGAAGTTAAAGCTTCCACTGCAGAAACCATGCATCCTGGGTTCAGTACCTACCCCAGCCCATTTCAGTCTGGATAAGCGTTGTGCCGGCGTGCAATCATGTATCACTACTGTCGAAACCAGTTATAATGAAGTCGGTTATAACGAAATAGAGGATATGGCGAAGTGATTTCTCATTCCTGTTGACTTCGTTATAACCGGTCTCAACAGTACTGCATGGTGCTTGTTAAAGACCCCAGGCTGGCAGTGGTACTACACTGACGAAATTTCTCCTCTTCAGCAGAGACACCTGGTGCCGATTGGGGCTAATTAACTTCCCCTCTGTCTAAGCATAGTACACACAACACAATTACTCTATCTATGTCAAAGGCCGATGAGCAGCCAGAAAGGAGGAAGCTCCCTCGATTCCTCGGTTTTATTCAAGAAAGGCAGATACCCTCCCCCCTCTGCAAGGAACAGCTCAGAGATCTGCTCTTGGGAGTAGAGAAGAGAAGAGTGTGAGAGGGAATGGAGAGAAGGAACCTGGGAATTGGTTTTCTGCCTTGCAGAGGACAATTCATTAGGTCGACCTTTAGCCAGTAGGTCGATAATGTCTGGACGAGTACCATCAAAGAAGCTTGGAGTGAAATGCCTCAGAAGACATTCGTATGACACAGGGTTCATTCATTGTTCCATGATTAACAATAAAGGTCATGATTCCAAGCATTACATATATTTGGATGTTTGTTGAACGACTGTTAATAGAGACTATGTGAAATCTCTTCAAAATGTAAATATTGCTGGGAGGAATTCTGCAAAATGGGAGTTTGTTTCACCTTCCAGCTTAGAGCAGGGGTTGTCAACCTCCGGCCTGAGTTTTAGCCCACAAACGAAATTTACCCAACCCACTGGAGTCTGGATGAAAACTGGTTTCAGAAGTTTCCTTTAGCTTCTTCATTTATTTAAATTTTTTTTTTTTTTTTTTTTTTTTTTGTATGGATAACCTACAGATTGGAGTTTCTTAGCTTAAGCATCACCACAGCTATGAATCTCAACCACTTACATGGAAGCCACCATTTGTTGCTTTCCTTATTGCCTCATTGAATCCGCCATACTTCAATATTTGCATGAATTTCTGATGTCTCTGTAGCTTCAGTATTTAACATGGTTGTCCCTCTGTTTTCTTTTTATAACAAAATAATCACTATAATTTCCACACCGTTCCACGTCGGTTTTCTTTTCATTGCCACAAGGAACAACACCCTTCTGACTTTCTTGTGATTTCCAGGTTTATGTTTTACTGTGGTCATTGTTGCTTGCTGCAATTTCAGGTGGTGAACTAAAACCATAGTTGATTTCTCGAGGCAGGCAATATAAGCTGCAGGCTTGTGCAAGAGCAGTTTCGCCTTCCCTAGATTGCTTTATCAGCCCTCAAGCACCTGAGCGACAGTAGCGGTCATAAAGTGTCATTCTTATCTCTTGGCCTGGTTGGCTCATAGATTGCTACTTAAGTCCCCATCTGCATTCATTGAGCAATGGCCCACATGCTGACTGAAGATTGAATTTAGATTGCAGGGTTTGAGCCAGCCATTTTGTTGTACTTCTGGAAGGGATGGTATCTTTCTGTTACGAAGACTTTTGACTTCCACAGGCTACCAAATTTTAGTAATTTAATATCTTCAGTGGTCACAAAAAGTAAAATGCATTTGTTGGGAAGTTAACCCTTGACAGTAGAAACTTTTTTTTTTCTTTCGGTAAAGACTGTATATTTGTTCAGCCATTCGTCGTTCACACAGGAATTAGAATTATGTTTTCACTTGCCTCTAAATTTTCTGTGCAGGTGTGCTGCATTGACTGAATTTACACACTAAAAGATGTTATCTCAGTCTGTGTCCTAGTTTGTCGCCTTTTTTCCCCATTTGCGAAAAATCGGAATATCGTCCCAACGTTAGTTCATTTACCACCCAATTGTCCGAATAAAAATTTAGTACCAAAAAATACAATCTTAAGCATTGGATTTATGATCACAACTTATCACCATCACACCTTTATCTTCGAAAATAAAAATAATAAAAAATCCAGAAAAAAAAATGGAACGATGCTGGCAGATTTTTTTTTCGTTTTTTTATTTTTACTGTATTTTATATTCCAAAAATAAACATCAAAACCATTTTTTCCCCTCTTTCTTTCTTTGTTTTTCATATTTGAAATAAGTTTTAAATTTAGACATGGTTGAAAAACCCCGAGACTGCGGGTAAACGACACAACACTAAAAAGTCTTTTCAACCATGTGCAATGCACACCAGCTCGTTTGCGCCCTTACTTTTTGTTCATTAAATTTAGAACTGTCTAACTCTACCGTCACATGATTCAACTTGGACAGAAGCCCACATTGCACTCATAACACGTTCCATCTCACGTTACTCCGATTATATTTTCTTATACGCTATTGAAATGACCGAATTCACTTTAGAATTGTGATGTTTCAATGATAAGGTAGGATGAATCTCTCTTTTTGTTTGCGAATATTATTTCCCAATGCCGAATATAATTTCAGATTTGTTTTTTTTTTTCTTGTTTTTGTTTTTGCACGTACTGGAGATTTTTTTGAAATGTGCGCAAAGTGTCAATTTGCCTCCCATAGATACATGCATTTTTTTTTCAATCAGTTAATTAATTTAGTTGCAAATCTCGTGTACAAATGTCCCACATCAGCCTATGCGGCATGTGCGCAGGGTCTTGACAGAGATACATACATTCGTCACATTTAGGTTAGGAGAAATAGTGCAACCAGCCTCTGCTGCGTTGCACGAGGATAGCGAACCAGATGTTGGTTGCACTATTTCTCCAAGGGGCGCGGTACCGTCGGGGCAGAGATGCGCTCCGATTGTAAACCGAAACTTAAAAACCCGTCGAATTTGTGTGGTTTTTCAGAAAGTCGTAAAATGCTGCGCGTGCCTCCTATCGTTCTGCAATTTGTTGATTTAGTGTTTTTCGATGATGGTCAGCAGTTTTCTAATTAAAACCATGCCCTTAAACTCAATATTAAAATTAATTACGCAAAAATAATTAACAGTCTAATTATCCCGGACTAATAATTTTCTTAAATAGGCCCCTGGTCCGGGACCAAAACGACACAAGCCTTTTTTTTTTTTTTTTTTTTTTGCTACGCGTAGTTTTTGCAATATCGAATTTGTCCACTTTTCGTGAAACACCCTGTACATATATATATAATCTCATACCATTAATGATTAAAAACATACAGAACTATTACTTCTTAAGTGACATCGCGAACCTGGTTAGTTTCGTGAAGGAAACCTGGGGGTGCCTTTAAAAGTGAACTTGGGCGAAAATGGTAACAAAGATTTTTTTGTCCATATTGTGTGCAGTTAATTTTAAACTCACTTGACTCTTGTTGCTCTCGTTATGGGATCTCAGTGGATGGAATGTTGGATTTCTTTATGTCTGGTCGTATATGCTTCAGTTCTGTAAAATACTTCCAAAGTTGCTGCGTCTTTTGATTGATTGGAATACCGTAGGAGGATGGGGGCGGAACCATCGTGAAGAGAAAAGCAAAAATAATGCCGAAAATGTGTGTATATATATATATATATATGTATTGTATATATATATATACGTGTGCGATCGGGAAAAGGCCGCGCCTCATTACTTGTTTATGCAGACAACAAAAGAAAACTTGACGGGGCCGTGGGCCCGCTTGCTCACACTGGCACGCCTTGCTTTGCTTGTTGGCTCGGTTAATTGTTTGTTTATTTGTTTAATTAGCGCTCTTAACGCTAATTCGGAAGGATGGCCGCGTGTTAGAGTGGAGCCCATAATTCCCTCGAGCTGCCGCCGCCCCCTAGCTAACGAAAATAAATCGGAAAAGGGGGGGGGGGGGGGGGGGGGGGGGCTGGTTTTGGTTTGGAGTTGCGCAAGAAACCGGGGCATCATCTGACGCGCGCCGCCGAGCGACTTCCCTCACCGTTTTTGTCTCGTAGCTACGGCGCTTCTTTGCACCAGTCGGACGCTTGGTTGGTTGCGTGGTTTCGGACTCGGCTTCGCTAGGTGGTGGCGCGGCGCTAGGATCGCTTGTTGCCCAATCCGTCATCGTTAGCTATAGTGACTTGTTTGGGCGCGCGCGCGCGCGGAGTTTTGTTTTTTTTCGGAGCTGCGTTCTACTTGCGCGGCGTTCCTGGGCGCTGCGGTGGTCCGAAAGATGTTGACGGTGCTGCTGGTTACTTGGTGCAATTAGTATAAATATTGCTTAGCGCGAGTGAGAAACCCTACTGCTGTTTTCACTCGCACTTTTTTCTTTCTTTTTTTTTTTTTGGGGGGGGGGGGGGGGGAGGAAGTATTTCTTTTTTTTTTGTGTGTGTGTGTTTTGCGGGAAAAGCTAAGGTTTTTTTAACATGAGCGTGTGGTTAGGAAAGTTTCGAAGTGAAACTTGACACTTGTTCCGTGAAGACGATGAATAAATAAAAAGAAAAAAAAAAAACAGAATTAAGCAGGAGGCAAAACCTGGAATTTTGCTTAGCGCTATGGCTTACCTAATTTACCCCTCCCCTTCCCACTTTGATTCGCTCTCTTTCTCTCTACTATTACGTATCTGCCAGACAAAATTCTGGAAGCAATCAGTAATCTTGTTTTGCGTCTGTAGCTCATCGTGTTCTTTTTCTTTTTTTGCAGGCTCCAAGAGCACCCGACGACTAGCGATCAAGAATGCTTCTCAGTAAGTGGACTCGCCTCTTTTTTGTATCCGCTTTTGCCCGAACGTTTCGCACAGCGCCCACGCGCTGCATGGCATACGGAGCGTTTATATATATACATATATATAAAAAAAATCAAGGCTATACTTAATTTTTGCATAATCTGGCCAACGGTGAAATCCACGGCCATTGCGCGCCTATCGGGGCATCGGAGAGACCCGCGCTACAGCTTTTTACGAATGTGTACGGCGTACTACGGCGTTCGTTGCTGCTGCGCATTTTAACTCCTAATCATCAGAAAATGTGCGCTTCAGCAGTTCGTTGTCACGTGCTTCGCTCCGGCGCTGCAATGGGCTTACTAAAGCCATAGCTTCCTCGGCTTGCTAAGATGCGCCGAAACGGATCATGGGTCGAGCAAGTTTTGCGACGGAACATTTGGACCACGGTATGAACGTTGGTTGGACGGCGGGATTACTTGAGATCAATTGTTCTTCCCGGCTGCGGTCGCCGAGGACCGTGTCCCACTATGCAAACAAAACAACAGACATTTCTCGCCGACGTAATCAGCTTTCCGGTGACGCTAGAAGTTTTTAGCTGTACCGTTTTTTAATCCACTTTTTTTTTTTTTTACCGATTAGTGTTGTTGACATTTTCCCTTTGATGAGGGGAAAAAATACCGAGTAGGTGGCGCAAGCTGCCGCCCGGTTCAAAAAGCATAACTGCAATTCCATCCACCGATCTTTGCCCTCTTGGCTTCGCCTCATGGCTTGAGAGCGCAAGGTGCAGCACCCTTGGCAGGAGCAGCTCGCGCTCTTGCTTACTGTTTGCAGGGGGGCGTGATCCCACTTGGCTTTTCCTATTATAGGCGGTATTCTTTGCCGTGTCTTTGTTCTACACTGCGAATAGAGGGATGCTTATTTGTCGGTAGCGAAGCAAAGCACCATCTAACTAGGCAATCGGAATCGTATATAGAGAGTGTGAATTGAGTTCTTGATATTAGCCCTCAACGTTTGGGGTGTTGTTCTAAGAGAGGATGGGGTAAAACCGGGGAGGGTGGGCGGGGGGGGCGGGGGGGAGAGGGAGGGGAGGGGAGGGGAGGGGGGGGAGAGGGAGGGGAGGGGAGGGGAGTAGAGTAAAGGTATAATAGGTGCGAATACTTTTTTTGTGTGTGTGTTTTTAACGAGTGCTGACCACAAACTCAGTTTAGCCTGCGCATCCGCGTTCTATATATCGCCCAAACTGCAGCGGCTGCGTGCGTCGCTATTGGCTCGGACATTCTCGCGCGGCATCATTCGTTTCGCATTTCTAAGATATTCGAACGCGAGCACTTTTTTTTTATCATCTCTTTGCGTTTTTTTTTTTTTTTTTTTTAGAAAACTCGCCTTGAAAAGAGAGAGAGGAAAAAAAATACAGACAAAATCTTGAAACGACAGAGAGAGAAAAGACTGGCGAACGAAGTTTCCTCGGAGCAAAAGGATGGAATTCAATGAGGTGCACGATGCTAACTTTTTTTTTACATTACATTGAAGGAAGAAACGAAAAAAAGTGGGGGAAGCGAGCGATAGGTAAGCTCGCTCGACGCTCTCTTCTTACAAAACACTTTTTGAAATATGGCAGCGTCGGCGCGACGTCGCCCGTTGGCCACTCTCGGCTGGAATGTGATTCCCGGGAACGGTATACAGCCAAGATAGGACGGGGGCTAACTTTGCCCCGAAAATCGAGAACAGCCTCGTCGACGCGCGCCGCGCACAAAAGGAACTGTAGAGAGGACGCCGTGTTGCTGCTGCACGGACAACGGAATGCGCGAGACGCGGCGACGGGGAACACGGCGGAACCCGGCTACGGTGACAAAAAATAAATAAATAAGTAATAGAACAAGAGGGAGAAATCGCAGCCAACGTTCAATTTCGTGTACCTACCTTCGTCGTTTTCTTGTAGTTTATGATCATCTTTTTTTGTTTGTTCCTGTGTAGTTTTCGTTATCGTTGAGTTGCGCGCGACGCGTCTCGGAACAATTTGTCGCTTGACGCGTGCTTTTTATATATATATATATATACTTTTTTAAAGTTTTATTTGTTCCTTAGTGCGCTCGCGGAGTTATTTATTGTTGGCTGCGTGCCCGTTTTGGGCCGTGGCCGGTCTATATGATGCCTTGCAAGCAGTACTTTTCCGCACCTTACGGGACAATATTGCTTTCGCGACAAGCTACCGATTTTTTTATTTATTTATTTATTTTACGATTTTCTATCTCTCCGCGCACCGGCTTCGCCGATTGGCCGTTGGTGTTCGTTTCGCGAGCGTCTATCTACAACTGCGTTGTTGTCGTTCTTCTTATTATTGTTATTGTTGTTAGACTCGTCGTAGTTTAGTTTCCGTCTCTTATTCGTTATTATCATCCGCTTCGCGCCGGTCGGAGTGTGTCGTTCAATTTTCGGCGAAATTGAAAAGGAAGCTAGCTCTCGCGACAACTTTTGATCATATAACGTCGGGCCGTCCCCCCATTCGTTTTCTCGAACGTTACACGGTTTCAAAACTCGAGGTGGGGGAAGGGGAGAAACGGCTGCGTAGCCGTGACAAACAGCGACGAAAGTTCCCCATTAGGAACATTCCTTTTTTTTTTCTTCTTACCTTTTCTCTACAAACTACGATGCCGTTACGTGTCGTCTGCTACGGCGTTCTTCCCTTTTCTCCCCAAACTACGACGCCGTTATGTGTCGTCTGCTACGGCGTTCTTCCCCTTCTTCCCCAAACAACGGCTGTTCGGTTCGTCGTCGGCGTTCTCTTTAATGGCGGCGTCCCTCGTCCAACGGACGTTCGTTCGCCTTTTCTGTTACGGTTCCGTACGTTTATACACACCTGTGTCGAAACGCTCGGCAGTGTAGCCCCCCTCTCTTTTCCCTTTTCGGGAGCGAACGCGGAAGAGATGCTCGCCATTTTTCAAAGGCTCGTCGTCCGCGGTGGTTGTCGGAAAACATCGCTATCTTTTTCCCCCAGTCCACCCGTGATGTTTAAAGAAAGAAGAGATGGCGGTGGTGGGGGGCTCACTGATCGTAAAAAGAGCGGGATATCGCGCGCCGTGTACCTCGAGTTAAGTTTCGGGATAATTCGAGGGTTGGGGGAGGGTTCGGTTTAAGGGAGGGAGCCGAGGTTTCATCGTTAACGTCGTTTGTTTTTGTTCTTATTACTCGCCGCCACCACCGCCATAGTTGACGCGAAATGCGCATTATGAGCATCCATGTTAGTTGGGCTGTTGTTAATCATGAAACGAAAAAGAAAAAAAAATTAGGACTGAGGGAGTTATCCTTATTAGATTTTCACTCGGAGTTTGCTGGCTGGTCGCAGCCTCGATGTGCGCACTTACTGCTAGGTTATCTGCATTGGTTTACCTAACGATAAAAGTTTGATTTCATTTCTGCTTCCATATTCTTGTTTCTGCCCCGTTTTAGGGTAACCTGTACGTAAGTGCGCCCCCGTTTGGATTGTGCAGCTATGCGCGTTAGGCGGAGAAGAGATAATTGTGTTCTTTTCCCTGTGCCGTCCTGGCTTTTTCCCATTAAAAGTTCCTTTAAGAGCAACGCAGTCATCCTTTCTTTTTTTTTTTTTCTTTTTTCTTCCGTGTGCTACCTGTAGTTTGTTTGGCGTGCCTGTGTATCATGGAGCTTATGGGACCGAATCAGTTGCAAAGGTTGTGCTTTCATAACGACTTGATGTTGCGGTTTATTTTGGTTACTTTGAGGGATCTTCGCCGTTCTAGTGTTTCGGACGGTGGGAACTGACAGGAATCACAACTGAGAAAGCTAGTAGAAACTCGCAGCTTTCATTGAGAGCTAGGATTTGTCGTACTTTATGTTTCAGCAACCTGGTTTTTAATTAAATGAAATGCGAAAGATTTGCAAGGTAAAAAATGAAATATCTTGCAAGAAAAAAGAAATAAGTATCATGGCTTAATCTTGGACAGCATTCTTTCCCATACTCTTTCTTTTCTTCCCTCTCCCTCCTGTTTGTCCTCACTAAAAGTTCCCCTTTCTGCTCGGGTCTTTTTTCCCGCTTTATCTATTTTTGTAGCATTATCTGCAACGAGCATACAAAATATGCGAGTTAATGTTAGTTCTAAGTATAATTTTGTTGAGACATCCGATGTCGAAAGAAACTTGTTTGCGTCTCTTTCTACTTTTTTTTTTTGGGGGGGGGGGGGGGGGTGGTAAACGTAAAATCCCATAAGGGCGCCCTCCCCCGAGAGATCGCCCACCACGTTTTTCTGGCTAAATATCCGTAACATGAGAAATCCTAGACATCGCCCACCTCCCAATTCCAGTCGGACATCACGCGATGCCCGACGGGAATCACATCAATTGCGCGATCTGCGGTACCAGTACGTGTGACAAGCGAGTTCGCAACGGGTTCCCGCGTTCTTTGTTCGCGATCTGCGCGCTCGATATCGGTTCCCGTGACATGCGAGTTCATAGCGAGTTCCCGCGGTTTTTGTTCGCGATCTGCGAGCTCGGTATCGGTTCCCGTGACATGAGAGTTCATAACGAATTCCCGCGTTTTTTTTTTTTTTTTTTTTTTTTTTTTTTTTTGTTTGCGATCTGCGCGCTTGATATCGGTTCCCGTGGCAGTTCATAGCGAGTTCCCGCGTTTTTTTTTTTTTTTTTTTTTTTTTTTTTTTTTTGTTGTTCGCGATCTGCGCGCTTGATATCGGTTCCCGTGGCATGAGAGTTCATAGCGAGTTCCCGCGTTTTTTTTGTTCGCGATCTGCGCGCTCGATATCGGTTCCCGTGACATGAGAATTCATAGCGAGTTCTCGCGTTTTTTGCCGCGATCTGAGTGCGCCATGTCGGTCCCCGTAGCACGCAAATTTGTACACGGTTTCCACTTCATCCAGCAATCTGCTGAATCCTTTTTCGTGAGACAGGAATTTATAGCGAATTACCGCATGTTTGTCGCGTTGTGAAACGCGAGTTTGCCTTTCAGCGATCTTCAGAATCAGTCCCCCTGGCACCTGGTTGTAGGGAGAGCCCCTAAGTTTTGCTGCCTCATCCACAAAGATAGCCTACCTCATGTTTTTCATTGTTTATCTGGTCATTTTGGGTGGATGCGCTTTCTGGATTTTATGGTAGTTTTATGGTCTATACACTGGAGAGTCGGTTTACCTTTCAAATGTGTAGGGGGTCATTTGGTCAGTGCAGTACGGATCTCGTCACCTTTCGTGCAGTAGCGAGCACTGCGTTGCTTGCCTATAAAAAAAATATTCTTCCACATTGTCAGAATTGTGCTCAATTCAGACGATTCACATTCATCAAGCGGGGATCAAAAATGTGCTTGTGTCGACACAAGCTGGTTTTCAGAGATAGGAACTTGTAGGGGCATTTTATGCTCATGTCGCAATGGACAAAAGGGATTGTGCAACCACCTCTAAGCTGAACATACTACAGAGCATATAAAAGGTTCAGATATCTCCCTGTCTTTCTCATCTATCTATGCCCTCTTCTCTCTACAGATGATCAACTCTCTTATAAAAACAAAATAAGGGATTATCTGTTGGTGTTAAGGGGAGGTGCAGGTAAAAAAACTGCAATATTTTGCAAAAAATGTGATTTCGGGTTTCTGGTGGTTTTATTATCTTTGAATATATATACTTTATGTATAAAAATAAAAAAATAAAAATAAGTATAAAAATGAGGACCAGATATGATTGCTGAACTACAATATTTTCTGGACATTCTTCCATACCTAGTGCACAGCCCGCAGGAGCAAATTTGGGGTCAAAAATAAAAGTTTTTGCTTAGATAGTCTGCACCCGGTGCATAGTCTGCACTTAGTGCCTAGTCCAAACATAAAAATTATCATACACAGCACACCTTGACAAATGCCTGCTTTCTTAGCTCACAGAGAAGCTTGTATAATATATAAATCAACATTAATATACTCCGTTGTTCATAAAATCATTTATGTCTTGTCACAGTGGATGATCTAGAAAAAAAATATATCCTTGTATAGTATGCACCTGTAAATAGTCCACAACGTGTAAAATTTAAACTTCTACAAATGTATATTCCATGGACTATAGTCCTGAATGTATAATAGTCCCGGTGATCCAGAAAGGCATAAATTTGAGCCATTTTCATGTGTGCGATTCTTCTAATGGTGGCATCCCCTGCCATCGCATTTATTTTGAGAAGTAGGCCTAGCCATCTCCTCTCCACCGCATTCTTCTGTAGCTTCAACTTCTCACGAAACATTATTTGCAAAAGTGCTTTCTGTCACCGTAGAGAGTGTCGCTACAGATTTATGGTAACATTTGAACGTGTCTCTCCTTTTTTGTAATTTTGGGGCATCTTCACCATTTGTGCACAAGACTTTTTGTTTGTAATAATGTCCCATCACAACCAAATTTGGCATGCATGTGCTTTAGGATATGTAGAATGCAACTATCAAGGTTGGGTTAGAATGTATATATTATTTTTATATATTTGAGAACTCTAGAAACTTTTGTTCACCCTTTAAAAATGTTTTTTTGATTTTCAATTATTTTAAGATAGGAGAGGTCTTACAAACATTATTTTTGTCGTTCATTTTATTTAGTGGTTTAAAAGGAGCGAATTAGCCTGCTTTACTAGGCCCTGTTAAGTGTGTTGCCATGCCCCGCATGTGGGCAAGATTCTGTCTTTTTTGCATTTGCATTGCATCACGAACAGAAAAAAACAAGCTATATCAAAACTGACCCGCAATTCATAAAAAGGATGTCAAGCACTATAAACTGTGAAAATTTAATTTAGTTATTGTACATAATAAAAAAAAATTATTTCCCCTAGCACACATACATTTAAATTATCTGTCTGCGGTAGTCACGCTTACTGGAAGCAATATCATTATGCAATAGGGCCTTAAGCTTCGAAAATACCAAACTGAAGAAAAAAAACAAAAGAAAAACAGCAGCCAGTGATTACTTTGGGGCTGCATGCATCATACACAGGTCCCAATGTTGTCCAACGAGATAATTACGGGAGAGAAGGTTATCCTGTTTCCTGCCACCAGCTTCCCTTTTGTGATAGGCTTTTAAATGGGAACACCGATCCTAGAGCTATGCTTCATGATTTTTAGAAAGCTTAGTGATACTGCATACCGTAATATTCTGAGAGATCGCCCACCTTAAAGAGAGAGCAAATCGGGTGGAAATGAGAAGTGGGCTTCGGTGTAGATCAAGAAAAAAAAAAATGAAGAAAGGCTATTTTTGTGTTTTGTGGCCTGCCAAACTTGTTTCCGCATTGAGGAGCAATGGAAGCATATACAAGCGCCCTTCCCAGTCAGCAAGGTTTGCTTATCTCCCACCATAGCTAACCCTATTTCGGCCAAGGTCATCATTGGCCAGCACACTGGAATTGCTAAATGTGGGCTATCTTTTGGTGTTTTTCAAATAACTGCAAATCAAGCCACAAATATGGGTGGGTTATCATTTGGAGCAGGCGTATCCTTCTAGATATTATACGGTAGTTCAACTCTTTGCACTGATTCTAAATACCTCACCATTGTTTCAATAAGTCTATCGGTTTTTGGGGGGATTAAAAATTTGCATGCCATTATTTGTGGGAGAAAATAAGAGAAAAGACTACTCAACAAAAAGATACTATTAACATGTGGTAGATACAATAAAGTAGGAAGAAGCTAATGTTCAGAGTATTCTTTAGATCAAACCAGTATTAGCGAGTGTACAGTACATTGAAGATTAGTGTTCAATGTGTGGTTCCAAAGGGATGCAAAATTGAGTGATTAAACCTTTAATAGACATGAATTGAAAATTTCATTCCGAACATTGAATGCTTTGCAAATTTCGCTATATATTCCACAAAAATTTCATTGTTATATCTGTTTGAGCTGCTGATGTGCCCTCGCACAAATTTCCAATGAGTTCAGATTTTCTTTTTTGAGATCAATTTCATCTCAAATTCAGCTCGCACAGATGAATTGACGTTAAGGCTTCAATATTAATCTGTGAAATTAGAAACTTAGCAGATCAATAAAAAGTAACCATAAACTTCAAAAACAACAGTTAAATTGTTTTATGATTTTCTTTGCTTTGGAGGCTAATTTTTTTCCTCTTGATGGAAACTGTCTTTCTTCTCAGGTGCTGTCCAGAAACAAGTTGCTGGAGGGACGGCCTTGTGCGGCACATTTCAACCACATCTGCATTACGTGAGTGTGATCTCTATTCTTGTCCGGCATAGCACGGTTTGCAGCCCTGCATTCTGACAATGAGGCATTCTCTCTTGATGCCTGCAGGCGACGAGTTGCGGGTCATCAAGTGTCCACAGCTGGCCGAATCGCTAAGCGAGGGTGACATCAGGTGGATCAAAGGTGAGCCTCAGCACTGTGCTCTTTCACGTGCAGCGTGTTACTGAATCTGCACTGTATTTTCTCCTCTTAACACCGTGTATTTGTCTTCACTCATTGCAAAACTGCTGGAATGTAGCAATTATAAGATATGTAGTCTATAACTAATTACATTAAAAAAAATTGTTATAGGTATATATTTTTTTTAAGAGTGTTGAAAAGGGCAGGGGTTCCCTGGCTGCAATTTAAGGTAGGTAGACACTTTTAAGTTGCGTTTACATGAATACTACTTAAGTGCATCGACTCCAGTTGCCGCATTCAACACAATCGTGTAAACTGCATAATACACTAGTGAAGCGCATTGCATTCATGCCGCTAGGCGGACGTGGATTGGGACGGCGAAGGCATATTCATTCATCCAATGTAAACGGAGGTCGCCTTGCATTTAGAGATGGGGAGGATTATGGGAAGGTGCTCGCCGCGGGTGAACAGCCGAGAACATGGCGGCGGCCAATTTTGTCGACGGTGGCAGAGAGCGGCCTTGGTTGTTTATCCACATTTTTCTTCCTCAAAGAAATACAAGCTTTTCTTGCCATCATAGATGAGCTGCTCGGTGGCTTTGCAAATCATGACTTTTGCATCAGAGGGAGTCCCTAGAGGCTCCGGCGAAAACAGATGCCAAGAGTTCCGAGCTCTGGTACCGCAGAACGAGCAGTCCCTACCTCGGTGCTGTTCCTACTTCCGCCAGAGCCCCTCGGGCTCGGGGCTCGTTTGTGGTTGGCACGACCTGGCGAGACACGGCTACCATGTCGCCTCTGTTCCAGAATGGCCTGGCCCGGAGCCCAAAACACTTGGGTTTTGACATTTCTTACGCCCCGTAACTTCTTTCAGAGCATCAAAGACAACGGGTACGGTCTTTCCTTTCGTCTGAAAGGGCCTTCATACGCGTAAATCCGGAGAATGTGGTCACGCGGTGTGGCTGCTACCGAAAACACAGCTTTAACTCTGAGATGTGACACGGCGTGTCACCACCCTCATGTAGGACTTGAGCAACCGTTATCAGTTTGTTGAAGTAGGTAAGGCTTGTTCTCCAACTGTACCAGTTATCTTGGGCATTCCACAAGGATCGGTGCTGTGCCCACTGCTCTTTCTTGTTTTTCTAAACAATTTGACGGTTGATGAGCATATACACTGCTGTTTTTTTTTGCAGATAACTGTGTGCTTTTTATTGAAAAAGCTTCGAGCAATGACCAACTTATATTAAACAAGTGCCTGTGTTCAATTTCTCAATGGTGTAACGAATGGCAAATGTTGCTTTACAGCTCGAAAAGTGTACAAATGAGACCGATGCGCAAAAGGTTACCCTTGGAATTTAGCTACTGTACACAAAACTGCCCTTTACAAGTTCTGCACGAATTCAAATACTAACGGGTCATAATCTCTTCAAATCTCAGTTGGAATAGCCACATATCCGGGACTGCTCAGAAGGCATGAGCAAAGCTATGGTCATTAAAGAGGCGGCTGAAGCACTGTACCCCTGCAACCAAGCTTGCAATCTACACGACAGTAATACAACCTGTTTTAGAATACACGGATGTTGTCCGTGTTTTAGAATACACGGAACGAATCACAAAGCAAGAAGCACAAACATAAACTACGCCTTGTGTTTCTTACACTCTCAGTGACTACAGGGTCTAGTATGTACAGGAAAAAATGGGAACAAAACAGGGATAAGAGGAATGGGTAAGAAGACGGAAGTAGAATAGTTTGGGAAAAGAAAAGCAAGTGTGTGGGACCGACACCCCTTTTTCGTCACTGCGGCCGTAAAACGTCTTTTTGTGTGATACCTTCCAGGCGTTGGCGACACGGTTAAAGAAGACGAGGTGATATGCGAGGTAGAAACCGACAAGGTAAGCCGGCGGACTCTGCTCTTAATGCTCGCAGCTTGAGGGCAGTGCAGCGAATTTCATACTTTGCGTAGATACCACCTAGAATGAATCCCCGGTGTTTATAGCCTTGAAGCACGCATTAGTTCTCCTCGTGTGATGGTAGTTACAAAAGAAAATTCAAGAAAAACACGAAGCATTCTTTCAACTTGCAGCCGAAACGAGCAACCATGTGACCTGGAACCGATAATATGCCACCAGTGTTCATGAAAGCCACGTGCTAGGGTTAGCAAAGCACAGGATGCGCGCTGAGTTCCAGACATTGTTGGCCACTACCCAAATGCTTGTCGAGCTATTGATTATCGCGAACCCAAATCGAGGGCTCGCGCAATGCTCAAGTCCAATCTATGAGTCGCATTCAAATATTATCACTGGGAGACAATGCCAACACTGCAGCCTTCAAAATACGTCATCAAGTTTTGCAAGGGAGAGGTTACAAGAAAACGCTTGCTTTTATTCTTTAAATTACACCGCAACAAAGAGGTTTCTTGGTCAGTGCTGTTGCGTGCAAGTATACTTGGGTCCCACTAGTGCTAAGCTCGTGTAAAGTAAAAAGCATTCCAACTGGATATCTTTGCACCGCCCCTTTAAGGCTGGTTTAGACATTTGTTTTTGAGTGTGACCGACCACTTTACGACTCTTTGCATTCCAATCTGATGCATTGCTCGGACCTCGGTCACAATAGTGACAATCTTGTCGTAAGCAATCATAAACGTTCCTAACACGGTCACAGTAAAACAAAGATGTCTCGAGCAGCCTTTATGAGATGTTGATGTGTGGATTAATGTGGCTAATTGGGCTGTTCTGGTTAACCTTTAACATAATACGCCAAAAATTGAGGACAATGGGATACCGTGTAATGACAGAACAGGATATGCCGTGTTCTGTTGTCCTCATCTGCTTCGCCTTTGTTTTTCTGTGTATTATGTTATTGGTGTGTAGATTTTGGTTTTAAATAGTTCTTTAGGAAAAATATGCTGGAGCGAATCAAGTTGTTTTTTTGGGGGTGGAGGGGGAGGGGGGGAAGACATGATTTTTGTGAATCTTGTGAATCCTGCGAGGGGAAAAAATTTAGTTGTGCATAAGAAAAAAAAAAGAAGAAATGTTACAGAATATTTTGCTTGATGCTAAAGTATCTAATCATATGCTACCTTGTTTAAAACCTGACAGCATCTCAAGCCTGCTGCGAGGTTAAAAATATTATTTAGAGAAGAAAAGTTTTGGAGTTGCCCGCTCGCCCTTTCTGAAAGATGCGGTCTTAAATTTGTTGTTTCACTCTTGTTTCAGACGTCCATACCAATCCACGCTCCCGCTGCTGGCAAAATCGTGGAACTTTTGGTTGAAGATGGAGCCACCATCCAGCCCGGAAAAGACATCCTCAAGATGTCCGTGGGAGGTACTGAACCTTTCAGTGTGAACTAGCCTTGCGCTCTTGTTTTCCTTCAAGCAGATAAGTCTTTCTTTGGAGAAACACTCCAGTGATGCAGCTTAAAACCTTTTTCTTGTCTCAGGGTTTTACCGTAAAATACCGGGGGAGCACCCACTGTACTTGTCCTGTCAAATTGCATGCTTAACATAGAATTTGAAAAAGTCCCAAAGTCTGATGGCCTTTCTTTTAGATTAGTGATGGGCTGAACTTTTGCCGATTTGAAAATTCGGCGCCAAATCTTTAGATTCGGCAAAGCAAGTTTTTACCAAACTTTTCTAAAGGTTCGGCAAAAATACATTGTTGCCAGACTTAAAAGTTAATATTTCGTTTTTTAAAACAAAAACAGTTTTTATTTTGTTTTCTTATAAAGCATATTGACACAGTTATTACTGAATAAGGCAATATTCTACACGATAACTGTATCGGTGTCATTTTCGTGTGTGTACTGGCAATTTTAGAGTGACTTCTTGCATAAGTGGTGTGACAACAAGGTTGGGTAGTAGTGGGTGCAGTCACAATACGTGAGTTTCGATTCTAAGACCTCATCTACGCAAGCCTGCAAAAGTGTACATTTATAAAATAAAGGCGGTAACACTGTGTTCTTATTTTTTTCTCTGTGAGTCACCATTTCGTGGGTGAAAATGAGTGCAGCAGCTGCTGAGCCTTCACCAGAAGAGAGAACAATATTATTGTAAATATGCATATTTTTTTCTTTGAGTCACTTAACGCCAGCTTTTGCATGAAAGTGTGCATCCCATATTCAGCACATCTCGTTTTTAACCTTTAAAATGCCTTTTTCTGGTGTTAGGACACACTCGGATGTTTAGCAAGAAGGGAAGAATTAGGAATGTCGAATGTGCAACGTCGAGCATGATAGTTGTGAGTTTGCTTTTATGCAGATAGATGAAAACCGCAAAATAGCACTAATCAAAAGGTAATATAAATTTTGTTTTGGCACAAACTACTTGTGAGCCAAAAACAGGATTGCCATAATTGCAAGGAGTGATTTAAAGTACTTGTCAGTCAATGTTGCAACTACTTTGTTGCATCACTCGAAATATAAATGAAAATCGCGTTATCCAGAATGTACCGTATCATTAATCACTTGCGCAGTGGATTGCGTCAATTCCCGGTCAATCTTCTGTTCTTGAGGAAGAAAATATTGAAGAAATTCACACTCGCAAAGGCTGACAAACACACAGTTACCATGTCGCCTACTCCGCACTTCGCCGTAACCGATGGTAGTACTGCATTGTACAATGGTAACCGCGCAACTGCACAATGTCCATTTGCAATCCACTAGTGATGGACCTATTCTGCTGAACTTCAGATTCGGCGAAGTTCGGCACATTCGAAAGTTCAGCAAAGATTGCAAATAGATGCTGTGTGGTCATGTGGTTAGGTCGAGGCGCAAAGCATATGGTAACTGTGTGTCTGTCAGCCTTTGTGAGTCTGGTTTTCTTCAATACTTTCTACCTCAAGAACAGAAGATCTACCAGGAATTGATGCAGCCTAGTGCGCTAATGACAAATGATGCGGTACATTCTGGAAACATGATTTTCATATGATATTTCCAGTGATGCAAGAGGTAGTTGCAACATTGACTGACAAGTACTTTAAAGCACTCCTCGCCATTATAGCAATCCTGTTCTCGGTTCACAAGTAGTTTGTGCCAAACCAAAATAATATTGCTTTTTAATTAGCATTATTTCACACTTTTCATCTGTCCACATAAAACTAAATACAGAACTATCATGCTCGACTTTGCAAAGACAGCATTCCTAACTCCTAAATGTCAGCTCGAGTCCGAACATTAAAAAAAATACAGAATTTTAGAAATGAAAAATGAGATGCTGCAAATAGGAGACGTGCACTTTCTTGCAATAACAAAAAAAAAATAAATAAATAAATAAATAAAAAAAAAAAGCTTATTTACTATAACATTGTAATCTCTTCTTGTCAAGGTTCAGCAGCCGTTGCATTCATTTTCTCACATGAAACTGTGACTGGCAGAGAAAGTAAGAACACAATGTTACTGCCTTTATTTCAACAATGTACAGTCGGCAACAAAGGTTTGTGGGGCACTTGAGCGCCAGTGGAAATGACTGGTTGTGCCTTCTGACAGTGAGCGGCCGCCCTCAAGATTCACGCTTCGAGGATGTGCTTCCTTTTGTGCTTGCAGTCATGTCTTTTTTACTCGCTTCCGCCCGATGTGCACGAGATAATCGAGGACCGGCGCAAGGTGCCGCTTTGTCAGCCATCATGCCGCGTTTCTGCCTCGGCCACTGTGATGGCTGTCGGAGCTCGCTCATGCTACAGATAACATTTTGTGGCACCTTGCGCCAGTCCCTGTTATCTCATTGGCGCCGAACAGAAGCAAGCAAAAAAGATACATAACCACAAACACGAAAGGAAGCGAATGCGCAAAGCCCGAGTCTTGAGAGCGGCAATGCGCCATCAGAAGGCGCAGTCCGTCTTTTCGGTTGGCGCTCCCGTGCCCCGAAAACTTTTGCTGCTGACTGTACGTGCGCACTTGCAGACTTGCGCTAATGAGGCATCAAAACCGAAACTTGCGTATCGTGACTGTGCCCGCTACCCTGCTACCACGCAACCTTGTTGTCGCACCACTTCTGCAAATGGTCACTGTAAAAGTGCCAGTAAACACACAAAAATGACACCAATAGGATTATCTCGTAGAATATCACATTATTTAGTAACAACTGTGTCAATATGCTTTAAAAAAAAACAACCTAAAATCTTTTTCGCCTGGAAAAACGAAATACTAACTTTTAGGTTTGGCAACAATGTATTTTTGCCAAATCTTTCCGGAATCTTTAGAAAAGTTCGGTAAAAATTCATCTTTGCCAAATCGTAAGATTCGGTGCTGAATTTTCGATTCGGCAAAAGTTCGGCCCATCACTACAATCCACGGCCCTGTCGCGTTCTCGCATGTGCGCAGATGTTTGCCAAATTTTTTCCGAATCCTTGCCGAACTTTCCAGGTGCCGAACTTCGCTGAATCTGAAGTTCGGCAGATTCGGTCCATTTCTCGTTTAAATGAAGCCTCCTAGTAGAATTGCTTTTGTTTCTCCATCTCATAAACGGCAGATACGAGTCCATAGACATATATGGTGCCTGGAACGCGTCTCCGACTGGTGTGTTTACCACTTCCAAAAAAGTGTCCCTCCTTTTCTGCCTTATAACGTCATAGAAGTGTCATGCTGTCTCCTGTTGCGATCCTGGCAGCATCCCTACAGCTGTGGTGTATGCGGCAGATGCCTGTTCTGCTACAAGTCGCTTTCCAGTGTGGCAGTCCATGAAAGCTTCGGGAACCACAAGTTGGGAGGCCGTGACGACAGCGATACTTGCGTTCGATTGTGCTACTCGTAGCTTTTCGTTATTGTTTCTTCAACCAACCGCATGGATCGCGACATGCAACAGCAGCACCCTCCGACTTCTGTGACATCATTTGTTCCCACTTCGGGACCACTTTTGATGTATTTGCAGCATAAGACACCAAATACGCCGGTCGAAGACGTGCTCCAGCCACCATAGTAGGCATGAGAAAATGCGCACGATACAGATATCAAAATGGCGAATGTAAAAAAACGGTCACGATGGTGATGGGGCTAGCCACCTTATACCAAGTATTGTGTTTTTCTTTTTGAGGTTCGTTTTTGGTTTCGATTGTTATGTGCATGTGTTTTTGGGCATGCATTGGAATCATGCTAACACGGTAGATTGTGTAAAGTTATAGGATGCTTTTGACCAATGTACCTCAATCGGTTAAGTGAGCATGAATCTCAGTAATAAGGAAGGATAGGGTGACTATGACACATGACACACCTTATCATGACACTGTCTTGGGCATAACCGTTAAAGTAATATATGTTTACTTTTTTTTTTCCTCTTAACTTTTACACTCTTTTTTTTTTTTTTTTGGAAAGGACATTTCATTTTTTTTTTGAAAACTGATGACAGTTTACTGGTTTTCTCTCTCATGGTATCTCCATTTATATATGGTGGAGGGTGTCCCGTCAGCCAAATTTAATGAGTTTTGTTGACTCGGTATGCCTTGAACTTCGATGGCCGTTGCAGTAGTATCACCAACACAGCAGAACTCCTTTGCAGGTGCCGCCTCACTTCCATTGGCTGGCATAGGCGATCTTATGAACATAACCACAACAGTTGCATTTTCATAAAAAATCACAAAATTTTGCTGGATTTCTTTTTTTCTTTTTTTTTTAAATGGATAAATTTTGATTCATACAATTGCATTAAGATTTACCGACCCAAAAACATACTTTAAGTATGACGCCAATGTCAGGTATGACCAAGGAAGTCCCAAATATTTTACGCTACCTGCTGAGCACGCCAAGCCTGAGAATAAAGTAAAAGCTAGACCAGTTATCTATCTGCTCCTTGATGTAGGGACATCACATGATGGCACCATCACCCCATATTAGCTGTGCTGCCTCTTGCTCGCTGTGCTTTCACACGCATCTACCCTACATCTTTACTAAAAGCTCCCCAGGTGAAAATCAATCCAGCTGGAGGTGGATGGTGGAACTGATCCCAACTGAATCCAGTTGGATGCAGCTGGATTAAGTTCAATTTCCAGCTGGATTTAACTGGAATTAGTTGAACTGATTCTCAGTTGGGTCCCCCTTTTGAATTGAAACAAGTGCTCCTCACGAGGTTCCCTTTTCTTCCGGCAGGCGGAGGAACTTCGGCGTCTGCTCCCGAGCCTGCAAGTGCACCCCCTACCCCAGCCCCTGCCTCCGCCGCCCCTGCCTCTGCCGCCCCTGCCTCTGCCGCCCCAGCGACGTCGGGAAGTGGCGAGGTGCGTGTCATCAAGTGCCCCCAACTGGCAGAGTCGCTGAGTGAAGGTGACATCCGGTGGATCAAAGGTGAGTCGCTGAAAACCCAGAACAGTGTACTACCATGATACCCCGAGACATCACCCACTTGCTGCTAGAAATTCATTAAAGAATGCTTAATCGAAATTTTGAGCTCACGAAACAAGGCTGGAGGAATAGGCGGGGTGCTGAAAAACCCCAAAACATAACTCATACAGCAATATCTCGAACTGATGGCCGTATTTTTGGAAAAGAAGTGCACGATTGAACATGGCCAACGAGACATCTCGAGTCACGATTTTCATTTCCTCTCCTCTTCATTTCGTCCCCTCGAGCAGATGGAGCGAAGCAAGAAAGAGACAAGTGAGGCTGCTTCCCCTCATTCTCCACTGTTCCAGAAGGATTCGGACGTCACAGTCCTCGCTTGGTTGCACCCTTCTTTCAAAAAATATGGCCATCTGTTTGACATATTCATGTATGAGTGATGTTCTGGTGTTTGTAGCATATCATTCAGCGCTTCTGCGGCCTTATTTTGTGAAATCCACATTTCGGTTCAGCATCCCTTCAAAGAAATGGGATGGGTGATGTCTTAAGTAAGTAAGCAGAAAACGTTAAGGACAAATCTAAGAGAAACTACCCCTTGGTTTGTATGCATCTAGTGTGACTGCTCAGGAGATACAGTAAACTCAAAACTTGAGTTAATTTCATTGTTTTATATAAAGGAAATTCTTATGAAACAGTGTTTCACTCTCACACAGTCTGTTGCCTCGATTGCAGTGATGTGATTGCTGCGCCAATTGGGCCAAACTGCGCCAAGGGGCTAACCCTGCTACATCCTGCTACATTTTGCCAAAATATGGGTGATCTGCACCAAGCCTGCACCAAAGGGCCAATTTCGGTGGCCCTTCAAAACCGAAACTAAACTGAGTACCATAATCGAGCATGCGCGAGCTTATTAAGGCAAACGGCCGCTCGACACAAAGTACCCTGCATCAATGTTCCATCCGATCTTGCATAGTTTTTCCCATCGTTTCGCGCTGTGCGCTCTCGTCGTCTCGTGAATCTCGTCTCGCATCTTTTTTAAAACATTTTCAACGATAGACACGGGCGTGTGCGGACGCTCCGACACTAGCGTGCCGGGTACCAGCCATGTCGTCATGCTGTGAGACGAAACCACGTTTTTGCGCGGCGGGAGTTACTTCGTGAGCTGAAGCACTCACTCCTGGAAGCAACGGCTGTGGGAAAACTATATTTGGTCCCTGCCTGCCAGTCATTGTGGTCGCGCAACATCAGGTGTTGCCGCCCCACGTCAGTGCAGATATGGCGCTTTCTTAACTGAAACTGAGTAACGCCGCATTTTCATCAACATTCCTGTTCTTCCTTAAATCATACGCTACTACAAAACTCCCTCTTTAGCTCAAAGACTGCCGTGTCGAAGTAATAATTACCTAGATTTCTCTCGGTGTGCTTTCTTTCGAGGGACCACGATATGTGAAAAATCATGCCGCGAAAGAAAGTTGGTGAAAGTATGTGAAAAATCATGCCGCGAAAGAAAGTTGGTGAAAGTATGTGAAAAATCATGCCGCGAAAGAAAGTTAGTGAAAGTTGGTCAGCTAAAGCAAAGAAGGCAATGTGTGCACGCTGAACTCGCACAGCGCGCTTGTTTGTCTCAAGTTCAGTCGTTGCACAAAGCGCTCCAAGAACTTGTTGACCCTGGCTCGCGATGTCTCGCATGGATGCGCTCAGGTTCTTTTTTCTGTGTGTCTAGCTTGTACCATGCCTGCCGGCGTGGCAAGCACGCGCCGCTGGACTGTTTTTTGTTGTATGCTGGACAGTTACCATTTCTTATTATCCCATACAATGTTGGGAACCAGTTGGCGACGGAGCGGAGTGGCATGGTTTCGGTTTCGATCGAACAGCCGCTCTCCGCTCGCGCGATGAAGCACGTGCAACTGAAAGCCTGCCGAAGTTTCCCTCACGTGCATGCGAACATGATTGCACAACAGAGGCACCGGGCGGGACGCTTGTAACTCATTGTTTCACGTTTGCTTAATTTCTACGAAAATCTGGCCCGTCGGGAATCAGTAAAACGGTGGCAAGCGGTTTTTCGGAATTGCCCGGCAATGCCTACAGCACTGTACACTTCTGGGATGACTGAGCTGTTAAAACACAAGCAGCGAGTTCCGTCACAACGCGCCACATCGCAACACAACACAAAGTGCCCTTCCTTTGTCCAGCACTTAAAACAAATATTTTTATTTTTGTATGAATATCTGCTCCAAAAGCCACTTTTGCGGCTCCAAAACACTGTTTCGGCTGCTACAAAGGCCACATTTGCTGCTCCAAAACACTGTTTTGGCTGCTCCGAAAGGTGCTCTAAACTGGCTTAGGCCAATCACATCACTGCCATTGACATCTTTTGTATTCTCTTACAGCACAAATACTTGTTTCATGAAAGCATGTTTCAAACCCACAATGTTGTGCCTGTAGCCTCCTTCGCCTTTGCTGACCTGTAGGCTCTAAAGTACATGGAGGAAAGAAAAAAAGGTGACCGGAAAGTTTAAAAGTAACCATGCGAAGCTACTAAGTCAAGAGGCGGGAAAGGGGATGATCATTTTAGGTGCAGTGTTACTCACAAGGTGCAGGGTCTTGCACAACCTTCTTGTTTGGTGGGTACTAGCGTTGCCCTGTACATGGCGTGCAAAAAACGCAACAGGGGAGGGGGGGGTGCAACATTGTGTATACCGTGGATGACGCCATGATAACACAGTGCTCAAAGTGGAATCGTCCGTGTACGGTATTCAAGGAAATCTTTATTTACCCATTGTTTTTGTCCCAAACATGACCCCACCTTGCTAACCTCGGTCGCAACATTCTAGAAGAATGCTGTTTCACACTAACCAGTTTGATTAAAATTCAATAAAGCATCTACATCACGCTCACTCTGTGTTTCACACTCTTGATGTGCATCATTCATTGAGCGACACACATAGCCCCGTATGTCGTTGCAGGGTGTTTATTTTGCTATCCATTCCACTTGTGATCAGAATTACCCATGCCAGCTTGCACATGCTTGAACTAGTTTTGCTGTATTACGCATGCCTCCTTTGACAGTATTGATAAATAAAAATAAAATAATGCCAACAGTTCAAACAACGCACCTTAGTAGGATCAAGAGGAGCATGTGTAGCCCACACCCACAATCAATGAACTTAGTCATGTGGTATCATCAGGAAAAATGTGAAGGTCAGACAAATGTATGTTGATGGCCCTTACCCTCGCAACTGACTCGAAGCGAATGATTCTGCTTGCCACGAAGAAGCAGTGCAAACCCCATCCATTGCTGCTCATTCCTGTAGCTTTGTTTCATTCTAGTGCGCTCACTGTCGCTCCACAGGGAGTCTTGTTACTCTGAAATTCCCTCCAAATGCCGTGCCCTGGAGGTAGCCTACTGCAAACAACCTGATCCAGCGATAATTTGTAAAATTTTGCATCTCTCCCTTTATTTCCAGCCGTTGGTGACTCTGTCACGGAAGACGAGGTGGTCTGCGAAGTTGAAACAGACAAGGTTTGTACGTTCTCCATCTGTCTTGGAGCTTAAAGGCCCATTCAAACACTCGCGTTTGACAACAATCGACCGAGATAAGTCTAGTTCTTAAGCCTCATGCGACGGCTTATGACTGGCTGCGCAGCGATGCAGCCGGTCAAAAGCCATCACAAGAGCTTTGAAATCCTGTCTTTTGTCGGTCGGTCATAATCAAACGCTAGTGTTTGAATGGGCTGTGACAAGCTTGCTCAAATCAACGCCCTACGAACATAGTAGCATGATAGTGTAATGGTGTCCTCATGTTGCAGACATCAATCCCTGTTCACGCCCCGGCAAGCGGAGTCATCCTCGAGCTTCTGGTGGAGGATGGTACGACCATACAGCCCGGCAAGGACATCATGAGGCTCCAGATTGGAGGTTGGTTCAAGAACCCTTGTCCAAAGACCCATTCACAGACTTGCGTCTGCTTATGACCGAGTTCTTGCAATCACTTGCGACGACAGAACACGCTTGCACAGTGGTGCCATCTATGAGGTGACCCTGGAACTGCATTTCACTAGAGTGAAGGTTTTGCGGTACTTGAGAGATTGCATGTACAGTGCCCCTCAAACTTAACGCCGCCACTAGATCGTCTGGTTTATTCACTTGTTGAGCTATTCCTGAACCTAGTGGTGGAACTACTTGGTGAACCTTCGCGTCCCCGATGAGAAGCCAACCAGGGGAAGGTATTCGAGGAGCTGCAGCGACCAATTTATCTTTGGGTAGCATGCAATAGATCAATATTTGCGTAACCGAGTGTAACCGAGTGGCGGCGTTAAGTTTGAGGGGCACTGTACATCTAGGAAAAACTGTAATTTAAGATATTTTTTAGATTTTTGAGCTAAGAACACTGCTTGATGCACGCCGCTCACTTGTGTGCCGCCCCGTGACTCCAAAGAAAGCGTGTGTGCTTGGCTCTCGCCAGGCGGCAGTGTCTTCTATGGGGGGAGGGAGGGGAAGGGGGAGGGAGGTAAGGGGGGACGGAGGGGAGGGGAGGAGGAGAGGGGAGAGAGAGGGGGAGGGAGGGGAGGGGAAAGGAGAGGAGGGGAGGGAGGGGAGGGGAAAGGAGAGAGGAGGAGGAGGAAGGGAGAAAGGGAAAGAGGGGACACTGCTACACATTCCTCACTCTACAACTCGGTTTGCATGTGCTATCAGACATAAAGCAAACTCGCCACTCGTAGTGGAATCTATCTCGATTTAGCCTTGGGCAGGGACGTAAACTGATGTATGCAGTGCAGTGTGTTCTCTTTCCTATGCACTTCAGTGGCCAGAAGACTGTGTTGTGTTTGATAAAGTAAATAAAGGGAGGATATGCATAAAAGCGGGTGTTACTAGGCACAATATGGAGTACAAGCTTGTCTGCTTCTTGCAAAAGGAGTTGCGGTGACGCCAGAATGCCAAGCTCTGATTGGCTGCTATTAGGAGGTTAGTGGGTAGACCTTGAGGCAGCTTGCATTGAGGTCTACCCACTATACTTTCAGTCAGAGCCACACAGAGCTTGATGTTCTCTTGTCAATGCGACCCCTGCGCAAGAAGCGGACAAACTTGGGGTCCACATAACAGCTATTCGCGACTCCAGCGAAACGGACGCCACCAAGCAGGAAAACCGGGAACCAGCCGGACCAGGTCGTTCCGCGCCCCTCCGCGTCTCTGGTGGCTTTCGCGGACACGTGTTGTCGGCGCAGTGGCGAACAATGTAATTTGACCAAGGTCCGAAAACTTCTTCAGTTTGCTTGAGTGTTCATTAGTGTGGTGAAGCCTCAGTAGATTGTTTCCTTCCATCACGTGTTTAAAAGCCTGTTTACTCCACTACACACGGTTGCATGCTTTCGATTTCTGGGATGGGGAGGAATCATGGAAAAAAGTTTTGATTTCTTGCCTGTCTCGAATCACATTCAAAGTGACGACTACTTGGTAACTGATAAGGGGGTTCTTTATAAGGATGTAGAACAGTGGACTGAGGACGACATACGAGGTGTTTCACTGGAGGGAACACCAATGTTGCAGTCAAGTGAATGGGAAGGTTTGATAGCTGCTTTTCTTGAGTTTGGTTGTGTTCAATTAGCTTCAAGTTATAGCCACCCACGCCGGTCGGTGCGTTGGCTATTCGTCTTGGCTGCTTTTTGCCGAAAAATCCTCTGGACCACACTGAAAAAGTTGCGCTGATTTCGCAGTTAGATGATTCAAGAAAACCTGCTCGCTGCAAGTGATGAATGAGGGAAATTATCCGTTTTCAATAGGTTGGGGACGAGTCTCGCAACGTTAGAAGCTGTCCCGGCATTTTGATCTATCGCGCCTCCAATATTTATATTATACCCCCGTCAAAGCCAGCAGCAATATATGTCAACATTGCTCAGGTTGACCGGCCACAAAAAATACTGATTTTATCCGTTCAGGATTCGAAGCAAAGTTCAATGCAGAGAGGTTTTGCGTGAATCTCCGATGAAGACTCTCTTCAGTTTGTCTCCGTGCTGCCGGTAGAACCAATTGACTAAGTTTAAGTAGTATCTCTCTGTCTGTCAAATATACTTTTATTTAGCAGTTCCCCTAATAGTTAGTCAACTAAGCTCATATTTCAATCCGAAGAATATACTCATATCGCTTTAGTGGGACCATATTACGTAATATAATACATAACCCGCTCGTCAGTGACTTCTCGACTGCTACTAAAACCTGAATTGAAATACGAGTATAAGCTCCTTATTGGGGCGCCGGCGGGTTAACATGGTCCTTGGCTCAAGAAGCACTTGTTTAATTTTTGTAATTTTCCTGCAGCCTGTGTTGTTGACCGAGCAGACGACTGGAGCTGTTTCTTAAACGCGGATACGCACAAAAGCTTGATTTCGCGGACATATAAGTCGCATGGTCGAGGCATGTGAGCAAGCTGAAAATTACTCTCGGTGGAACAATCCTGTAGTAATCGTCGCTTTCCTTAGATGATCAAGACTGATTAGTATATTACCGTCTCTCCGGAGCCCATAGTTTCGGTTTTGAACGAAATCTCCGAAACAAAAGTTTGACATAAAAAGAACAAAACAAAAAAAACGGGGAAAACAAAACTATGCTTTGCAAGTTTATGCGCACCAGCTACACTTAACCGTCTAAGTTCAAATACCTATAAAATTGGGCATTAAACAAAAGAAAATCTGTTAAATTGAATGCGCCACCTGTTCAGGCGGCCCGGCCAAGCCGACGCGACCTGGACTCAGCCGCCATGTTTGTTCGGTGGTGGCGCCCCCTATAGGTCGCTGGAGTCGCGAATCGCTGTCAGTCCCTGTTACTCTTTCTGCCACCGTAAAACAATTTTGCCTCTTTCTGGCCCAGTCTCGGATTAAAATTATCATAGTAGTTTTTTTTCGTTTTTTTCCTTAAATGGTTTGCTTGATTTTATCGCTGCATTGTCCGCTTCCGTGCTTTGAGGAGGCGGCCAACTCGGTGGCTCCGAGGCAAATCACTAGCCTACAGATCCCCTGATGGCAGGTTCGAATCCCGGCCAAGGTGGTCCAAGTTAATCCTCAGCCCTCCACTGGGGCGTGCCAGATGCCCGCCGTTGGTTTAGCACGTAAAGCCCCCCCAAATGGGTTTTATTTTGCCATCAGGAGGTGGCGCCCCGGCTGCCAGCAGACCCGCCGCACCCGCTGCACCCTCTGCCGCACCCTCCCCGGCAGCGCCGGCAACAGGGTCTCCCGTCTCGGGACCCATCCCGACGACGCCCCCTCCAGCCCCCGCCAAGCCCTCTGGCCCCATGTCTTCCACCCCGGTCTCCCAGATCCAGATGCCAGGACCGGTCACGGCCTCTGCGGGAGCAGACGCCGGAGACTCCGTGCCTGTCGGAGCTCGGACGGAACAGCGGGTCAGTGGTGCAAAGAAAGGAGTAGCTCCTGTCCAGATTCCTGGAAGGCATCTTTTAGGTCCTCGTGTCAGTTCCGAGGAATGTTTAAGACTGGTCCTTACATTTGCATTTAAAGGCCGGTTCACACATTTTTACTTCTGAGTGTGCTCGACTACATCACGTGCCCTTGTAACCGATTACGTCTAGGGAGCACACTGTACCATCTCTTATGTAGCCCTGGAGCACTTCTGCTCCGCATATAACTACACTGAAGGTTTTGGACTATTCGCGAGATCAAATCTGTGCATTATCTATGAGAAATGGTCACTTATAACTAGGATTCTGTGTTTTCTTAGTTTATTTCTTGCCAAAAATTCTGGGTTTATCGGAGTTTATTTTTGTTGGATTTCCAATTCTCCGAAATTCTGAGTTTAATTTTAGAGTTTTTCTCATTAAAGGAGCTGTGCAACGATTTTAACGTTGAAAGAATGGGCATTTTCTGCTTTTGACATTGTTCACTGTGTCACAAATGGCAGAAAACACACCTCCTTTCATCGAAATGTTGCGATTTCGTTGCGTAATAGCGAGGCAAAACTTGGAATATTTCTCGAAGTGCTGCCACGAGCGGCGGCCATGAGAAACAAGCGGCGTGACGTCACTTGGGTTGTTGTAAGAAAGATAGCAAGTTGTGGGAATACCTGCTCGATAAAAGGTAACTTTTTTATAAATCTTGTCGTTCCAACATATATATAAATGCGTCAAAACCCTGGTATCATTGACAAAACTTTTATTATACGGAGTTTTAGTGGCGCCATCTATCCTAGGTCCACAAAACCGCGAACAGCCGCCAGAAGCCGGAGGGGGAGGGAGACAGCGCCGGACGGGCAAGGACAGGTGGTCACGCGGTCGCGAGTGGATGAGTTCTCGCTGCTCGCTGACGGCTCTAAAGAGAGAACTTTTCCGGAACTCCGCGCCTACTCAAGTGACGTCGCTGTGCACGTGACCCGGAAGATGATGCACGAGTTGAGAGGCGGCAAAAACCTGGATCTTTTTAATTTTTTTAAATAAAAACTAGGGTATCCAGGCAAATTCTGTTTTCTGTAGTTCACTGCAGAAGTGTCAGGCATCAACTTCCACAATAATTTAAGCAAAGCCCTGAAATTGTTGCACAGCTCCTTTAAAGATAAATAAATAAAAAAATGTTGGTAAACACATGCTAGATACAGTAAAACCTCGTTATAACAAAGTTGAAGGAGCGATCGTAATTATTTCGTTATAACCATTAGTTTGTTATAGCCAATGTCCATTTCTTCCCTATTAGCAAGCAAGGGGAATTATGATTGCTTTGTTATATCCATTAGTTTGTTATATCTCATTTTGTTATAACGAGGTTTTACTGTAAAACAATAAAACACGCTTGTATCAGTTAATAGTTTTTCAGCTGGATTTGGCACTGGTACCACTGCCATTGAAAATAGCAGTTTGTTTTACGACAAAAGGTGCACACAAGTGTTACTTCGATAAACATCGATACCTTAATGAGGTAGTAGCTGGGGAGCTCGTATTCATCCCATCATATTCCATCAACCTACCTTGCGGCTGCGCGCGGTGGAGTGGTACAGGATAAAATGGAGAAGTTTCCTGCCCCTCTTCTCCATCTTATGCAATCTCTATAATTCCATAGCTTTCACTGTCACAAATACACAACCTCTCCTTCCCTAAAGCACAAATAGTACCCCCAAACTGGAAACTAAAACAGTGGCTTTTGTTGCAATCCTAAAGTACAATGTTGTCCTGTATGAACCTTGACTAGGTGAGCGGTGAGACCCCTTTTGACAACGGTTTGAGATTTTAGAGATAACTGGTGACATTTTCCCAGGACCATTGACCCTGTGCACTGATCAAACTTAATTGTAAAATTTTGTCTCTTTTCTTTTTTTTGGGGAAGGCAGGGGGGGTGGCATTGGCACATCGAATTCGGAGCTTATCGGATAAATCTGAATTGACCAAAATTTTGCTGTCAGGTGTTCTTCAAAGCTTTTCGGATTTATCCGAAAACATGGAACCCTCGCCAGAATTATTTACAGTATGATAGAAGAGTAATCTGTAAATTTATGTAGATCAGAAGTGTTCTTGGGCTGCCCAATAGATGGCATCAGTCTGTTCTCTTGTAAGCAGTTGCAACGTGGTCGGTCATACTTGGATACAAATCTGTAGACCAGCCTTTGACCTTTTTCGATTCTCCACTCATGAACTTTTACCCCAGGTTCATTGTGTGCTCTTCACTCCGTTATTGTGTACATCCTAGCCTACAACATTTGAAGCCCCCTCTCCTACTTTGTTGATTTTATCTCTCTGGAGCAATCATATCTGTACATTATGTTCTACCTTTCCCTCAAGTAATTATACACAAATTTTCTGACCGGGCGTTATGTTTCGGGTTGTAAGCCTTTTTAAATGTTTCAGTAGCGGTCATTATTTTTAGACAAAGTTCAAAGTTGGGTTTATAACTAGTTAGCAAGTAGATGAGAAAAAAAAATTATAGCAGTGGATTATAATTTTTATCTGTTGGCATTGGCAACACACCTTTAATTAAGGATATTGGATGCTACCTTTCTGCATTGCAGGTGAAGATGAACCGAATGCGACAGAGGATCGCCCAGCGCCTTAAGGATGCCCAGAACACTTATGCAATGCTTACGACGTTCAACGAAGTGGACATGACGTGAGTGCTTTTCTTGTTTTGCCGGAATATAGTACTTGGAAACGGATGCTCCTTCTTATCTGAAACTACAGTACCCGGAACACATTTTCACTGGTGTCTTTAGTGCCCCGTACTGCCTCTACACTGGGGTTTCCACAAAACAACAACCAAACACGTCACAGGAGTCACCAAGGAACAGTGTATGAAACTGAGCCTCAACCGAAAACTGAAGCAAGGCTATTATTTTTAACCAAACCGGAACTAAAATGAAGCCATTCTTTTTTTAATGAACCGGAACTGGAGCAAAACTATTATCTTTGACCGACCCGGTGCATACCATTATTTTTGAACGAACTGAAGCAAAACCAATATTTTTGACCGAACTGGAGCAAAGCCATTATTTTTGACCGAATCAGAACAAACCCGTAACCAGAATCAAGCGTTTGATGTTGAACCCGAACCAGAATGAAACTGTAATCTTGTGTGGATTTTGGATTTTGTGGGGGGCTTTAGTCACATGAGCCCCCTTTCCCCCCCGCTACGCCACTGCAAGGCTCTATACAGCCTCTTCCTTCTTGGGTTCCCAGGAGCGTCATTCAGATGCGGAACAAGTACAAAGACACCTTCCTCAAGAAGCACGGCGTCAAGCTGGGCTTTATGTCTCCCTTCGTCAAGGCAGTGGCCTTTGCCCTCCAGGACCAACCTGTGGTGAATGCCGGTGGGTTCCCTGTCCTTGGGCTCAAATTTGCACTACATTGTCCTCTCATGGAATTAATTGCTCTAAATGTCATTTGTGCCAAATTCTGGGTGTGGCCGATGGCCAATGCTTGGAGTATTCATTCTGAAATCTTAGGTTTTGTGCATAACCGTGTAGCCCTAAATGTTGGATTAGTCTAAACAACCTAATATTTGTGGAGACTTCCTTTTCACGTGACTTCAATACCGTAAAATCCCGTAAGGGCGGCCACCCAAAATGAAGGGATAAATTGTGAAAAACATGGGGTGGGCTATCTTTGGGGATGCCACAGCAAAACTTTATAAAAAATAATAAGCGTGGGGCCGCTACAAACCACGTGATGCGGGAACTGATACCGCAGATAGCGAATTCGGCAAATTCACGTTTCACGATGCGATAAACACGCGGGAATGCACTACAAACTCCTGTGTCACGGGAAAGGATACCGCAAGTGGCCGACACAGCAGATTTGCGTTTCACGGTGCGAAGGACTCGCGGAAACCCGCCGAGAACTCTCATCTCACTGGAATGGATACCGCAGATTGCAGTTGCAGCAGATTCAAGTTTCATGGTGCAATAAAGACGCGGGAACCCACTACAATTGCCTGTCACGGAAACCGATATCGCGCGTGCAGATTGCGGACAAAAACATGGGAATACGCTACAAACTCGCATGTTACAGAAACAAATACCGCAGATTGCGGACGCAATAGAATCGCATATCACGATGCAATATACACGCGGGAACAACTCGCCTGTGTTACTTACAGCTAAAAATCAATATCGCGCGCGCAGATTGCGGACAAAAACACGGGAATCCGCTACGAACTTGGAAATGGATACTGCAAATCGCGAACGCAGCAGATTCGCATTTCACGATGCAATATACACGTGGGAACAACTAGCGTGTTACGCGAGCCGATATTGCGCGCAGATCGCAGACAAAATGCGGGAACCCGGTATGAACTCGTTTCTCGGACACAATGGTACCGGCGATCGCGCCATTGATACGCGATACCCGTCGAACATCGCTTGACGTCCAACGGGAATTGGGGGTAGGCGATGTTTCGGAATTTTTATGTTACAGATATTTAGCCAGAAAAACAGGATGGGCGATCTCTCGGGGGAAGGCGCCCTTACGGGATTTTACGGTAATATCTTAAAAAATTGGTTCCCCCTAAAAATATCGCCCCATGGTAACAACTACATAGCGTATCACTCTAAACTGCGAAATCTTGTGTCCGCAAACTTAATATTTTCCAAGTTTATTAGTGTAATAATATAATATATTATATATATCATATCGCAATTTGTCGTCACAAAGTTTGCATTTTATCACGTCGCACAATACCCTCGTATGGGTTCCCAGTATTTTTGAAAGTGAGAATCACATTCTTGTAACTGTAGCCAAAATTACACTGCAGTGATTTTCAATAGTAATTTGGTGCTGTGTTTAGTTGTTGCTGTATGCCTTTTGTTGTATGTGCTGTACTACTGACTCATGGCCCTTGAGGTATCTGAATGAATCAAGAAATGTAAATCAGAAGCAGTAAAAATATGTGAACAGAAGATTGCACATACATATGCAAACTTTCACTCTGCCGCTTAGCGCCTGCAAGATGCATTTTTTAGTCAGCGGCTACCTTGTAAAGAGTTATGCAAGATGCCTTCTGTGTTATTACCGTATTGGATGTTATGGTCTACTGAAATACACAGGAATAAAATAAGGCCAACAGCCCCCCTCTAAACAGAGAGAGCAGTTCCCTTTCAAGTTAATTATTTCATCTATATACGTAAATGTATTACTACAGCAGAGCTGTTGAAAACTGGTTTCCTTAGGATCGTGTCCGTCCACAAAGAAATGTCGACACAACACTCTGGTTGCCGCTGTTGCTCATAGACTGCGGTAGCTGTCCAAAGTGTTGTGTTTGCCGGTTGTCTGGTTGCGCCGTCGCTCATAGATCGCGGCAACCTTTCCAGCCTTTCCACTCTGGCTTTCCGACTTGCGGCTGGCCATTACTTCATTCCCACCATAGTATAGCTTCGCTGGTCTTCCTTCTTCACCAGAGTGGAAAGGCTGAAAGTTTCTCTCAAATGAAGAAACACATGGTGTGATTAAGGGGCCTGTGAAATTATTTTTCTATTTGGCTGGCTAGTGCTGAGGATAAACACTACTCATTTGTAAAGCATGAAACTATATTGGATTTGTTTACATATGATATTTTTTGTAAAATGTGCATTTATGAAACTTAAATTTCTTTTCCTCCTGAACTACACTCACTTTTCCCACAGTGGGTGGTCACACCTCTTATCAAAACAATGGAAAAAAAAAGACTATCTCCGTTTGATGCATAATCTGCTTAGCTGGGCTCACCCGATTGAGCAGATTATCAATCGGGCAATAATCCTCAGAAGTAGCGAAATGGGAAGAAAACAAAAACGCTGCAGCCGATAGCTTCTCAGGCTACCAAAGCATCGCACAAGGGTTCCTTTACTGTCCTAACAAAATAATCGTGTGAGAGAGAAGCGCTGTCCTAAAGCAAGTTTCCATTTGATGTTCCCCTTTTGATCGGTCATAGCTGCACACTGTTATCTACATTTCTTCCAATTATTTCCTCTGGTTGGCTAAACACTGAAAGAACAAACTGGTGGGTGCCTTTTTCTTTGCAGTGATCGACGAGCAGGAGATCATCTACAGGGACTACATCGACATCAGTGTCGCGGTATCCACGCCAAAGGTGCGACTGCGAAGAATCTCTTACTACTCCATTTTACTTTGATTGCAAGCGTAACAGAAGCTATGAGTGCAATTTCCGAGCTTTCAGCATCCCTGCCGAGCACACGTGCTCGTTCAGCATACGAGGAACCAAAAAGTTTTAGATTCCGTGCACTAGACAAGTTCAACCTCATTTGTTTTCCTTTTTCCACTCCTTTCTCAACAGGGTCTGGTCGTTCCGGTGATCCGCAACTGCGAGGGCATGAACTACGCGGACATTGAGAAGGCGATCAACGTCCTGGGCGAGAAGGCCCGCACGGGCAGCCTGGCCATTGAGGACATGGACGGCGGCACCTTCACCATCAGCAACGGCGGCGTCTTTGGCTCCATGTTTGGCACGCCCATCATCAACCCGCCCCAGTCTGCCATCCTCGGCATGCATGCCGTCTTCGAGCGTCCCGTCAACGTCGCCGGGAAGGTGGGTCCATGGTCTCGGCAGAGGGCAGGACTGCTCTCGAAGTACTGAGAGGAAATTGGGAAAAAGACACTTTGATACAAAAGTCTTCCTCTCCACGGAAGACACGGTGTCACTTCAAACTATGGTGTCTGCAACACAACGTCCTGCTGCAGGTTGCTCTCCAGTGCGACGTTCCACAAAAGCTTTGGCAGCCCGGAGTTGGAACGCCGCTATGACGGCGATACTCACATTCTCTCGTGCTTTTCTCCGGAACTTTTATGCCTAAGTGCCAGAATCAACACTGCAGCTTTCGTGACGTTGTTTGTTGCCATTTTAGGGCCACTTTCGATGCACGGGCGAAATGTGATGCCAAACACACCATTCGGAGTAGCATTGCATGCACCGTACCTCAAATGCAGCTTTTCCTGCGTCGTTTCAACGACTGGCAAACCTGTCGAAGCAGCTCGTATGTGCCTATAAGGTGAGGGAGAGGAAAAGACTAGAGCGTGCGGGGACATCGCAACGCCGAGCTCTGGTTGGAACGATTACTTAGTGGGTGGACCTAAAGCTAGCAGCCTTTGTCTCTGCTGCACTCGTCGAGCGCATTAAAACGTGGGACGGAGGTGCCCGGCCTTTACTCTCGCATTTGTACGTGTTTGACAAGTACAGTGGAGACAAAAACAGCTAGCTTAAAGGTCTACCCACTAATCATTCCAATCGGAGCTAGGCGTTCTGGCTTCCATGTGCGCTCTCGTCTCCTCCTTTATTTTATTCACCTTTTAGCGGCAAAGCTCCTTAGGGTCTAGCCTTGTCCGTCCGGCGTCCGTGCTCACACGCCTTGTCCGTCCGGGCAAAAAAAAATGATAAAAAAAAAACAACATATGTTTGAGCAGTCGACAGGATCGAACCTGTACGGAGAGACCCCAACGGATTTCTAGTCCATCGCCTTAACCACTCGGCCACGACTGCGGGACAAGTAGGGGGCTCTGAGATGTGGTAGTAACTCAAGAGCGTGGGTTTCTGTCATGGATGAAACATTGCATGTAGCCGCTCATTGTCTATACGGGAGAGGGCGCTGCGGTCAAATGCGTATATAATCGCGTTAAACCTTGCATACATTGACTCAACATTATAGACGAGAGGGCGCTGCGGTCAAATGCTCATATGCGTATATAGCTATGTCCCATACCGCACATTGTCTTTCTGACATGGATGAAAACGAACGAAAGGCTCGGCATGCTGCGGCTCAGCGTCTACACAGACAAGCACCACCAGAGCTTCGCCCCAATCAACATCATTCACCACGTGGAGATGCGGTCATTTTTTTTATTCTTTTATTCATCATTGTCCTGCAGCGCCATCAGGCATTATCGCAGGGGCGAATAAACTTGAAGAAAACATTTCTGAATTCGTGGCACACATAATCGCACTGAAGAGTTCAGAGTTGGAGATGTCCTCGAATAAGGACAACTCGAGCTTGATGCAAAGAAATCATTATCTGCGACTTTGTTTTGTGTTGGCTTGGGACGCAGCCCGCACTGCACCGTCTGCAAGGCTACTGCTTTGTATGGGAACCACACGCCTTATCTCGTTTCCTTCTCTTGTTGGTGTGGGGACTATTTCTAAGCAATCAAGTCACGTGCGTGTTCCTTACAGGTTGGAAAATCACAGGGCCTTGTCCTGCTTATTTTTTTACATGAGCCCCATTAAATGTTGGTTATTCGGCCGAAACCGAAAATAGGCACTAGAAAATATCAAATCTACGAAAAAACAGCCTTTGGTGTTTTTTTTTGCAATTTACTTTGTTGTTGTTGTTTTGTTTTTGTTTTTTCTCACAGATTAAGTTTTTTTGGGTGTTGACTTTAGGTGTGAAACAAAACTTTGTTTATCTGGGCTTAGGTTTAATGAAGTAGGGCACAAACCTGAGATTTCTTAACTTCCTAGGAACACGTGCGTGACTTGAAGCTACTAGGAAGATGTCTTGATGCCAACGAGAGAAGGAATAGGGATAAAGTGTAGGGTTTTGAAAAAAGAAGCAGCCTTTCGAAAAGTTTAGAGTGGGCTGTATCTGAGGCAGTACCAAAGAAAGCTGTAGACAAACATTTTCTTTCCATGAAGTTTTTTTTTTTTTGTTTTTTTTATTATTTAAGGAGCGATCCAATTTTGGGTTTATTGGTATTTACCTAAAAGCCAGAACGCTAGTAGTTCTAAAGGGACGGTGAAGAAGACAAATGGACGCAGGTGCCGCCGTTGTCATGGCATCCCAACTTGAGGCCACAGGAGTTTCCATTGATCGGTTTGATGCGGGCCAAGCTACAGCAAACTCGGTGTCTGCTTTGACCAGCTTCACTGCTATGCCACGGCCGGGATTCCGGTGATCCGCAGCGTGACCAAGTTACGACATTACCGGCCAGATTCCAGTGGCAGAAAATAATGATGTGGCAGACACACGGGTTGGAAATGCATTTCGGGGTCCATAATATCGCCTCCAGCATTGCTGTAAATTGGAATATAAGCAACACGCTACCTCCCTGGCAGCATTTTAAAAGAAAACTTTGGATGCATAGCATATCTGGGCATATGCATTGTTTCGTTGCACGCTGTCTTAAGCGGCTGTTGTTATGCTCAATTTCCCCTAAATGAACAAACAAACAAACGACAGCGGCAAGCCTCAAACACATGCAGCACGCTCGCGACGGTACCTTTAGCAGGCATTTAGTCGTTCGGTGCTCGCGAAGTAAGCACGAGTGATTGTAAGCCTGCCGAAGATGCCCTTACGTGCATGATGCTCAGGTTTGGGCGTAGCCTCTTTTATTCTACAAAGCTTGTCAAATCGGGAAAGAGTCTGGTTTGAGGCTCGTCGCTGTCGTTTGTTTCCGTTTGTCGCTCTAGTGGGACTTGGGCATTAGACCTTTGGACTTGACTCTTTGTTTGACACAATAGAAACAGCACCCACTTGAACAGGAGTAGCATTGGGAGAGTTGACCAAACTCGGCACGATGGGAAGATTAACCAACTTGAATGCGTCTACGAACAAGAATGTGCGAAAGAGTTTAACGCAGTTCTTTTTCGTGTTCGATGCTTGTATCATCCCCCTGAATTCAGCATTCTTCAAACTCCTGCAACACCCCCCCCCCCCATCATAATAGGCATTTTTACCAATACCTCCTAGAAGACAAGGGCCTGCGCATTACGTCGTCCTTGGTAGATCCCCAATCCACCCAAAGTGGCGGACGCACAGAAGCTCCGCGTAAGTATAACAACAAAATGGCAGACTCAAGCATCTTGGCATCGCCGTATGACAGTATTGCGCCCGTTACCAGAATCTGGAAGACGCTCGTGTGGCAATGTAGACACAACTCAGGTTGCGCCGCAAAAGTTCATGAGTGACGACGTTAAAAAAAAATAAAAAAAATTGCAAACAACCACTTAAAGTGTGCTGCAATTGATGGCATTAGCTGCTGCGTCGTGGGAAGGCATGTTGAAGGGATTTGCTTTTGGCCAGTGTGCCAAACAACGTTAGCAATTGGTTCTTGTCTTTCAGCAATATCGACGTAGGAGATGCATGCTTTGGCTGAGCGATTGTGCGAGACGTTGCGCTCATCGAAGAAGGACGCAGGGATGCGCTTTTTTTAGAGGGCTGAGACGCCCTTTTGGAACGGGGGTACCTGTGGTGGAAGGAGCGAAACTATGTATGTGAGCCGTTCCGTAGAGGCACGGAGAGTGCGCAAGAATGGAACCTGGGCGGCATGTTTTCTGAATGCTGCATGCCTTCCGCCGTGGATTGGCTGCGCGCACATGCCCAAGGTTCACGAGACACCGAAGCGTTGTCATAGGTAGGACGCTTGCGCTGGAGCCGGGATAGCCGAAGCTCCCTCCTGCCATTCTCACCTTATTGGAAACTATGATGATGACGTTAGAGAAAGAAAGGCACAGACCTCGTTTTCTAAGTGCTGTGGGGAGTGCAAGTTTGTCTGCTTCTTACGCAGGGGTGGCGACGACGTCAAAACGCCAAACTCTTGTTGGCCGATAGAAAAAAATGGTGGCTAGACCTTGAGGCATCTAGCTTTGAGGTCCACCCACTATCCTTTCAATCAAAACCAATCGGAGCTCGGCGTCTTTCCGACGTCGTCGCAACTCCCGTGCAAGAAGCAGACGAATTGCTCTCTGTATTGGCTTTGCCCGCCGACACGGCGACCGTGGCGTGAGGGAATATGGTTGCGGCGTTCCCAGGTGGAGATCCGGCCCATGATGTACATCTGCCTGACGTACGACCACCGGCTCATCGACGGCAGGGAAGCGGTGACGTTCCTCAAGAAGGTCAAGGCGGCCGTCGAGGACCCCGTGGTCCTCATGCTGGACGTCTAGCGCCCCGTCATCACGCCGTCGCACACTCTACCCAACACTTAGGACCGGCTAGACCCCTCGTGAGTGCGGGTCCTCCTTTCGAAAAGCTTAATCGGGGCTCTCTTCTTGGCAGTGCATTCTGCAAAAGTGGAGGCTGGTGCCTGGATTTCCATAAAAAATGTGCTCGAGTGCATTTCATTCCCTCGTAACCACTTACAACGAGAGAACACTGGTGTGGCTAGATTTCAGAGCGGTTTCAACTGCTGGTCGGTGGTCATGTTGTTTGTGGGACGTGTTTGCAATACAAGCTGCGAGGAGGGGGCGAGAGCGTCCATCGTCTGCGAGTGTCTCCGACTTGGTCCGTCTGTCCACCCATGCTAACCTCCCTGCTACTCGACAAAGCGTTTGTGCACGCGTACAGCCAATCTGCGCAGGAGGCGTCTGCCATTAAATGGCAAACACACTATATAGTTCGAGTTGCTCGAGCCTCGCTAGAGAGTACACTGGCACGCTGGTGTCATTTATCAGTTAGCCTGGGAAGTGCGTATAACCAAACTGAAGGTTTTTGCCTTATTTACGAGATCAAACCTGCGCACTGTCTGTGAAGGAGGGTCACTTGTAACATTGTCAGAATTATTTCAAGCCCACAGTGGAAGAGTTGTAAAAAATTATAAAAATATTCGCAGTTTGGAAGTGCCATCTATCTACCTGATAGATAACACCCGTGTGTTCTCACATGATAGGAAATGCAACATACTTGAGCATACTGAAATGCAAATTTGTGAACCGGCCTCGGGGTGTAGGGGCCTTTACACAGAGTTTTAAGCTCGCCTGCTTTTTAATATGACTGGCTTTTGCTCTTAACGCATGAATTACATTCATTCTAACTTTTCTGGAATAGTGCAGTGATAGGTAATAGTTGCCCGGTTTCGCCAGGCAGTGTTATTACATGCTGAAACTTTGGCTTTTTACTCCAACTGCCGGTGGCACATACGGGCAAACTCTGAGCTGTTTTTCAATGCTTTTGTTTTTTAATGCAGTGGAAAAGACATAATTTTCTTGTCTCAATATCTGAAGGAGGCTTATTGTGGAGAAGGCGCCATGTGACCCAGTTGCATGTCAAAAGATCCCCAGGTGTTCGAAGTTAATCCTCAGTCCTCTGCTCGAGCGTGCCAGACGCCCTTCGTTGGTTTGGCGCGTAAAACCCCCGATTTGGCTAGAATATTGTTTTATTTCATTTCTGGTGTAGAATTGCGTCACAGCCAATTGTCTGCTATGAAACTACCTAGAACCAATTAGTAGTCGCAAAGAGCCAGGCACCCGAGGACCTACGACATCCCACTAGTGGGACAGTTCTCGAAACGCCAGCATCGCTACTCTCTCTTAGCAGGCAGCCAATCATAAGTTCATTCTTTGCCTACTGCAGTTGACCGCCTCTATAGCATGGAGGTTCAGTTTTGGCCTCTGGAATGCATGATGTAGGGTCCGAACCCTGGGTGGTCCCTTCCTCATGGAGTCTTTGTGGTCGTCACTCGTGACCTCCTCGGTCGCTTTGCGACATAAAACCCCAATATTTTTTTGTTTGTCTATCACGGTTCAAAGTGTTTAAAGCGAGGGGTAGCTATTTACGCATCACTTCTTGTAGATGGTCCTGCATTGACTTCATAAATAGCTCTATATTAGAAGCTATATTAAAGGAAGCTAGACATTTACAGTTTCCATCCTATACTTCGTTTCACGATAACTCTTAAACGGCGACATCCATGGCCTCCGCGAGCCAATCGAAGCTTCGGTGCAAGGCACATGACCATTTGTCGTCGGAATGTGTTTGGGCTCCAAAAGGCCTGTCGCACGTTTTTTCTCCATCGCTCTCACTCTGGTCAGCTCAAGGGGAGCATAGCATTCAAAGCATAGTGTTCGCTCTTTGCAAAGTTGCTCTCAAACAGAATATACTGCCATCATTAGGTCAGTGGGCGAAATCAGCACCTGGCCCATATTTTCGGCATTTTTGACAGCGCTCCGGCAAGACGCCGGAGCCCTGTCAAAGTATGGAAGCTCACGCTGGGGAAGGGGGGGGGGGGGGGGGGGGGGGGGGGTGAGGGTGAGGTGAGGGTGAGGGTGAGGGTTAGTGATGGGGATGATGACAACTGAAGTTCCTCCCTGCCACCCTCACTTTGTCAATGACTACAGTATTTTGCTCATTCTGCAAAGGATGTGTTCCTGACCAACTTCTTTTCACTGTGGTCTTGTCCAAAACAGGAGAGGACAAGCTTGACTGACCAATGCAGCAACAGAAGCAGCAGCAGTGCGTCCGGAGGAGGCTCGTGGAAGCCACCATTTTGTCCCCCGTTTGGCAAAGGATTTTTGACTGTAGTCATAGAACTTTCAAATATGAAGCACTGTTGCCTAGCGTTTGTACAGACATTTCTTGTTTTTCCTTTTTCTTTTTTTTTTTCTTTTCTTTTTTTGCTATATTTAATATAGGATGCACTGTCAGGATTGAAAAGGGAAAAAAGATGTGCATTTTTAGAGTGTTGCCGGCTGCTTTCGTGCAGTGGTTCTGCCCTCGGTAGCATATGGCGGTAACTTAACCTCATTTACCTTTTTGATCTGTTCTTACGTCATCCAAGAGTTTATTAAACAGTTGTAATAACTTCAGCATCTTCCACTGAATAGTGTTGTGGGATTTGATTGATATAGTCAGGTTACATGTGTCACGAGTTTCTATGCTTTTGCTGAATGGTGCAAATAAAAAAAATTCATGTTTGCACAAAAAAAAAAATAAAGATGGTGGTGCACTTTTGGTGGCGACGGTGGAACCTTGTAGTTGTGCCTTTTATGTGCAAATAACTTGCGTAATGCGGCTGAATTTTGTCTTATTTTGAAACTTGTGAGCTCGACGTCTTGCGTACTGTTGCTGCTCAGGACGACAAACCTTTACGCTGGCGGGTTTAAAAATAGAAATAAAAGATCAAACAAGCCCGTAAAGGACTGTTCACGTGGCATTTAATGATTTCCATTGGCCGCGAGCGCCGACGGAAAAGAACAAGTTTAAGTTATTGGTGAAACAAAACAAAAGAAAAATGCGGTTTGGTGAGTAGCCAGGAACCGAACGGCATAAGGTGGTATACCGAAACCAGAACCGACCGAATCGTCTGCCATCTTTCTTTGTGCATCGTATCCCGTTTTCAGATTTCTTTAAGGACTAGAATAAATGTACTCGCAAATTGTACGCTTCTAACAAAGACGCACTAATGATCGGCGATCACCCGTCTGGATCGGTTTTCACGCAATCGCGTGACGTCATCAAAGTCGGTGACGTCTTTTGAACAACTTCCTGTGACGTCAAACCGCGACATGAACGAAGCATGTGGATCCGCTCGCTGAAAAGTGATACTGGAGCATTTCCCGCTGGAGGCTAAAAAAAATAAGCCTGTGCCCCGAGGCGATGACATGTTCATGACCACGACAGACGCCGTGAAAGAACAGTAAGCGCATTCTGCATTTCACTCTTACTTTCCGGGTCCAAGTTTCCTGCCGAATCGGGTGACCTATTTTCCCCTCCACTTCCTTAGGCCTACCGTACCGTAACGTGTGTCTACGTTCGCGATCTGTTTGACTGACCGTTGATCACTTTGAACCGGATTTTTGGGACGTTTTAGAGCTCTCAGAAATGATCGTGGGACCCGGGCTTCTCCGACAGTGAATCAAGATGACGGTTCCGACGGAAAGCGGTCGAATATTTTGCCGGATGAGTCATAAAAGTATCCCTTTTCACGTGCGGAAGACGCGAAGCACCGACCGGACCAAAATATGGCTAGGATTCGGTCGTCGCTTTTCGCGAGCACCCAAGCAAAAACATACCATTTTTAGGGCTGTAGACGGTGGGAAGCGGTGCCCAGTCGCTAAGACGGGCTCGGGATCATTGCAGTTATTGTTGCAGCGCTCAAGGTCACCACATGGCAAGATGGTCCGAATGTAAACATTTTGACTCCCACGACCCTCCGACGCAGTCGTGCCTTTCGCGATCTCCGCTTCGAGGTGTCTGCTCTCAGGACCGTTAACCATTCGGATATACTTTTTTTTTTCTTTCTGTAAGGCACATTGCGTCTCGTGTACTGTCGGTATCTTTCGGGTGAGAATTGTCCGGCTCTTGTCTCCGATTTCGGTAGCTGTGCAACTTGAAACTCGCTTCTGAGACTCGGTATGTTTTAAGGCAACGTCCACTTTTCTTTCTTTCTTTTCTTTCTTTGTTCTACGTTCTTAGTCATATGGAGTTCCAACTTGAAGCGTGTAAAGTAGAAAAACGAAGACGTCCGCGTTCGCCAGTTTTCGGGGAACGAAGTGGTGGTGTTGACACGCATCGCCGTGGCCTTGCACTACTGCCGGCAATTGTCTTGAGCGCGCGTTCGCAGGTGTTGCCTCCGAACATCATATATGCGTTTTGTTAGTCGGTTGTGTCGGCTGCCTGCCGCCAGAAGCGTTCCCAAACAGTTGAGATCGCATTGTTACTTGTAGCACAACCAAAGCCGGCGCCTTCCGCGCGCTCCCTTTGACAGATGCCGGCGCATGCTGAGCTCCAATACGCTGGGGAAGTTGACTATACTTTGTTCACTTCTGTGCCGTCTGCTTTGTTTTATTTATTAATTAATTGAGTACGTACTGCGGGCTTTTTGAATAGACCCCTGCAGGTGTGAGGTACAGAACCACATGAAACGTGGCTTCGTATGCGGCATCTGATTTTTGGCTTGTAATTTCCGTATGTCTATTCTTGCGCGGATCTAACCATTTGCATAGCCATTGCTTGTTGCCTGCATGTACAGTGTCCCCCCGCCCCCCCCCCCCCCCCCTCCCCCCCAGAAAAAAAAAAAAAAAAAGGTTTAAGGAAATATGCATTGCCGAACTTTCATTTTTTACTCAAATGTAGCTCTAACAGTTCGAACCAGATGCCAGAGTTTCAACACTAACCGTTATCTTACTCAGGAGGTATAAGTAGGGCTGGGCGTCGATTAAAAATTTTAACTTGATTAATCGACACCCTTTAATCGATTAAGTAATTGATTAATCAGTTTCATTCATTTTCACGTATAATAGTTCAAAGAAGCAAAAACTGAAATTAGTGCCCCTGCTGAATATCTCATAAACGGCGCAACATACAATTTCGAGTTTTAAATCAACCTTGATGTGTAATTGAGAGCAGTACAAAGACACCCACACTTACAAATTAGTGCTTCAGCCACAGAGGCGAAGAGGTTCCTTGATATTCTCCGGCAATAGCAAACTTTCTCGATCACTATAGTCTCTGCTGCGCTAAACGGACACTTGCATAGCGTTGAAGTGGTCGGGACGTGTATAAGCTTGTTTCGAGTTACAAACCTTGCCCCTGCAGTTTACTTTAGGTCAAAATTTCATCTAAAGTTTGCCGTCATACAGGAGTACTCGTTCACATCTGCGTGGTGAAAGTGTTGAATATTTACTTTCTTTTTGTGCGTCAAAATTTGACCGATTAACTGGTTAAAAATATTAAACGCGATTAGCAACGATTTTCCCATTGTAAATTTAAAATAATCACTTTTCAATAAAATAACGGTTAGTACTGAAACTTCGGCACCTGGTTTGGACCGCTAGCACTAGGTACTTTTGGACGTAGAATGAGCATCCGGCGATGCATAGTTAATTTTTGCGGTGAAAAACACCACCTTCCAAATGTTTTCTTATGGGACACCCTGTATGAACGACAAACTATGTGGCAGGCACCAGTGTCATTCAAGTTTGCCTTCGACATCCATTCAGGAGAAAGGTAGGCTGTAACTGTGACAAATCGAAGGGTATCCAGAACACATAAAAATCATTTATTATCGACGGGGGGGGAGGAGGAGGGGAGGAGAGGTAGAGGAGGAAGAGGAGGAGTTTCTGAATGAGAGTGTATACTGTTGAATTTCATAATACTGCCTTATCTCCAGAAGTTTTAATAAATTAAATTAGATTCTACAAAGTGATCCTGGTTGTTGTTTTTCCCCACAGACTGTACCAACCCCAAAGATACAAAGTCTCTCTCTGAAGCGTCACTTGCCGTCCTGAGATTCTCCAGCAGCTTTTTTTTCTTGGTGGAGTTGAATTCACCAGCGTCTCTGTGCTTTAGTTCTTTCCTTACCATAAGTTGTGAAGGTCATTCCTAAGAAATAAGTGTAACATTTTGGCCTCATTTCATTTGTACAAAAAACATGTCTATTTTTGTCTATTGGCGGAACAAAATCTGCTTTCTGGTGTAGACATTTTCTACAGTTCTGCTTTTTTCACAAAATTGTCTTCTTGCCATGCCATGTTCAAGTTCAGAAAATGCTGTTAACATGAGGTTTTTTTTTAAACCTCTGCAAAGGGTGTGTCTGTCTTTACAATGGGACAAAACCCTTGTGATACATCAAAATGAACCAAATTGATCAAAGCAAACATTCTGTAACAAGTTGGTGAAATCATTACAGTTCTGATTGCTGAACAGCAAATTTGCAGTAGCAATGACAATACCAGATTTGAAATGAGGATATTGTTGGCCGAGGGTGGAAACGCACTACATTACAGCTCGGAGTGCATGGATCAAAAGCTCATGCTGCAGAATCGAGGGATCCTGGGTTCAGCCCCCATACCTGCCTGATTCGATCTGGCGAGCTTTGTAGTGGCGTATGTTTGTGTAATCACTACTGCTTGATGCACGCTAAAGACCCCAACTGATACTGCGCTGGCTAAATTTCTCATCTACAGCAGACACCAGTTGTCGGTGGGGCTGACTCCTCTTCCCCCGGTGTAAATGTGCACCTAACAGAATTATAGTTAAAATATTCAGCCATGTTGCAGGGAATTGTAAATTATGTTGTTTAATTCATTACTATTTTAAAAATGGGCACAGAAAAAAAAACTACTAAGGAAGCTTGGTTAGCTTCTGTCATCCTACAACACTTGGGCAACATCTGTTTGAAAAGGGGTCCAGAATATATATTGGGCCAGTATTGCGGTGCAGTAAATTTTGAGCAGTTCATTATCAAATTATGATCTATGGCTGTAGTGTCAGAATCAAGGAAGGAAAGGGAAACAGAAGGGCTCTCTCTCTGTGCCGCCCCCCCCCCCCCCCTTTTTTTTTTCCAGACATTTAAAAATTTTACGTAAACAATACAGGAGAGGAACAAACTATAAAATTTGATGGAGTCTGCCATTGGGTGAAGCAGTTCCTTGAGATTTTGGGGTGGAGCAACAGGTTACCTTTTTTTTTTTTTTTTAGGAAGTTTATAGTTTTTTGGTTGCATTGGTTTTACAAATGAAATAATTTGCCACCGGCTTACATAAAAGGGCTGAAAGGCTACAAATTATAAAGACATTCATTAAAAAAAAAAAGTGACAGAGGGAAAATATTTATAGCAAGAAGATTATAGATTTAGCTAACAGGATAGCTGGGCGAGTTGGTATGTATTCGTAAACATAGCCTTGCCGCCCAGGTCGGGAGACTAGAAGACGCAGGTTTCCCGGATTCGGTAATCGCCTCGGCCGCGGAAGCAATAGTGAAAAGCATTAAGGGTGAGGTGCGGGGAAAAGTAACAAAAAAAGTAAAAAAAGCAGGTCGCAGTCATCCCTTATGTGCACCACATGTCACACAGCTTTAAAAGAACCATCTCGAAATTCGGGGTATATGTGGTTTAATCGGCACGTAACAAGTTAAGCGGTATTTGCTCTGCAGTAGAAAAGCGCGTTAACAAGAAAGAAAAACGGGGGGGAGAGGGCCGGTGGCATAAAACACCGCATTGAGTTCGTGCCATGCACCTTGGGTGTAGTATACCAGATACCCTTCACGCGCGGGAAGGTATACATCGGACAGACGGGGTGGTGCCTCAACATTCGCCTGCGGGAACACCGTAGTTCTTTGACAGGAACAGCAAGCTCCCACTTGGCGTTGCACTGCAGGGACTGCGCCTGTACACTGTTACTTGACAAGGCCATTGTTTTGTCTAAACACAGGGACCAAAAAGCTCGAGAGATAGTCGAAGCTCATAGAATAAAGGAGGGGCCAGCCTGCGTGAGTCTGGCTTCCTTGAATTTTCTGGACAGTGAGGTCAAATTTTTAGATCGGGGATGACGCATATAGAATTGTGTAACAGATAGCACCCAATTTCGTGAGGTTCATGCGCATTTCCATCGTGATTAAGAGAGTCGTGTTGTTGTATGTTTTCTTTGTGGTTTCCTTATAATGACCCTTTCAGTTGTTAGCCAGTGCTCGTCCTGTCCAGTTCCTTCCTCTGTCCATGTAAAATTCGCGCTGTACCATTATGAAGATTATAGATATTTTAGTTGTACTTTTAGTGTGCTACAATCCAACTACCCTAAGATGTTGGAACACAAGCAATATATCAATGTCGCCAGCATTACTTTGAGGTGGACAAATCTTATGTCAACCTAATAAATCTCACAAAATCCAAAACCATTAATTGAAATATTGCCATGAAGTCAAGGCTGTGAGCAGTAAATGTCATTGTGGCTGAAATGTGCTGGACAATTACCCCTTGTTTCCTTATTTATGATATCATACCTGTAGGAAACAACAAGAGATAGCAGCTGCATGAGAGAAATGCATTACTAATTTAGCAATTTGTATTTTTCTGGGATATTGATCTATCAATGATACCTACATCCTTGGGTCGTTTCCAAACAGTGTTGGAGGCGTTACCTGGAAAAGCAACGAAATATGTTATTCGTTACTTGCAAATAAAAGTAACGCGTTACCGACCTACGTTACCTCAAAATGAAAGGAGTTTGTTGCCGATTAAAAGTAATGCACGTTACTTTTGCATTACTTTTTTAATTATGAATTAACAAGTTTTATTCTTTTGACTGTACAGGTATACATAAGTGCCATATTTCAGGAAACCATACATTCATGCGGAAACTGAACATGATTATTTGATCTTTTCTACGGTTTCACCTTAATACTTAAAAAAAAAAAAGAAAGCTTCAAAATTCTTGGCAACAAAAACAGAACATAAATTGAAGTGAAATTTTTTTAAGTCTTGGGAGGAAGAAGTAACGAGTAACTACATTACTTGAAATAAGTAACATAAGGACGTTACCTGTTAATGTTTTGAAAAAGTAACGAGTATTTTACTTTGTTACCGGAAAAAGTAACGCATTACCAGTTACGACCTTGCTTGTAACGCGTTACCGCCAACAGTTTCCAAAATGCCCGAACTGTTGGGGTACAAACTAATTGGGTAATTTGCGCTTGGCTAATATAGCATTACACTTTGTGTATCCAACTAAGAACATCCTATTGAACAGATTTATTTTGCATAGTCTGATAAGTGTGGCATGGCTGTACATGCCCTGCACATGAAATTATTGGGGCATCATCCTCCGGTTACAGACTGCAAGCACTCTCGGTTTGCAGTAAACGACAGGCTATCTGGTTTTCAGGGGTCTCCGCCCAGTGTACAGTGTCACCAGCAGAAATTAGTCTGTGAAGCTTTTATCATCAACCCAAGACATATAAAAAAAAAAATCGTTTATTTGAATTTGTGTTTAATTGGTTTCAAACTAAGCAAACCAAAATTCACCGCCTAGGGTACAGCCTCACCAGCAGAAATTACCGTGGCTATGAATCTCTTAAAATCAGTTCATAGACATTAAGAAAAATAAAAATATATATAATTGAAATTGTTTTATTCTTCCCAAACTAAGCAAAGCCAAAGTATATCTTGAAAGGCTGTTGTTTCCTTCAAGCTGAATAAAAAAAAAAGAAAAAAAGAACAACGTTTTATTCCTAAATAAAGGTTGCATCATGATTATGCACAAGGTAGGCAAGGACAGGGTAATAAAATAGTTGCAGTAATGGAGAAAAAGAAAATTGAGTAGGCACAAGCCTTCATCAACATTACCTTCCCATGCTGGAAATGGTAAGTCTCTGGATTCTTGAAAAAATGCTAGCAGGTTATTAAAAGTCCTTAAATATTTTTCATAAAATTCTGCAAAACCTTTCTTTTTTTTTGCTTGGCTGGAAACTTTTAGAGATGATTGGCAAGGACGGAGCAGGCGATGGACGTCGTTGAAACTTGACCGCAGGTGTGACGAGGTACAGTGCAGTGCTGCTCTCCGTGTTTGTTTACCCTCTTCTGAGAAAGTGAAATTTACACTCTTACAAAGATGTTTAAATTCGGATGCCAATTGTGACACTGCAAATTATTTTTTTTTCTTATGGGGTTTGTTTGCAATTGAGGCTTCAGTACGATGCTAATTGTAGCGTTTTTAACATCTTTGTTTTCCTATGTACTTTTTGGTAATATTTTACATGCGCAATGTCCTGCGAACTTCATGCTGCCAAATGTTCTAGTCAAGGAGGTTATAAGTACTAGGAAGGGGCACGTTGCAATATTGGTGAAGCCTAGTCATAAAAAGTTTAAACGATATTGTACCCAACGTGACCGCAGATCTCCCCGGCGATTGATGCGCGTGACATGTCACGTGCGAGATGGATGGTTGATTGTAGAAGGATTCCTTGCAGGCTTGCCCGCGCTTTGTCCGGTAGGTTTTATGAGATCGGAGGCTAGACGAAGGCTAGCTACGGTCACGTGATGTGGTCATGTTAGGCTGATAAGTGAGGAGAGTAAGGAGGAAAATGAGGAAGAGGCGAGGTGGTCAAGGGAGCTTGGTTTGTGCAGGCAACGCGGCTGACGTCATACCCTCTCCCACCCTTTTATCCTCGGTTCTAGTCAGTGTTGCCAGATTGGGCTATATATAGCCAAATTGGGCTACATTTTTTTCTAGTTGGCGTCAAAATTTCGCCTTTGGCTATGTGGCTATTTTTGGGCTATTTCTAAGGGTGCGGCGAACTCTTGTCGAACCTCAGGTTCGACGTCGAACTTTGAGGTTCGACATGTTAATTTTCGAACTTCTAGTCAGTTTCGGAGAAAAAATTGTTTCTCTTTTGGCTAGTTGAGAGGAGAGAGAGGAAGGAGAATGGCTTCAAACTTCTACAAACTTCGGGGTTTTCACAATGCGGAGAGAAGCAGTGCTAGCAGAGTTCAAGCGGTCTCCCACAGCGCAGTGAAGCAGATCAAACAAACAAATTGCACCGTTTTTACCGGTCCGGTAGCACGTCTTCTACCCGGACGTAGACTGGACTCTCCAAATGCAGCTTTGGTGCCCATCGCGAAAATTCTTAGGCATCGCCAACTTTAAGAAAAGAAACACAATCAAAAATAGCTTGAACCGGAACGGGGGACGCTCATATTCTACACAAAGAAAAATAGACGGGTGGGTTATTGTCTAAGGTATAGCACCCCCTATACCTTAGATATAGGGGGTGCTAGTTTGAAACTCCCAGTTCTGACTGTTCTGCTTCTACATTCTGTTCTTTTACTGCATGATTATATCTCCCGGGCTTCACAATATCAATGTATGTTTCCTAAATTTTTAATCTTTCTTAAGCTTTTTGTTTATATATATATATCAGGGGACCTAATATACACAAAAAGTGGCGCATCTGAGGGTTGAAAAAAAGAATTTAACGTGTTTTTTGCGAGTATGGAAAATTGTCAATAAAAGGCTTAAAAATCGTTGTTTTTAGTCTTGGCTATGTTGGGCTATATTTATTTTATAGCTTTGGCTATATTTGGGCTATACCTCCCAGCCGTTTGGCGGTCTTTTGTTGGGACCATCTGGCAACACTGGTTCTAGTTCATCTTCTCGGTCGCATGATGAACTGGATGGACTGGGAATTCACTGTTGATTGGGAATGCCCACGTGACTAAAAACATCAAAATGTGCGGAGCATTTTTTTTTTTTTTAATTTTTTAGAGCGAAAATATAGTTGCTCTTTTGTGTTTCTATCAACTTCATATTTTGTTTTTGACGCACAATTGTTTCTCCTTTTCTTTAAAGCTAGGTGGCGCAAGCTACCGCCCATTATAAAGGGCATAGCCGTTAGCATCCACCCGTGCATGTGGACGTTTTTTTAATACGAGCTGAGCCGAGTTCATGCCGAACGTCGAGTCGTTGACGCAACCCTTGTGTCCAATACTAGCCCTGAACAATGGCAGACCTGAATAATTGACGCAGCAGCTACTATAGACGGCGCGCATTTTTTTAAAGGGTCTATTAGAAAGATATATAATTGAAGTCACTGTCCTCCAGGTCGACGACAGATACAATATCTTCAAAGCTATTGTAGGGCAAGGGCGTGTGCCGCTGCGCATGTAATGCCCAGCTCTGCTTAACAGGCCAGTTTTCTGAGCCTTGCTTTTAAGCGAACAAACATTTGAGGATTGTTAGGCTCATCTGAACCAATCTGTACTTTATAATTCTGTTCATCTCTTCTTTTTTTTTTTGTAATTATATTGGCATGGAGTTGCAGGCTCCTCCACGTTTGGTCACGACCGGTTCAGTGATTGAGACACGTGGTCCTCCAGCCATTGTTCACTGGGAGGTTAATTGACCCTAGCCAGTAAGCGATTTATATGCCCGGCAGGCAATATATCTCTACGCTCAACAGAGTGGACTTCAGAAGGTGCTCCTTTGCCGCGTTTTTGTGCAAACAAAGCACGGTGCTACGCCCGCGCGTCCGTACGTTTAACACTGCACGCAGTTTGTGCGATAGTGCTTTCGAAGGAGAACTGTTGTATTCCGTAGTGGTGGCGTGCACACGAAGAACACACAAAACACATTGGAGTGACCGCTCCCTCACAGTCTTGGAGGTTGGAACACACTGCGAACTTCGATGGCGGCTTTCGCGCAAACGATGATGAGTAGTTTCACGGCGTCGTACACGCACATAAAACATTGCTCACAGTCATATGTTTCAATGGGCTTGTTTCTCTCCATGCTGAAATGCTTCCCGCCACCTTTGACGACTGCATGAATCCCTCGACCCCTTCGCCTTTTCGCCTTCCTTCTAGTGATGGGTCGAATCTGCCGAACTTCTGATTCGGCAAAGTTCGGCATATGCCGAACTTTTGAAGGAAAGTTCGGCAAAGATTCGGCAAATGTCTCCACACGCCCGAGAACGCGAGGTGGCCATGAATTGCAAATGGACGCCGTGCGGTCGTGTAGTTACCATCGTACAGTGTAGAACAACCAGCGGTTCCGGTGAGGTGTGGGAGTAGGCAACACGGTAACTGTGCATTTGTGAGCCTTTGCAAGTGTGGTTCTCTTTGATATTTTCTGCCTCAGGAACAGAAGGTCGACCAGTAATTTACGCAATCCACTGCGCAAGTGACAGATGATGCGCTACATTCTGGATGACGCGATTTTCATTTGACCTTTTAGTGATGCAACGAGGTAGTTGAAGCATTGACTCACAATTACTTTAAAGCACTCCTTCAGGGGTGGAAGCGCTGCGCCAATTGCGCCACCCTGCGCCATTTCACTTCCCTGCGCCAGCCTGCTCCAAAACGCCAATTTCAACTTTTTTTTTTTTTAGTGTTTTCTTTAAATTTAGCGGAAAACGGTTGGCCACGGGCCACCATGTGGTGTGTACTTTTGCTTAGGTGTCACTGCGGGTGACTCGTACCAACTCGACTGGGGCTCCAAACCATGTCTAACCTCAGGGCGAGGCGCCGATTTTAGTTCATCGAGAGTGCGATGTCGTTTTTTACTACAAAGAGCTTGATATACGAACACATCGGTTTGGTTTCGGGCATATGGTTGGCGCGGTTGGAGCGAGCATGCAGTTGCCCGTGGTCCCGATTTGCCGTGATCGTGGGAGTTGGTGCCTCGGCACCGGTGGGCTACCTTGGCCATTAACATGAGCAGAAGTAAGTGGTCTTTACTAACTTTACCTGTTATTTGGTAGCCTACCATATTTGGACGCTTAGCCGTGAAGAATCGCGAGCACAGGCACATCCGTTCTCGAGCTCAATTTGTCTTATCAAAACAAAAACAAAACCATCATTGTGTGCGCGAATGTGCACGCTGTCGTGTGTTGTCTCCCGCCGTCAGACCACTAGCGAAAACAATACCCGCGATCTTAAGCGAGTTGGTTAATTGGCAGTGCTACACTTTTTTGTTTCTTTCCTTTAGCGCGGAGGAGTGGGGGTGACATCAGAAATGCCGTACAACACTCCCGCGCTGCCGATTCCTGTCAAGAACGTACCTTAACTTGCTATAGCCACCCTACTCGTATAAGTTTCGGGTATAGGTGTATCTGGTTGGGGGGGGGGGGGGGGGGGGGGGGGTTGGGTAGGGTAGAGAGAAGTTGGTGGGCTTTTTGTCACGTAAGAAGGCAGCCTGCCCCGCAGGGATCAGCGCCTGATCAGCTACATCTCATTTTCAGTCTCGTTCAAACTGCCTTCTCTTAAAGCACTTCTACTGAGTGCACAAGAACTCATAAGCAAGGGTGAGGCAGTTAAGGACATGGACAAGGTGGGGAGTGGACACCTCCTGCTAAGAGATGTGAACTCTAAACTGCCCAAAGTACTCGAGCGCATAAAAGAAATTGACTCTGCTCTTCAAACTGTGAAAAAAAAGGTGAACTTCAGTTTTTTCTAAATTACACAAATTCAGCTTAGTCACAACCCCTTTTTTTTAACATGGAGCCTGTGGGCTCTTCTAGTCAGTGTTTATGCTGCATATGTATTAGTGGCTGTGATATCTTTAAGACAATATATTTTTCCATCCAAAGTAATATAGATATAGCTTTGTATGTTAACTTGGGTGTAGGGATTACTGTATTTTATGAACAGTGATTAAGAACATTTGTATTTAATGAAAACAGGTCAGCAAGGACTGCTTTATTCTGAGACATGTTGTGGTACCTTAATTTTTTTATGGAGACACGCAATGCACAGCATTTTATGGAGTACATAAGGTTGCGTTGCTCTTCTAGTCGATGCTTAAAGCTGCATATGTACGAGCGACTGTGGTAGTCTAAAGATATAAAATACACATTTTATTTTGCATCTGAATTTTTGTCAAATGTCAGTAGCCTTGTATTTTGTTACTAAACTTGATATAGGGCTTTTTAAGCAGTGATTGAACATGTGTATTCTTTATTAAACAAAAACTGTAGTCAGCGAAGGTAGTTTATCTGACACCTTGCAGTGGTTTAGTTTTCTGGATACATGTTTACAATTGGTCTATTAAGTAGACGGTTTTGTACTGGCGTGGCTCAAGCTAGGCTTTTATTGTCGGGGCCTCCCATATAAAGTCTATCATGACTCTGCCTGCTGCCGGAATGGTTCTCAAAGCCTTTCCTTTGCATAAATTGCAAATATTCCATATTTCAATGCAATAGAAATAGAAAGGTGTGTATGTATGTTGCTTGAAAATTATTCTGGGGTGTGCATGCATATATTTTTGCTACATTTTCACATTTAGAAACAACAAATCACTTTTAGACATTTGTTTGACCTCCGTGACCTGCTGCAAGTCCTACTTCGACGGCTACAAAACTTATTTTTGCTGCTCCCGAGCTGCTCTAAAGCGAGCGTTTTACTGCTCCAAAACTGCTCCAAAGTGGGACTTTTGCTGCTCCCAGCCCTGATACAAAAGGCTCTAGCCCGCTTCCACCCCTGCTCCTTGCAATTATAACAATCCTGTTTTGAGCTCACAAGAAGTTTGTGCCAAAACAAAATAATATCGCTTTTTACTTAGCTTTATTTCTACATAAAACTAAACACACAACTATTGTGCTCGACGTTGCCTATCCGACATTCCTAACTCTTCCATCTTCCTAAACGTCCTTGTGTGTCCTAACACCAGAAACCGGCATTTTAAAGGTTAAAAACGAGACGTTGAGAATATGGGACGCACACTTTCATGCAAAGCTGACTTCAAATGACTCGTTGAAAAACATGCATATTGACAATAATATTGTTACCTTTTCTGGTGAAGGCTTAGTAACTGTTGCGTTCATTTTCGCGCACGAAACGGTGACTCCCAAAGAAAGTAAAAACGCAGTGTTATGGCCTTTGTATTTACACCGCACACACTTGAAGGCTCGCGCTGATGAGGCTTCAAAACCGAAACTCTCGTAGCGGGATTCGTGACTGCGCTCGCTGCTACCCAACGTTGCTGCTCCCCAACCTCGTTGTGACGCCACTTCTGCAAGAAGTCATTGAGATTGCCAGTAAACACACATTAACAGCACCGATACAGTTATCTTGTAGAATACCACCTTATTTAGTAATAACTGTTCCAATAGGCATTACATGTTGCATTTATGTTAAGAAAAATAGAACATAAAACCCTTTTCTCGTCAGAAAACAAAATATCAACGCAAGTCTGGTAACAATGTATTTTTGCCTAATCTTTAGAAAAGTTCGGCGTTGCCGAATCCCAAGATTCGGCAAAAGTTCGGGATATCACTACTTCCTTCCTTGTGGTCCGAAAATAAAAAAAAAAAAAAACAGGGAAAACATGAAAAAACAGTGAGTGCGCAGGCGAGCTGCTGGATATTGATCATGATGTTGAAAACCCGAGACTGGTAAAAGCAGAGAAACTTGGTCGAAGAAGAAAGACAGGGGAAAAGTACGTCATGAGGGAAAACATGGCCCACCCGGAAAAAGGCGACACGTCACATCCGGTCGCTCCTTGATTGGCTCAAACGCCCGCGTCGAGGGGGAAAAAAAATGGGTCCAGACACGACGTCTAGCTGCGTCGTCCTCCTCCGAGGGCAGACTTTTTTTCAATACAAAAATAAGCAGAAAGAAAAACTCACCCTACGGTGCGCGATTTTTCGCAGTGTAAATGCGCCTTTATAAAGGGTACAGCCGTTCGGATCCATCCATTTATCCATCCATCGATGGCCGGGGTACCCTTACCACCGTTACCGCGTGGTTCTAGCGCGACCCTGTCCCCCGACGGAATGTCGTCGGCCGCTCGTTCTCGCTTCCCGTTAAAGTCAGTAGTGGGGAAAGCGGGAACGAGGCGCTCGGTGACCAGCGTTTACCGGACCGCCGGAGCGAGGAGACGGGTGTTGAGCAGCAGACCGAGCGGCCGAGACCACGCGAGCGTCGCCGTTGCCCCGCTTCTTCCTGGAACGGACTCGTCCGTGATACTTTCGCTGGGACCCCTTTCCCGCCTTTTTCTCGTGCTCACGTTCGCTCTTGAGCGTTTTCGTGGCCTCCGCGCTGTTCTGTTGGTGCGCTCGTTTTGTTTCGCTAAATTTTCATTTTTTTTTTTTTTAAGCGGGAGGGGGCTTTTTTGGGGGGAGGGGGGAGGGACTAAAAAAGAGACGCGGCAGCAACGACTGTGCTGCAGGCAGACTGGATCAGGCGTGACGTCGTGGACTGTTCGCCACGCTCCCGGGTGCTTTCCCTCTCATGCAGCGTCCGGACATTTTGTTTTTTTCCCCCCTGGGTGCTGCTTTCTTCCTCGAGTGTCTCTTCCGCACTTTTTTGAGGGTCGGTCGGTTCCTCCTTGTGTTCCCTCGCGTACGCGAGTTCCCCCTTGGTGTGTTGCGTTGGTCGAGTGCAATGATCCGTCGAGTTTCTGACTTAGCTTGCGTCCCTTTGGTCGAGCTAGCAAGCAAGCAGTACTGTCGCGAGCCTGCCAAAGTTTGAGTTCGACCGTGTTCCACCTTTTTCGAACTTTCAAACCGTCAAGAAGCTTCGACTGAAGTTTGACTATAACGCGCATGCGCGGAAATCGAGAATTAGCTGGCGCCACCTAGCGGAGGAGGGGGGGGGGGGGGGGGCGACATGAATCGTCTGTATTGTTTCACATAAACATATATACTAAATCATTAAAGCCCCAGTGACACAGTAAATACATCTTGCGAAAGACAGTTTAAAGCCACTACGTGAGGTGTAACATCGGTCTTACGAAAACTGTCTGCAGAGCACTGGACAGCGTGGCGTCGCGCCAATCGCAGTGATGTGGCTGCTGCGCCATTTGTGTGATACTGCGCCAAAGTGCCCGTTCTGCTACATTTAATGTGAGGAACCTGCGCCAACATTGCGCCAAAACTTGATTTCACCTTATTAACACTGAAGACAGAATGGCTCGTGCCCCGCTACACGCCCGGGTCGTTAGGATAGGGTCGTGCGAGTTTTCGGAACTTTCGATTTTAGCAGCAAATAACGTACTACTGTCCTATTTGTTCTGTCTGTCAGTGTCAAACACTGACAGTACTAGGCATTTTCGCAATATCTCTCTATGTTTCCTACTCTGGTCTGGCGTGGAAATAAGCTTTGTCGAGTGCGCTTCTCACCGCACTTTTATGTACTGCAGTGAAGTGGCTACCGCGAAGTAAGCATCGCAGTTTTGCTCGTTTTGCTTCGCCGCAGTGCATCCGAGTGCTAAAGGGAAAGCATTCCCCCAGAGCGGGACGTTAAACATGCAGGCGTCGGGTATATTGAAAAGGTAAGGAACTTCGTGAGTGTTAATGTAACAGCTCTTAGTTGCAGTAAACATTTCTGAATTAAACTGCGGCTACTGGTTATATAGCCTGCGGTACTCTGGCGATATCCTTTCAAATTATGGATTTAGTTGCAAGAAACTTTATATGAACTATAGCTTTATTTTTATTTGAATCCCGTTGTTTACTTTGCACCTTTATATATGTTTGATCCGTTCGAGGTTCAGTCAGTAGAATAAATTAAATCTAAATTAGGTGAGGCAGTAGAACTTCTTTTTTTTTTTTTATATCTGATATAAAGAATTTTTGTTTTATTGCAACGTTTAGAACTTGAATGAAACATCAATTTGTGTGCTCAAGGTTATTCTAACATTATTTTAGTGGAATATACTATTTGGTTTACATTTTATTCCATACCTAAAATGACCATTCACAGCAGTCCGTACCATCCTTCATCGATCAGCACCTTGCTGGACAAGAATTACGAAAATCCCCGGAGAAGGGGAACAAGAGGGACAAAGGACAAACACAAATCTCCAAACACAGCTAGGTGACTGGTGCGCGACCGAAAAAATCCGCCTGGTCCGGGTATCGAACCCGGGACCTCATCATTTCAGGTGGAGCGCTCTACCAACTGAGCTAACCAGGGGTTCGACGTCAGCAGAGCAAACAGGTTTTATCAGCTGCCACCAGTCTAATATCAACAGAGCTGAAGCTTTCAGTTTAAGGTTATGATTATAATGCGATTAAATGCAAAGCTGCAAGCGAGCTGGACAAGAATGACTGTCACCTAGCTGTGTTTGGAGATTTGTGTTTGTCCTTTGTCCCTCTTGTTCCCCTTCTCTAGGGATTATTTTCATCATTCTTGTCCAGCTCGCTTGCACCTTGGCATTTAATTGCATTATAATTATAACCTTAAATTGCAAGCTTCACCCTTGTTGGTGTTAGACTGGTGGAAGCTGATAAAACCCGTTTGCTCTTCCAACGTCTAACCCCTGGTTAGCTCAGTTGGTAGAGCGCTCCACCTGTAATGGAGAGGTCCCGGGTTCGATACCCGGACCAGGCGGATTTTTTTGGTCACGCACCAGTCACCTAGCTGTGTTTGGAGATTTGCGTTTGTCCTTTGTCCCTCTTGTTCCCCTTCTCCAGGGATTATTTTAGTCAAAAATGAAATGTGTGCTTGTGCTGCAAAACGACGTTTTGCTGCGTCATAATGGACTTTTGGCTGCTCCAAAAGGTGCTGCAGAATGACTCGGGTCAATTGCATCGCTGCAATCGCATATTTTGCTGTCTGAAGGAGTATTAAGGGACTATAGCACAGCTGTTGAAACGTGCGCACACATCGCGGCACAGCTAGCGCGAACCCGACATCAGCAGCTTTTCGTGTTCTGTTCCAACATGGTATCGACATAAAATAGTGCATTAACGGGCTATAGTTGGTTGTTGACAGACAAAAGAGTAGCACAAAAAAGGCGGGACACAAAAGAAGCAAAACACAGGGCGAGAGCAAACATGCAACTAAAATGAGATTGTAAGTGCCTGTAGCAATTCTTCCTGTGTACTCATATAAATCCCACAAGCGTCCACATCGTCAGTTCTCGTTTTGAGGATATTACGTTTAGATAGACGTCGGCCCATAGAGAAACTTCATTTTCCTCAAATATCTTTTGGTCCAAGTAACGTCATGTTCTCGAACTTTCGCGTTCTATCCCAACCGCGCTAGCCTCACATTCTTACGGTTTCTGCGATGCATAGTTTTTTACCCTGGCCGAAAAAAGAAAAAAAAAAAAAAAAAAAAAAGGAGCCAAAGGTGGTTTTGCGCCACCTCCCACTGGGTCATCGGAACATTTAAATGCTTGATCAGAAGGTCTGTAACCGAGAAGTGATATTCGAGTGATGATTTAAGTTCGCTCGAAAATTAATAGGATTCACTTCCCGCGACCCCTGTACCATTCTGGATGTATCTCTGGTGTCAGTAACGTACGGAACACGTGTTAGCATCTCATTCCATATGTTGGGCTGTAATCCGTTCTCTGCCAGACCAAGCGTCCACGTACTCCGGCCGGCGATGTCGGTCCCCGCCTCGGTCGACAAACGGGGACGCTGAAATAAATAATAAGAAAACGGACGATAAAGATGGCATGTTTGCTCCCATACGTGTGCATGCTGGCAATAGCGTTTATAATACAGCGCTGCCGAAAACTTTCTTCTACGTCTCTTTAATACCTCCGCTAATACCGGCTCGGCCTCGCGCGTCAGTCAGTTCCTCGGTGTTTTTTCGCGTCAGCGCTATCGCCGTATGCTTCCTGGTTTCGTATCTTGGCCTTTATTGGTCCTCGTTTGTTCGGGTGTGATGCGCGTGCGTCTGCGAGCGCCTGTGTATACCTCCACCTTCTCGGCGTCGTCGTCGTGATAAACGACGGCGGGACGACGGTTGGCCGGTGTTTGCTTTTTGTGCTGTTTTTTTGTCCGAGAAGCCGCAGCTGTTGGACGAGCCGGGTTTGGCCCGAGACACGGACGCGAGCTAAGAGACCGGCAGATGTGCGGCGCATCTTCGTTATGAAAATGGCGCACAGACACATGCACACAGGCACAAAAAGACAAAAGAAAGACAACGGGCGAGCTCACATCTTGACTTTTTCTTCCCCATACTCTCGGTGTTTCGTCACTGTATTAGTTTTACCTTATGGTTAGGCGGTAGATTTTCCGGCGTTTCTTTCTAAGGTAAGTGGGTGGATGTTTGGTCGGGGTTCGTTAATTCTTTTTGGGATATCGGTGTATTTCGGCGATCTGCTTCGGACGGGAAAAAAAAAAAAAAAAAGAAACGGTGATTGTCATTAGAACAAAAAAAAAAAAAAAAGGCGCTAAAAATTAAGAGAGGAGGGTTTCGACATAAACACTCGTAGCTAAAACCAAAAATTCGAGAATTTCTATTTATTATTATTTGAATCGATTTTGTATATTTGACACCGACGCACATCTGTCGGTATTTTTCGGCGAAAACCTTCTAGTCTACGGCTTGCGTATGATGAACCGCAAAGGACGCTACGAGCCATCGAAGCGTAAAGCCGAAGCCAATCCGATGCCGTGTGTCACGTGAATTAAGGGACAGGATAAGCGACGCGCTGGGCACGCGCATAAAGTTACGGGATTCAGAGGCCAAGCCTCTGAGGGCGAATTATGCGGACTGTTGTGTCCCAAGCATCCGTGCAAAAACGCGAATTCGGAAGCAGCGCGGTCGTGCCCCGTTGTGCCTCTGACAACGTTGCATGGAACTTTTCACGTGGAGTTCTGAGCGACGGGCAACGAGCGCTTGATTGTGGCGGAACAAGTTCGAGGCCCATGTACGGACTAGCCGACTTTTCTTGTTTGTCAATTAAAAAGGGAGCGCTTAGCGTGACCTTCAATAAGACGAACAGAAGCACGGCGGCCCGTCAAAAGGACAACTGCTTTGCGGGTGCATCCGTGACCAAGAAGGTCTTGGCGGTGCATCGAGAACCAGGGTATCCTGAACAGGGTAAAAAAAAAAAAAAAAAAAAAAAAGATTTTAATTAAGTAAATTACTTTTATTTAAATCAAAAGTGCTTCGATTTAAGCCACTGTAGCTAAGAAATGGCACTTCTGTACCCCTAGATGTATTTTAAACGTGAAAGATTGCTTGATATTTTTGTTCGATATTTGAAAGGAATGCGCAAGAAAGAAATAGTGCAAATATAAACTTTTCAAGTACAGTTTAAGTAACTAGTTTGTTTTATTACTATAAACCCCGCCTTAGAAAATGAGCTCGATATTTTCGTTAGTGAAAAGATTTATTAGCCTTTCTTTGGAATTCTCAATCGTGATTCAAATCGTATTGATTTTCATTCTCCGCCTGGATCCAGGATCATTTCGGTATGCCATGGGATTAACCGCACCGAATGGGGACAATTGCCGTGGCGAAGGGACGTCCGGACGCGGACACTCGGATCGTGCAATCGTGTGTCGTTAATATGGACGGCTTTGTTTTCCCTCCAAATTCGTCCGCATATCATGACGAGACAAAAATGCGTGGGTTTACCGAGTTCGTCCCCCGGAAATGTTGTCCGAGGGAGCACCCGGAAACAAAGCCGCCTCCACCAAAACTGGTGGTCGCGAGCTTCACGGTGCGGTTATTCACGTTCGGGCTGCTATTGCCGATCTCTCTCGGTCACCAGTGCCTGGGCCTACTCGGGGTTCATTGGGGGCCAGCGGACCGAATCTTGGGACTCATCATGATTTTGAACGAGTAGAATATATACTTTTTTTTTTCTACGAGGCTACTTTCGCGTCCCGCCTCTCTATAGTAGTTTTTATCGGAACCTTTCTGCCACGCGAGAAAAACGGGAAAAGATGGTCACGTGGTTGGGCTGACTGTTTTGCTCTCTGCATGCGGTAAACACTGTGTTAGCGGAGATAGCGCGAACACAACGTTTCTGTTTTCTCTAATTTCATTCGTGTAGTTTCCCGTTGAACGGCCACGTTGAGCCTCTAAGTTGAGGCATCGCTCGATCGCATTCCCGTCCACTATAGTCACTGACAGGGCGAGAACGAGAGTGAGGCCCTTTATTTGCCCCGCCTCCGACGCCAGCGTTCGGGAACGCTTCGGCATCCCGTGAACCCTGGGGTGCACGCCCAGTCAAAGCACGATGGAAGGCAACGAGCGCGTCCCGCCGTTCTCATTATTTCGGTAACTATGGTATTCTTGAAGATTTGTATATATATATATATATATATATATATATATATAAAGGCGATAGATTTTCTGCTGTGTGGGGAAAATCCGGGGATTGCGTATTCGCATTAACTGTGTGGCGCACTGTACAGCAGCCATTTCGATCGACCCCAGGAGTGGGGCGTTCTCTGCGAAGCCTAGCGGGAGGTTTTCTTTGTTTGCTTATTTTGTTGTTGTTCACCGAAGTAATTCTGTCCATGCCCGACTCGTTGCAGTTGGCTTCGGAGTCGACCTTGACGGCGGTGCCTTCCCGGGCCAGCTCCGGTGAGTCACCAACATGTTTGTTTGTCGATGGCCGGAAAAATCGCTGGGGAGGGGGGTTTCCCTACCCGTTTGGTGTTGTTGTCGGTCGTTGGTTGTTTTGGCCCGTCGTATGAAAAACCAACGGGCGTCTGTGACGTCGCCCCGAGCCAAGCTGGTTACGGTGCCCCGAACACCTGGTGCAAACAGCCCACACCAGGAGCGCAGCGAGCGGTGCGTCGTTTGTTCGCTACGTCTATCGGGAGATGGCATCACCCATCATCGCTGAGAGGAAGGGTCGGCAATACTTTTTGTTGCAGCGGGCCGAAAGACTAGGTGGCGCTAGCTACCGCCCGTTACAAAGGGCATAGCCGATATCATTCATCCATCCATCCATCGAATCGCCGCTAATCGGTGGAGGGCTGCAAATTGGAGTAGAAATTGTCCCAAGCTTAAAGTGACGTGCAAATTGTCACCCTCAAGGCATTTAGCAGTGCACTACAACCGGTGTGTGAGCTTTCCAAACCGGTGGGGAAATTCGCGAAGCTTATGTGATCAAAACAAGGGGTGCTCATTAGTTTGTCAGCGAGCCTTCCTAGGCCTTGATCGATAAGGAATTCTAATTTTTAAAACAAGAGTGAGCATGCTAAAAATAGCGTGTTTTTATGGTATATTTAGCTCGATATTTATCGAATAAAATTGCACTTGCGACTTTTTTGAGGTGCTGGCCCATTGGTCATTCGCAAACACATGTTTGACTTCCCGATGTGCATTTTAAAAGGACCTTGAAACGAAAGCTGCTGCGAGCTTTCGACATTTGAAAACTTTGATTCGGGAATGCCATTGTAATACTTGACGAAGTCGTTCGCGGGGAATACATTCTACAAATTATTATCTGTTTAGCGATCAGCTGATGAGCAAATATCTCGCGAACCTCCTGGACTTCGGCAAGTCTTAAATGTTTTCGGCGTGTATTTTTATTTTATTTTTTTTATAGGAAGGCAGTTGCGCATTAAAAATATCTCGGGTAAAATACACCACCTAAATACACGTTCGGTGAAAGTTTGAGCTTTTGGTGGTGAAGGAAGACCAGCGAAGCTGGTCTTCCTTCACCACCAAAAATGCACCACCTAAATACACGTTCGGTAAAATGCACCACCTAAATTAATACACGTTCGGTGAAAGTTTGAGCACTTTGGTGAAGGAAGACCAGCGAAGCTGTTCTATGGTGCGAATGAAGTAATGGCCGGCCGCAAGTCGGCAGGCCACAGTGGAAACGTTGCCGCCATCGGTGAGCGACGACGGCAACCACACAACCGACAAGCCGGTTGTCTGATTGCCGTTATCGCTCATGGATGGCGGTAGCTGTCCAGAGTTCTGTGTCATCATTAGTTTGCTGACGGACACGATCCTTGGAAAACGAGCTCTTAACAGCTCCGCTGTAAAAAAAGAAAAAAAAAAAACAGAAGTCGGCAAGGCCTTTTTCTGAATCATCGGAATATGAAATTATGAAGATGAACGAACAGTACTGATGGAACGTGAACGAAGGTTAAAAAACAACCGTATCTCCACGTGGTGAATGATGTTGATTGGGGCGAAGCTCCGGTGGTGCTTGTCTGCGTAGACGCTGAGCCGCAGCATGCCGAGCTCGTTTTCATCCATGTCAGAAAGAGAATGTGTGGTATGGAACGTGGTTATATACGCATTTGAGCGTTTGACAGCAGCGTGACATGGATGAAAACGAACGAAAGGCTCTGCATGCTGCGGCTCAGCGTCTACGCAGACAAGCACCACCAGAGCTTCGCCTCAATCAACATCATTCACCACGTGGATGTGCGGTTGTCTTTTTTTCTTTTTTTGCCCTACACGAGCACGGAAGCACTTGCTCTCGTGCTCAACACGAGCACCCGACGCCGGACATCGGACGGACATACGGACATGGCTAGCCCCTAAAAAGCTTCGCCTCTAAAAGCCGCCGAAAAACGGGTCATTCATCTGCATATTTCCACGCTCCCCAAGGGATTTGGACATGTCCCCGCTGCATAGCATTCCTATGGGCATTTAGAAGGCCCGATGGGAGAGTTGACAAAAAGCGAGCGCTGAGGGCGGGAAGATCGCGAGGACGAGCCTCCTGGCTGGAATGAGCGGACTTCTTCCTTACGGCATCTCTCTCTCCCTCCACGGTGTGTCCCGTTAGCGCGGCGAGTGACTCACACACATACCCCCCATTTGCGCTCTCTCTAACCTCGCCCTTTTCGCGGCCTCCTTTCGAGAAAAGACAATCAAAAGAAAGTGACTCTGGGGACGGCGCTGGGCTTAGCACAGCCCGCACCGCTACCGTGGTCGTCGGGACATTTTGTCGCGCGCGGTGAAAGACCGTGGCTGCGCGGTGGAGCAGTATATTTAGAGCGGCCCGTGCCTGCCCGCTTGCTCACCGCCGGGGGTTGAGGGGGAAAGGGTGGTTCCTCTCAGAGAGAATATATTTATTCCACGAGGATGGGTCCTGGAGGTCGAGGAGCACCTTCGGAGCACGCGGTGGCTGTTGCCACGCCCACGCACGGGCCGGTGTCTGTGGCTGCCCTCGCGTGCCTCTGGTGGGGCGACCTTGAAGGATGACGTCAGCAGCTCTGACGTGCCCCGTCTAAAAAATGTTATTCTTGTGTGCGTGTGTGTGTGTGTATATATATTTTTAATGGGGAAAACGATGACTTGTGTATATAGGGCTTGAAGAAGTTGGGCTGCCCGTGCAGCTTTACTAATTTTCTCCTTTAATGTACTGCTTTTAAATATGCATTTGCATATTTAAAATATTACGGATATGCATAATATAAATGTGCATATCCGTAATATATATGTGCATATGCGTAATAAATGCACATATGCATATTTAAATATGCGTATGTGCATTTACTATCGAGGTACAGTGCTAATCACCCTTGTCTATAACGCGCGAGCGTGCGGCTTTCTCCGGGGAGCGCTAGACTGGTGGCATTCGCGGAAACGAAGCTAGTCACGTGACGCAACATGGAACGGCCCGCTCGAGGGGTGTCCTGCCCACTCTATCAGCTGGCGGCGAACGCGGAAGGCTGCTCGCACTCTTTTTGCAAACATCATTGCTCGAGCAATAAACAAACTAAAGCATGAAGGCGTATCAACAATGTCGTCATGAAAAAACAAAAATATATCATAAAGCACTTTACTCTTACCGCTTATCAAGCTGATAGAGTGGGTAAGACACCCCTCGAGCGGGCCGTTCCATGTTGCGCCACGTGACTAACGCAGTTTTCGCGAATGCCAACAGTCTGGCGCTTCCCGGAGAAAGCCGCACGCTCGCGCGTTATACACAGGTCTGATTAGCACTGTACATATATACAGGGTCCGATCGAGAAAAGTAAACCCTACTTTTCGGCCTGGGTAAAAAATCTACGCATTGCAGAACGCTCAAACTCCGCCAGAATGTAACCCTAGCGTTCCAAGCAAGATGCCAAAGTTTCAGCCCGATCCGATAACTTAATCAAAAGTTATAAGTGATTTTCTGAAAATTTCAATGGGAAAATGGAGCCCATTTTTGCCCGTTTTTGGTTTCTGGTGTCATAAAGCCCCATGTGTGCGAAAACTCCGTCGGCGGCCATTTTCCCATTTGAAATTTTCAGAAAATCACTTATAACTTTCGATTAAGTTATCGGATGGGGCTGAAACTTTGGTATCTTGCTTGGACCGCTGGGGTCACATTCTGGCGGAGTTTCAGCGTTCTGCAATGCATAGATTTTTTACCCAGGCCGAAGAGTAGGGTTTACTTTTCTCGATCGGACCCTATATATATATATATATATATATATATATATTTGTATACGTGAGTTAAATCGTTCCGGCGAAAAGCACGCATCGCATAAAAAAAGGGGAATGTCTTATTGAGCCCTGAAAAGGGCCCCATTCGGGAAAATGAATAGCGTTCGGTATGATTCGTTTCATAATTACTTTCGAGGAATTCACTTTTTGATTTGTGAATTTAGATAGGTGTTGTGCGATTATAAACTTGCTGAAAATCATCGAAAACCACTAAATGAACTCATTTTTAAAACAGATGCCACGTGCAGCATGTTACTGCGTTTCGAAGGGAAAACAAATTTAAAAAAGTTCAATTTTGATGCGTTTTTAGGTTTCACCCTCTCGGTCTTTGCGCCAGCCTGGGCGGGGCAGGCAGGGCAGGCAGGGCAGGGCAGGGCAGGGCAGGGCAGGGCAAGACCGGACCGCTGGCTCAAAGATGCGTTTCGGTAGTGGACCGAAACCTAGAAACGCGTCAAGATCGTGAGTTTTAACAGAAAAGATGTTTTGGTGAGACGTTTTCTATGAGAAAATGTCATGGCAGGCGTCATACCGAGCGTCATGAACGGGTGACACGCAGGGATCGTTGCACAATGTTAAGCTGATACATATAAAGTTCGAGCCCCGGCAGATTCTCGAACCCGGGTAGCCAGCTGGTCTGGAAGGGTAAATGATCTTCTTTGAATGCCGGCGAGAAAGGTCGGTTTGGGGTGATAATAATAGGATACATGAAAAGAAATGATAAAACAAAAGATAATACGGAAAAAAACACGTAAAATAAAACAATTAAGAAAATATGCAATAAATAGAATATAATAAATAAAAATAAATACCGGCCTAAACTAAAATACCGTAAATACAAAATTTATATAAAATAAAATAGTAAATAAAAAAATACTTAAAAAATAATTCTAGCAGAAAGGACACACATGGAGTGTGGCTTGTGCTGGATGCGTTCTGTGCTCCTTGGTCTTTGTCGGCATAAAGAAGACTCATTTTTCCGGAATGCAGTAAAATGCTTTAGGCGTGCCTTCTATATTTCTAAAGTAAGTTTAGGGGTTTTCGATTATCCTTGACACGTTTCTAAGTGTAGCCATGCCTATAAATGTACTCATTAAAAAAAGTTAATTACTCGAAAGCAATTAATACACTAATTATACCGAGCGCTATTAATTTTCCCAGCATGGCCCTTTGGCAAAAACCAATATAACATTAAACTTTTTTTTTTTTTTTTTTGTATACGTTTTGAGGAGCATTTCCTTCATATCAGCAAGATGTAGAGTGGGCACTAAAACAGCACGGTTGATCCGAGGGCCCGAACAGCAAAATCGTCGCACGTGGCGCTGCGACACCGAGAGCAACAGTGGCCAGGGCGTTACCACCTTTCCATCCCCGGCGTGCTCAAACAAACAAATAACGTTTTTTTTTTTTTTTTTTTTTTTTTTACGTGGGTAAGTTGCTTAGGGTTTTTGCCAGTTCAGCATTTTAAAAACATTCAATGGTGGTTAAAGCAGTGAATAAAACGGAACACATCTCTGGTCTTCCCCCAACAAATACTTAGTCAAATTTGAGGGGTTTACGTGCCAAACTAACGAAAGGCATCTAGCACGCCCCAGCAAAGGACTGGGGATTAATTTCGACCACCTGGGGTTCTTTTGACGTGCAACCGAAATCTCGGTTAAGCCCAATTCACATGGTGCGATTTTACCTGCGATTTCGCAAGTGCGGCGGTAATCACCGCAGCTTCCAACACGCTTTTTTTTTTTTTTTTTTTCTGCCGCACAAGCGATGGTGTTACTGCGAAATCGCGAGTAAAATCGCACCATGCGAACCAGGCTTTACACGCCGCCTCCGCAATAAGCCTCCGTCCCGACTTGCGGGCACCTCGGCCGGGATTCGAACCAGCCTCCCGGGGATCCGTAAGCCGGCGCTTTGCCGCGGAACCTCGGAGGGTCTCAGTGAACCTTTCGAGCTGCGGAAGCAGGGAGAAATGACCCCTCGTGCGAAGGCAGTAAAAGAGCTAAGCTCGCCCGTTCACTCTAAGGTCAATAGATATTGGGCAAGAAGTGCCATTGCCGCCCCTGCATGCTAGCCGGACACAAGCAGATGCTAACGTGCAGTCGACCAGAACTTCGAGAAAGCAATTGGCTGATCGGTATCTGTTGCCATGGCAATCGCCATTTCGATGTCTGTCGAAGCTTCGAAAGGGTCGTTCTGAACCGGTAGGGCAAATATCGCTATAAAGTATCGTCGTACTGGAAGCGTTCCTCGCCAATATAGGCGTCTTTGGCGATGCGAGTGCAATCCACTTATCAATCATGCTTATCTCCGCAGATCTCTTATATTGTAATTGTTCTTGCGTGTTGACAGACGGGAAAATTAATTTTCAATGCCGCCGAGCACCGGCGCCGCATGTGGTGGCGGTGCGAGTATGTGGGCTTGTTTCGCCGGTGTCTGGATAACAATAATCTCAGTATTCAAGGAACGTGTCTATAAAGCTACCCTTCGCCAGCGAATTTAGATCGGATTCCCAAGAATGGAGAGGTCTAGGAGAAACTGCTCATTCCATGAACCAAAATGGCGACCATATACCGGGAGCTTGGCGTTACTTTCCCAGGATCCAGTGGCATTAGTTCACTCTAGCCCGGCTGTAAATTCCTGGCTAGCTGGTCGAGATGTTGCTACCCTACATTCTTGCAATATCACCACGAGTTAATTTTGAACATTTTACTGCAAGGTAGCTGTCAACATCCACCAGGTTCCGTACTTTCTCTCTTCGCGGGGCGCGCACACCGTCCCTCCCTGAATGCGTGCTTTTCCCTATGCACGCGGCTGCGGTGCGGCAAAGCGAGATTCGCAGTATCGCGCTGTGCACTCCGCGGGTACTATCGCTTCTCCGCAATGGACCAGTGTTCAGTGAGAAGCTCACTCAGTGGGGCTAACTAACTGACCCGTCGCAACCTTGGCTCTGTGAACATTTCGAAAAGTACTAATGTTACAGTTTTTTTCTTAAGCGAATTTTGAATAGCGTCTTATTCGACACCCACATTAGGAAATTCGCACAATCCTACCAAAATGGCATCGAAGCGCTAGCCAGGTGGTAACTGAGCGCGTGCACTTGAAATATAGAACGGAAAATCGAACCTGGATAGGTTCCTCGCTGTCGTCACTCTGTAAATAGTTAATAGTACGTGAGTGTAGAGGCTTTTTATAGTGGAGACGTATTAACAATGACGCGGGCTGTATACTGTTGATGCCGCCGTGGCTCAGAATCATTCAGGGCGCGTCTCATTTGCTCGTGCATCGTCTCACGTTTGCCTAGAAAGTGGTGGTATCGGTCGTTGGTATAAAAAAAAAAACGTCTGTTGTGGTTCCCATGCTCTTCCAGCGTATAAATTTTTGAGTCCTACAAACCATTATCGGAAGCTCGCGCAGCTTGCATCGTTCCCGCAGGCGTGCGGCCTGAGTGATAGGCCAAAAGGCGTCGACTTCGTGTTGGTGCTAACAGCTTCGCGCAGTGTACGAGGGAGCGAAATACATGTTGTTCGACCCTCGTAACCAGCACGCTTATTGAATACTGCATGAGGTCCATCGAGAAAGACCCTTTGGTCATTCCCCGCAAGCTGCGTGGTAAATGCGCTTGATCCCTTGATGCTGGAAAATGGAATCCAGACGCAAGGAATGTCGTCTTTTTTTTTTGTCTTTTTTTCCTCATTTCCTGCACAAGTTGAAGGTAGCAAAACAACTGCGACGAATTGTTTTGACGCTTTTTTTATTATTATTCAAGTATGTAAGGTTTTCGTGCCTCCAATGTCTTAAGTTTTGCTGTATTATCTCTCTGTCTCAGAGAGAGAGAGAGAGAGAGTTGTTTTTGTTAAACTGTTTCACGTGTGTCGTTTCTAAAAAAAAAGTTTTCATTACGTTTTTTTTTTGTTTTTTTTTAGTTGCACGTTTTTACTGTTTGTATCCATATCAAATCGCGCTTGAAAAGAAATAACATGCATATTTTCATGCACTCGATGATATACCGTGTTTATCCCTAATCGATAGAGTAATGGCGATATGGCTGACAAGCAGTGCTTGTTATACTCCATTTCATTTTACAAGGGACCGCATAGGAAGCTACGAGCCCTCAAAGTCAATCCCACGCCGTGTGTCAATCGACCTTCGGTAGGGACGCAACCACACGCGGGGTGCCTAGTCGCGATTCGTTGGCAGCTCTGGATTGGCGAGGAATAGCTCATAGCGCCTACTGCGGTCCAATGTAAGTTTATTTTAGAGCGCAGAGCCGGCCCATTTCCGGCTTGGCGGCGTCGCCGTCATCGGCGTAAGCGCGCGTTGCATTATGGGAAACGTCCCGTTGCATTATGGGACGTTTCCCCATAATGACGTCGCTTATGGCGTCCCCAGGGTCCCGCGCGTTGCATTATGGGAAACGTCCCATGATGCAACGCGCGGGTCACTCGTGACCAGCGCGTTGCATCATGGGATGTTTTCTATAATGACGTCACGAGGGTCGCAAGTAACCACCTTCGAGCGACGTCACGATTGACGTCACGAAGGTCACGACCTTCACAATAAAGGTCACATGAAGGTCGTGGCCTTCACTCGTGAAGGTCACGAGTGACGTCACTAGGGTCATGAGTGACGTCACTAGGGTCATGAGTGACGTCACGAGGGGAAGGGGAGGAGGAGGAGGATGAGAACAGTGAGGAGGAGTGGTGGAAGGAGGATGAGGAGAGGAGGAGGAGGAGGGGGGTACAGAGGAGGAGGGGGCATACCCTCCTCCTTAAGAGCTGCGCTCTCATTCGGCATTACAGGGAGTTGTAAACGTCTTTCATTTTTCTACTTGAAACCTCTATAGTCCAAAACCAGTAGGTCTTTTTCTTTTATGTTATATTGTTGAAACATTGGAGGGAATTTTGGGGGATGGAAGAGTGATCGCACCTTGGACTGGTCTTTAAACTGGACCGGCTGTACGGCATGCAAGTTCGTCTGCTCTTTGCTCACCTCGAGCATATTCGTTTTAGCCCGAGATGCGCCTACGTGCTTTTACACTCGTCAAACGCGTTCGAATACAAAAGCTAAACGCCGGACGCCGACGTTTCGCGTTCTCTTTGTCTTCACTGCACTCGTCGAAACGCGCTACGTGAAACGCGTTCTTAGCATGCGCACGCACTATAGCTCTCTTCTGCGGAATATCAGACTCTGCTCGCGCGTCCACGGCGCAATGACTCGGCATTTTTCGGCCTGGATGATCAGCGCCGGAAAGGTGTCTAAGGTCAATCTCGATCCGCACCAACACGCTCTTCGTTCATTAGTAAAGGTGTATAGTTCGTTGCACGCCACGATGGACTGCAGCCAAAGCTAAAGGCCGCCAGCTCCAATCACGAGAACGTAGCTTTTGCTATGGTCCAGTCTAGGACGAAATGAAGTATATAGGCTATTTAGATAAAAGAGCGCCATCTGTCGCACAGAAAGGCAACTGCCCCGACGCCATCTTGAAGGATACCACATCGCTCATGCCATTCTGCTCACGTTTCAGTGCTGCAATACTAATCACAATACTTTTGCGTTTTGCCGTGTAAAGTCAGAGGAAGTGTCGTTTTGTCGCCCGAATTAGCGGATCAACTATATGTTTTGTTCTGCCGTAATGCCTCCACTAAAAGTCTTACACGATCGGCGTGGCGACTGCCCGTTCAACTCGGCAAGGCCCATTTCACGCGGAGATTTGCGCGTGAGGGGATAAACCACAGATATATTTTGCGATTGTTATTCGGGAAAAGCGCGCGGCTATGGGTTTTGAATACGTCTTTATTCATGCGGGCTGTTGCGTTCGTAGACGTAGAAGGTAGGTAAACTATGGTCTCGCGTGCTCGTCTTGCAGATTTATGCAGCTGATTAATTACAGCGTTCAGATCGCTCAATATGATTCAAAGTGACGTTCTCCCAATATTCTCGTAGTTAATACGTGTACTAATTGTTTTCCAAATATTGTTTGTTTGAACAATCACGTTCGACAAGGCGTGAAACTATTTTGGTAGTGAATACGACTCATTGGACAATAAATGAAAATTTCGAGCCACAGATATTGAGGTATGTATACGTTTTGTTTTGTGTGTGTGAAATCGGTTAAAAACAGTCCAGTGAGAACTGCGGTATAATCGAATCTGGCTTTTACATAGCCAGTCCACGGATGATGTGCCAGCGCCGTCCAAGCAAACGGAAAGGAACATTGCATTCGCAAAACCGCGTCTAGACATGAAACCTAGCTGCTTCGCGTGCTGTCTGCAACCTGCTGACGAGTTTGGCAGTTGGGAACTTGCAGGCGAAGCGCCCCACGGCAATCTGTGAGTCCGTTGTCACCGGCTCGCCGATGACTGTGCACTGCGTGTTACGTGGGCTCGCGACTGATCAGGAATAGGCCCTAGAATGACGGGATGTTGCGACACCGTTCAACTCGTGTAGCCATGCACGAACACCGAGTCATTCTTTACCGAAACGTATAAAACAGCGTTCAAGAAACTGATACACTCTCGCTTTCTAATAAACTCGTGGTATCCCTCCGTCGTTTGTTCTTACTCCGAGGCGAACAAAACCCAAAATGATTTCTCAATGTGTGATAAAAAAAAAAAAAAAAAAAAAAAGAGCAGTTGTATTTCACTCACGACTTCCTCCCTATACACTACGAAACTTGTGCACGGGCGACGTGAACAAACCGGGAACATCCTTCAAGATGCCTTCTGCTGCCCAGTGTTCTCAAACAGAAAATCTAGCTTTGTTCCATTGTTGCCAGAATTTTTGAAACGCCATCTTGTTTTTCGATGTCAGTGTGATGTGACTTCTAAGTAAGGTTCCGTGTTTTCGGGTGAATCCGAAAAAATCAGAAAAACGCTCTCCAGCAAATTATTCGTCAACCCGGATTGATCCGAAAGACTCAGAATTTCGACATCGCAACGACAAAATTAAAAGCAACAAATATGGTGTTTTACAAATAAGCATCAGAAGAGCACAGGGTCAGTGGCCCCGACGTGCCACTTCAGTTTCCCTTGAAATCCCGAACTACTGACATTTTAACTCGTCAGTGTTCCTTCAGGACAACAAAATGTGGTGACCAGACTATTTTATTTTTATTTGAGAACACAGTAAAATAAACTCCGAATTTTAGAAAATTGGGAATATGAAAAAAGAAACTCCCACAAACCCCGAACTATCGCTGAAAAAAAAATATATTTGGAAGAACGCCCTCCGAATTATCAGTGAAAAATAAACTCCGAAAGTCGCCCTCCGAATTTCACGAGAAATGAACTCCCTTTATAATCCTACTTAGAAGCTTCTGTTCACTGCGCAATTGAGGGCGTCCTGTGAGTCCTTGGAATGTTCGTATTTGGCACGCGCCAGACAGCTCATGAAAACAAAATAGTGGAAGAAATTACGTCGGCAAATACCCCCTATAGTTTTATTTATTCCCGAGTCCCACTTGAGCGACAACCAGCAACAACCGACACCTACAACCCTCAAGCACGTTAAGAATGCACGCGATGGCATCTTTGGCAGGCCTGCAGGTCAGGTACTTGCGGGTTGGCGTTGTCGGTTGGTGCTGTTTGTCGCTCTAGTGGGACTCTTGCATTACCAAACACGGCGAACGCCGTGTTCTGTTACCGAGTGGTTGGTGATATCTGAAATTCCGTCTATTTCAATCGGGGGTGACACCGGTTAGATTGTTTACCCGGAGGCGGTTAGGCCCGATTTGGGGTGGGTTCGAATATGACAGGAGGCAACTGGGTTACGTTAGGCGAAAAAAGCGCGGAGTGTCACTCATTTTTGTGTGTGTGTATTCTTTTGTCGGCGGTCTTTGTTTGTGCTCCGGGTGTTTGGCGGAGGCAAGCGGCTCCTATTTATAATGGAGCGTCTTTCTCGTTCGGGGGCGCGTGGCAGGCCTTCGTTGTCCCGTCCATAAATAGCCTCGGGCGGACGAAAAATGGGCGGGTGCGAACGAGGAAGGAGGACCGCTTCGGGGGTCCCGTTGGTGAAAGTCGCTCGTGAAAGTGGGGCTCCCCTCTCTTCCACTGGCAGGAACGTTGTCCTCTTGCTCTTCCTAGAGCGGGAGAGGGGGTGGGAGGAGGAGAAAGAAGCGTTTCAGTTTCTCCACCGACCCAAGAAGAAGTGTGTCGGCCGCTTCTTTCTCGCATTTTTGTGTGTCGTTGTTGTTTTCGCTCTGTCTCTCCTCTTCGCCTCCTTCCTTTCCCCGTTGTCTCTTTTCTTCTGTCGTTCGCTGCTGGTGGCCATTTTGTTCCCGTCTCTCTCTCTCTCTTCGGAGCTCGTTTTCGCTTTCGTTTGTGCGCGCGCGTGCGCCCGCGATTTTTTTTTTTTTTTTAGGTGGTTTTTAATGGTACGCACTGTCGCTGGTGTCTACCGGTTCCCTGTTCCCCTTTCCTTCTTCCTCTTTTTCTCATTTTTGGGGGGGAGAGGAGGAGAGATAGAAGAGACACGTAAAAAAATCTGGGACGTTTCTCGGGCTTTTTTTTTTTTATCGTACCTGTTTTCTTCCGTTTTTCCTTTTGCCTCTTCGTTACCTTGTTTGTGGGGTCACTCATTTTCGGTTTTTGTTTGTTGTTTTATATTGTTTGTCGTAGTAGAGTCTGGAGAGGAGGTGTCGGTGGTGCAAAAATGGGGGCAAGGGAGAAAAATCTGGTCGTGCCATCGCGCTGCTCTGGTGGTTGGAAAACAAAAGTAACAGAGTGTGCGAAAGAGAAAGAAAAAGGCCTCTAAAGTTTGCTCGGTTTCCTTTTTTTTTTTCCGTTTGTTTCTGGGCGCGCTTTGGCTCTCACCCTCTTTCGTGAAGTAGCGGGGCTTTCTGGTCTGCCTTTCTTTCTGCTGCTTCGAATCCAGAAATGCCCTTGCGTCGAAGAGGTTGGGCCGACTCGTTTTTGTTATTTCTTTTCTTCTCTGGCAGGTTCGCTCTTGCGGCACCGTTCGCCGCTTCGAGATTTCTCTTTATTCCGTTTTTTCTGTCCCCTTCTCCCTTTCTCTCACCCGATGGAAATTAAAACGAAGATAACGAGGAGATAGGCAGGCACACAGCGGAGAAGTATATACGAGAAATGAAGCCAGACGCGGTAGTACCGAGTGTTGTGTCCGTGCTGGTGGAAAGCGAAATAATGAAAAGAATAAAAAGAAAGCCGGCTTTCGCTGGCTGGTTTGGCTGCCGCCGTTCGTTCGCAAGTCGCGTGTAGAAATGTAGGCCGAGCGATCGTGATGAGGAAGGCGAAGGGGGTGGAAGGAGAGAGGGGGGAGGCTAGTGAGCGAGCTCCCCCCCCCCCCCCCCCCCCTTCCAGTCGCGAGCCCAGGTGAATTGCGCGGCACTGTTGGCACCACAGTCTGCCTTGCACTGTCGGCGTGGTCGCGATTTTTTTCGCGCAGCCAGCGATCGCGTGCGTGCGCGTCGCCTCGTGCTATTCATCCAAGGCGTCCCCCGAGGGATTTGACGACGACTCGGCGAGGATTGAGACTTCGTGTCTCGTTGCCCGCGACGAAGCGGTTTTCGCGGAGTGACTCGGAGTGTGACGGTGGGTCGCGGCGACCACGTGCGACGATGGTAGGGTGACGACGGCCTCGGCGACGACTCTCTGGTGAAGTTGTTGGGTGTTGTTGTGCTGCTTGTCGTGCTGCTGTCGTCAGGTGTGCCGGTGGTTCTGTGACCCGGGGGTGTGCTGTGTGCGTCGGCGTGGCGCCACAATGCAGCTCGTGCAAGGTGCCTGGCCGCAGTTGCTCTGTCCGACGCCGCTGGCCGATCGGTCGCCGCTTTCGGCGCCGCAGCCGCCGACGTCGTCGCAGTCGCAGCAGCAGCAACAGAACCGCTTTGGCTTTCCGGGCGACACGCTCTTCGACGGAGGTGTGTGCTTCTTTCGTTTGTTCCGTTTGCTTGGCTCTGCGATCTTTTTGCTCGCTCGGGCGTTGCGCGCAAGCGGGTTATGCTTCCGAGTCTGACATTATTCGTACGTTTTTGTTTAGATGTCTTCCGTGTTCGTTGAGGTTTACATGCTCTCTCCCTCTTTCGGAAAAGCTGTTATTTGGTCAGGATTAAAAAATCCGAGCGAAGTTCCTCAGCAAAGCGTCATCGGCTTCCGCTCTGAAGCTTCCGGGAGGATGGTTTCTCTAGTTCTTCGACTACCGTGATGTTTTTTGTTCGAAATCTTAAAGTAGTGGTTTTATTATGTTGATGATGATGATGCGGCTGTCCCCTTGGTAACGGTCGACCTTTAAAAAAACAAAACAACGCGACCTGTTTGGAATTTTTAAAAACAAAACAAAAAACGTAAAAGATTATGTGTTGGTAAAAGTACCTACCTCGTGGACATCTAATGTTTCCCTGGAAAACGAGGGTATCAAAGAATGGCCGGAAGTTTGCTCTGTCCATCTCTGATATGTGGATTCGATGCTCAATGGTTCGTCTAATACTCGTGCCACGAGATTAATATTCCTGCTTCATCGAGCACGTTGCACTACTCGTTGGTGGCATCAGGAACTGTTTGAGCCGGAGATCGTGTTTCAGCGTTCGAGCCTGTCTTTCGGCGGTGCAACAACCGAGAAGCCCGATTCGGAACAGCGCAGCGACGCCTTTTCGCACTTTGCTTAGACGAGCTCCAAGTTTTGCAGCCTATTATCGTTCCCCGAATGAACGCGTATCACCACACTGCATGTTGTAGTATTTTTTTTATGACAGCGTCTCAATTGCTCGAGAAAAAAAAAAAAAAAGGGAAACTGCAATTTTTGTTTCCGCTAATGGTGCGTTCGCACTGGCGTTCGAAACACAACCGCCAACCGGATCCGCTCGTTTTCATCATCAAACGCGCGTAAAATTGCATTGGATCTTTAAACAACCGCGTTCGCAACCGCTCTTACGAACTTGGTTCAACCGCCGGTGCGAATGCGGCATAAAGGCCGGTTCACACATACAGCGGAGCGCTAAGTTAGCGCTACGTGAGCGCTCCAAGGAGCGCTCATGTGGCGCTTCGTGGCGCGTGATGTAGCGCTCTGTTAGCGCTTCAGAAGCGCTTTGTTAGCGCTCTGTTAGCGCTACAGAAGCGCTCTGTTAGCGCTCTCACGCCCCTTGTGCTGTGCTTGCTGCTGCGGAATAGCGCGTGCACGGCGATTCCTTGGTTTTTCTATTTCCTTTGGCATTGAAAGAAGAGGAAGTAAAAGCCGCTCTCTAAGCAGAGGGTCGGGCCGGCGACCCAGAGTCATGGACTCTGAGTGACTAATTGATTGGGTAGGACCTCATAGCTTTCAATTCGATATGTGTGACGCTGGTTTCAAGGACACGCAGGTAAAAATAATCGCCTTCGAAAGAGCTTTGTCTCGGTCCCTCAGCCTATAGGAACAAGGTTCGCCGGGTACCCGTTGGTATCTCGGTGGCGAAAGATTTCGCGCACCCAGAAGGCTCTTCTGGGAGTTAAGCCGTCCACACAGATATGCACGAATCGAGTATGTAAGAGCATTTGTCGCATTTCTATTTCAGCATCCCACATGTCCGCCATGGTGCTGCTGATGCACACCCAACCACAGGAACCGAAACCGCAGTGCACCTGCTAATCCGCAGCACCGCGGTACAAGAAGCGCTACTGAAGCGCTAACAAAGCGCTACTGGAGCGCTAACAAAGCGCTACTGAAGCGCTAACACGGCGCTACTGAAGCGCTACAGGAGCGCTAACAAGGCGCTACTAAAGCGCTAACCACGCGCTATATTAGAACGAAGTCACGCGCTGGAAGCGCCACATGAGCGCTCCTTGGAGCGCTCACGTAGCGCTAACTTAGCGCTCCGCTGTATGTGTGAACAGGCCTTAACTGTGCTGCGCACTGTTCGTGGTAGGAGGAACTGGCGTTGGAAACTGCGCCTGCTAGAAACGTTTCAGTACATGCCGCAGTTCTGAAAATAAATTCAAATGTTCTTTCTTTTTTTATATTATTATTCCTTGCGCAAAGATTTTAAAGGGTACGAATTCCACAGTTCGAAAAAACCCTGATCTCTAGAGCAAAACGCAGCCGGCAATTCTACCGTGTTCTTCACTTTGCATGCTCGTGTGCATTGAAACTAAATAAGCTACGCTTCAGAGTAACGACACTTGGCCATATTGTGGCTCAAAGTAGTGGTTGCCAGTTATCTGGAGCTTCATCTGAAATCACAGGAAACGCTTCTCCGTCCTCGAGAAATGTTTAAACAGTTCGCGACTAAGCGAAGCGATATTACATGAGCTTCCTAACACCGAATCTGATGCTGAGAAAGTCGCACTTTTGAGTCATGACGATCGGCAGTTGCGTCTGCTCTGCATACGAGCCAAAATGGCGGCGCCCACAACGACGTCCGGGAACTGAGTGCCGATACTCTAAGTGCAGCTCATTTAGTGGCTCTAGGACCTTTGCATCCAACCACATCACTCAGGCGACTTGTGAGGTTTGATCATCTATTCCCGCGTGCGCTGGCTTGGAAGGTTTCATTTGCACTCACACGTGCGGACCCACAGGCTGTCTGATCTGCGGAGGTTATACGGGGTGTCTGATTTTAATTCAAACAGCTTTATTACAATATAAACTAAAAAAAAAAAATCCGTGGGAGGTACATTGATGCGGTTTGGGCAGGTGGGTTTATACGGCCAGGGGGACGAAACATAGGGGGCTAACTCTCACGATTATTCGGATAATTAATCTAAAACTAATAAGCGTATGGTTTTCATTGGAAACTTGCTGAGCGTCGTCGAAAATCGGTCAATTTTTAGAACAACTTCAAGTACGTACGGAGAAAGCGCGGGGGTGCACCAATTAAAGTCCTTACTCGTGCAACAGGCGCAAAGCTAGCGGTGGAGAAACCCGGATGATAATCTAATTATCCCGGTTGCACAGTGCCGGCGCACTGTTTGCAGCTTGGCAAATATGGCGAAAAATGTATCACGCGAATACATCACCGTAACTAGGGCCCGTGTCTTTGGTGTTTATGTTTCTTCAAACACGTGGGTGTTTTTTAGGGGTTTATCTTTTTGATTCGGTGCTTTTCGGTATTAATAATTTTTTTTATGTTGGACAAAAAAAATCGGGGTTTATGTTGAAGAAAATAGTGCACGGATATGGAACATCGCCGCCGCGTTTCGTGGCTTCCTCGATAGCGCCGGAGCAGTGGGTTTTCCTTCGGCTTCGCCTTTCAGAACACGGGAAGATTGATTGATCGGGCGATGGACTGGGCTTTTATGGCGCAGCAGTTTATGATACGCTGTTAATAACAACGAACGTACCATCGTTCTAATTGACGCCTGTCGGTGTTCCTTAACGACTTTGAAGTGACCGCTGTGCAACCCATCTTTTCTGCTTCTCTTTTTTGCAATTTCTTATACGGCCAGGGAGACGAAACATAGGGGGCTAACCCACACGATAATTCGGATAATTAACTAAAATTCATGAACTTTTATATTAGTGGAAATAAGCTTATGGTTTTCATTGGAAACTTGCTGAGCGTCGTCGAAAATCGGTCAATTTTTAGAACAACTTCAAGGACGTAGGGGAAAGCGCGGGGGTGCACCAAAGTCCCATATATATATATATATATATTGCGAGGTTGTTGCTGCCTTTGAAGGGGTACTCCTCATACTGCCCGATTTGCCTGAACATTTGCTAAACACACCAACACACCGCTGAAACAATAAGGCAAATATTTGGCCAAAATTTTTTATTGATTTTATTATTATTGTTTTCACCGTGTTCTTTCAAAATAAATGTCCCTACCGGCAACAATAGAAAAATGACGTCAGGGTAAGGCAGTGGGTTCATTCACCCTTTGGACTGTGTGCACTTTTTTTTTCCAACCGATTGCAAGCAGTTTCACGGTGTCAAAACGAATGCCTTGGAAGCTCGCTCCCATCACCGGCGCCGCACCAGCTCCCCGAGACAAACGCTCGGCATATGGTCCTTTTTGTAGACTACGCGCAGGCTCGACCCGCAAGCCTGCCTGACGTCACTCGCGGCATTGAAAAGTGTGGGTATATATTTGGATGTTGGAGTTTCGGCCAGCATGATTTCTCCATTCGCCGATTTCACAATAACTCTATATTCTCAATTTTTCGATACTTATAATAGTACACCGGAAAGGGTACCTACAGATGTCGGCGATTCCGAAAATATATAGTTAGTCGGAAAAAAAAAATGGCGGCGGAGTAAAACCCCGGCTGTGTTCCCAATCTTACCCAAATGGATCCGAGTTACTCCGGCGGATCGTATCACGTGATAGAACAGATTGAAGAATGCTGGACGCGGGTAGGTTTTAGAACGCCAAGAGTACAAAACGCTTACCCTGGAGTAAGATCCAGTAAATTTTGGAACACGGCCCCCTTTAATAAGCCCCGGCCACACTGCTTAATACGTCGTCCAATAGACAGTCTGTAGACGATAGAGAGCTCCCCTTTTGGAGCGAGCATCTTCCGCTGGCACATCCGGCTCAAGTTGGTCATCTTCCACTCGTAGATTTGTGGCAGCGCCCGCCCCGGGGATCGCCTCCAACTTCGCCGAACTTGATCCGTGGGATTTCAGGGATCTCGGCGGAAGTTGGCAAACGCGCTACGTCATTTCCTTTCACTCGGCGGTGCGCATGCGCACCGAGGTCGCCGCACCGGCCGCGCCGTCGAGTTGGATCTGGTCGGATGCGTCGGTTGTTTACGCGGGATTGTGACGGCTCGAACGCTTCTTCCTCGCGTACATCGGGGATGCAAAGCCGGGACTGGAGGGTGGCGAATCGCAAGCGCTGACATCTTTGATCGTGAGAGGAAGAACGAGGAAAAGAACCACAGAAAACCCGAAGGAGGCAGACGCGAGGTTAGGATCGTTTATCTTTTTTACACTTCATGCCGCCAGCGTTTTCTCGTGCAATAAAGCAAGAACAGACTAGGCAACGACCAGCGATCTGAACTCCACCGATGGCGGTCGCTGTGCGTGCCCCGCCGCGTCGAGGCGGCCGAAAGGCACATGTGACGCTGGCGAACGCGGACGTCCTGACGCTGGCGAACGCGGACCCGTAATTTTCATGAATTTTAAGATCGGAAATCTATCGCGCAAAAATTTATCCCGCACATGCATTATGTATCCCATGGTGCCGGCTCCAGAGCACATCACTCCCAATCGCGAAATATTGCCGTAAACCCGGACTTGGAAAATTTCGCGAAACATCGAGCTTCACGAAAATAGTCATTTTCAGGATGGCGAGGGTACGGAAATACGCGGTTGGCGGCGCGATCGGTGGCGTCCTTGAATTTCCGACAGGATGGTGGCGAAGAAGGAATTTGGCTAGAACACTGATAACTTGCGGGTGTGGGAAAAAAAAAACGAAGAAAAGTGAGAAAGGAGTTTCCGCCCCGACCGTGCTCGTTTGCCCAGCTGGCTGCTCGTTTGGACGAAAGCGCGGCGGTATGCAGAGCGGGGAGACTGCTCTCGTGACGCGCGTTCTGCGCAGCGACCCAGTCCCCGTGGTGGGGCGAGCGGGGATTGTGGAGCGCGGAGACGGCTGGCCACTCGGGAATGCGGGGCCGTGTCGCAACCTGGCGCCGAGGGCCAGCAGCAGCGCCTAATGGGTGCTGCCAGGCGTTCCAGAAAGCAGCGAGCACGTCGGCGCCCGCGTTGTCCCCGCGGCCCTGAACACGTCCGTGTGCTGCTGGCCCCCCCGTGCGGCGTGGGGTTTCGTTTGGTACATCGAGCCTGGTTCGCACGTTTTAGACGGTTGCGTTCACAACAACCGGAACACCGGAAAAACCATGACTCTTGATTGCTTCGCGAAGCTACCTCTTGGATTATATCGCACGCCACGTTGTTGCGTGCGGCTAGCACTCTGCCCGGTGACTTCGTCGTTGGTGTCGTTTCGGTCGCTGCGAACGGATTCGACACGAATGTGCGGACCAGTCTTTACAGCTCCGTGTCTCACTTTAAACCACGTTTCGCGCGCCAAGAATCTCGGAGGCCACGCTGTGACTGTATTAGCGACATAAGAACATATTGTAAGGCTGTCAGCTTCGACGGTGTTAGTTGAAGGACGCGACGTCTCCTGACTTCCACCGTTTAAAAAACACCACCCAACTTTTCGTTGCAACTTATGATGAGTATCCAGGGTCACAAGTCGTGATGTTATGGCGAGGCAAATCCTAATAATCGCGTCGCGGCCAGAAACCGTAATGCCCGAGTCCCATAGAGTGGCAGGTAGTTGAGTAGACACTCGTTCCCGGAGCGCGAGGTTTTTCCGCCTTGGACAACACCTTGATCCTTGTGCGTGCTGGAGGCGCAGATATGAGATCTGCGCAAGAGGAGCTCCACGATACGGACCATTGGGGTGGCCTTGCTTGCTGAGGGCACGTGCTTTGAGGCATCAGTCTCGCACCATCGAATTTGCTTTTTGTTTTGTTTTCTCCAGAAGAACGAGTAAAAATGACCGCGGTGAGTGTACGTCTCCTGCGCGAGCCATGTATCGTCCCTGACAGGATAAAAAAGGTCGGGGCATATTTTTCGGATGCCTCCACCCTGCGCTCGTAGCTTTCCATCGTGCTTCTCCTCTGGATGAGTGCGTCATCGTAGAAAGCTGGCACTGGGACAACTGAAGCACCTCCCTGCCTTTCTAAATCCTGTCAGTGACTAGACCAGCCCTTTTGTTTTAAATGGTGCAGTCCATTTTAAGTGATGTGATTGATGTGCCATTTGCGCCAAATAACTAACTACTTGTCCTGCTACATTTTGCCGAAATATGATGAATTTGCGCCAACATAGCACCAAAACGAAGTTGTACTTTATTAACACTTAAAAGTGTAATAGCTCGAACCCCGCTACACGCCCGGATCGTTGCGGTAGGCTGGGGAGAATTTTCGAAACTGTTGATCATCGCCTCAGATGACCTCAGTGATGTGATTGCTGCGCCAATTGCGCCAAACTGCACCAAGGGGCTAACTCTGCTACATCCTGCTACATTTTGCCAAAACATGGGTAATCTGCGCCAAAAAAAAAAAAACAATTTCGGTCGTTTTTTAAAACCGAAACTAAATTGGGTACCGTAATTGAGCATGCGGTGTGTTATCTGGCGCAAGCGGCCGCCCGACACTAAGTACCCTGCATCAATTGTCCATCCGGTCTTGCATGGTTTTGCCGCCGTCTCGCGTTCTCGTCGTGTCGTTAATCTCGTCTCGCGTCTTTTCTTTTTTTTTTTTTTTTTTTCAACGATAGACGGGGGTATGCGCGGACGCTCCGACGCTAGCATGCCGGGTACCAGCCACCGTCATGCTGTGAAACGAAACCACGTTTTTGCGCGGCAGGAGTTACTTTGTGAGCTGAAGCGCTCGCCCCTGAAAGCAACGGCCGTGGGAAAACTATTTTTGGTCCCTGCCTGCCAGTCACTGGTCGCGCGACGTCGCGTCTTGCCGTTCCCACATCGCTGCAGATATGGCGCTTTCTAAAATGAAACTAAGTACCGCCGCATGTTCATCAACATTCCTTTTCTTATTTTGATCATATGTTACTAAAAAAATCCCTCTTTAACTCGAAGACTGTTGTGTCGAAATGTTGAGTACCTAGATTTCTCTCGGTGACCTTTCTTTCGAGAGGCACCCCGGTACGTGAAAAATCTGCCTCGAAAGGAAGTTGGTGAAGGGATGTGAGCTAAAGCAAAGAAGAGAATGTCTGCACGCTGAACCCGCACAGCGCAATTGTTTCTCTCAAGTTCAGTCGTTGCACAAAACGCTCCAAGAACATTTTGACCGTGGCTCGCGATGTCTTGCATCGATGCGCTCAGTTTATTTTGTTTTGTGTGGTGTGTGTGTGTGTGTGTGTGTGTGTGTGTGTGTGTGTGTGTGTGTGTGTGTGTGTGTGTGTGTGTGTGTGTGTGTGTGTGCGTGTGTGTGCGTGTGTGTGTGTGTGTGCGTGTGCGTGTGTGTGTTTAACTTGTACTACCTTGTTTGCCGGCCTGGCAAGCACACGCCGCTAGACTTTTTTTTTTTTTTTTTTTTTTTTTTTTTTTATGCTCGACAGTTATATTTTGCATACAATTTCTGTAATCAGTTGGCGACAGAGCGGAGTGGCATGGTTTCGGTTTCGATTGAAGAGCCGTTGTCTCCGCTCCCGCGACGAAGCGCGCGAAACTGCAATCCTACCGAAGTTGCCCTCACTTGCATGCGAACATGATTGCACGTTAGAGGCACCAGCCGGGACGCTTGGAGTGCATTGTATTATGTTTGCTTACTTTTGACAAAAATCTGGCACGTCAGGAGCCAGTAAAACGGTGACAAGCGGTTTTTTTTTTTTTTTTTTTTTTTTTTAAGAATTGCTTGGCAATGCCTACAGTACTGTACACTTGTGGGATGTCTCAGCAGTAAAAACACAAGCAGCGAGTTCCGTCACAAAATGTCACATCAGAACACAACACAGCACAAAGTGCCCTTTGTACAGCACTTAAAACGAATATTTTTATTTTTCTAAGAATATCTGCTCCACAAGCTACTTTTGCTGCTCCGAAACACTGTCTTGCCTGCTTCAAAAGCCAATATTGCTCCTCCGAAACACGGTTTTGGTTGCTCCAAAGGACACATTTGGTGCTTCAAAACACTGTGTTGGTTGCTCCGAAAGGTGCTCCAAATGGCTTAGGCCAATCACATCACTGTAACCTGCAATTCAATTTGGTATTTGCATCAAACGCTGACAGCCCTCGAAGTTTTTACAATATTTCTTACGTTCGTGATCTGTTCGAACTGGTTAGTTAGCACTGGTTAGCGCGCTTCTCACCACGCCCTGGTGCAGTAAAGCGACAACCGCGAAGAAGGCATAGCTGTTTTGCGCACCTTGCTTCACCGCAGTGCATCCGTCTGGTGAGGCGAAAACACGCTTTCAGAGCAGGATGACACACTTGGAACTGAAAGAGGTCGAAAGGGGAAAGGGCCACCCACGATTTCCCCCTTGCTTGTTGTGTAGAAAGAGCGAAAGCCCCGGATGGAGAGGCTTTGCCGGTGTTGGGTGTCTGGTGTGCCCGAAATTCGTTCGCGCTTTCTTTGTTTTACACCCGCAAACTTAGTTAGAGCCACGGGCTTCGATGGCGACAGTCCCTCGGTCATCAAAACACCGTTGCTCGGTCATAGGGTTCCCGAATAACGGCAGAAAGCGTCGAATACTGTCCGAGGACCTATGTGGCTTGTAAGGAATCCGGCAAGGCGAGAGCGGCTGATATTTGCCATCATAAAGGTCTACGTATGAAATGTCGCTGATGTTCATAACCAAATAATAAACACTTTTTGTTTTGTCTGAATTACGAATGGCAGTTTTATTGCAACCTTTAGAACGAACTTGAACGAAACATCGGTTTGAGTGTCCAAAATTATTCTATTCAAACATTATTTCAGTGGAATATGCTATTTGGTTTACATTTAATTCTAAATCTTAATTCTATATAACGTTTCATAGCAGTTCATACTATCCTTTATCGATCAGCATAATGTTGCCGTGTCTACGCGGAAAGCGTTCCTCGCAATTGATGAGTAAGAAGGCAAAGACACATTGGCTTGTAGTTGTAGATGCAAGCACATTAATCTTAACGCAATATTCGACGTGGTATAAATTTCATTTCATTTTATTACCTTAAAGGCCTCTAGGAAAGGCATGACATAAGGGAGTATCATGAAGGTCACGCGTTTAATAGTAAAATTGGAGGAAAAAACGAATGAGGACACGAAAAAACAAAAAAAAAACATCTTTATGCAGACATTATTCAACCAACGGAACAATCCCCTGCATAAAATGGTTGTAGTCACTCGTTATCAGCAAACTGGAGGGCAGTCTGTTCCAATCATAAACGCATACTGGGAGAGCTGAGTGAAGGGTGTGCAAAAATAAAGTTTGCTTCTGCTCCAAAAATTATTTTTGCCGCTCATAAATGGACTTTTGGCTGCTCCAAAGTGTGCTTAGAAATGACTCTGGCCAGTCACATCGCTGCCTTTCGAAAAAGTTTGTGCCGACCGGCGCAATTTTTTTATTTACTTTGTTATATATATATATATATATATATATATATATATATATATATATATATATATATATATAAATTATTGGATTAAGAAGCCAGCAGATGCTTCGATCGCGAGCGCCTTTGATGACGCCTCGTCGCACGCGCGGCCAAAACCCGTCAGAAGGCAACGAGCTCGTGCGGAAGTCGGTGCATCTACTGCCTTCTTGCCCTGTCGTCAACTGTAGAAGAGTCGTCCTCGTGTGCCTCTCTACCTCCTCCTCTTGGTGCATTTGAGTGCGCGGTAGAATTCGAAGCCAACACAACTGGCTCGTCCCCTTGGCTACCGACCACGGCTAGGACAGAGGCATGCCCTGCTATTCGATGGCATTTCACGTCCGGCCCCCGAGTCAGTCGGCACCAAAAGCGCCCTTCTCAAGACAACTATCCTGCGTTTGCAGCTGGGCGCGTCTGGAGGAGGTACAGTGCTCCTCCAGACATACCCCACCACGAGATGGCCTGCTTTTGGCATTTTTTGGGGATGTCTCGGCCACAGCTCGTCCCATATCACTTCATCCCAGGACAGTTCATTCCGGACGCTTAGCACCAGAGAAATTTTATTCCGAGAGGTTTTATCCCGAGACCTTTTATCCCGGGAAATTTCGTGCCATACCCCGTTTTGCAGCATACTTACTTCATTCCTGGGATTAGAATTCTTTCTTTGCTACGAAGTGTTCGGGATGAGGTGAGTGGACCCCTTTGTGCTATTCCTGTGCCTACCGGTCGAACTACGTGGCGAAGTTTTACCTCCCCAGTCACAACCCAGTCTGAGGAAGGCATTCCAGCTGTTGCAATGACTAAGCTTCGAAATGAGTAGCCGGCAATGGATCAATGAACTCTAGGGCTGGACACGGCTCTGGGGCTGGGATTGGAATAGAGTAGAATATGCAGCTCTTTAAGGGCTGGTGGTAGGAGCTCGACACGCCTAGACACGGCCATCCAGTAGCTGATTCTTCCGAACGACGTCGTTAATGTGGCTTTCCGTGGCCCACGCGCTCGACGCCTGAACCGAGAGAGAAAGAGCTTGTTTGTAAACATCGTGTGGGTTGACGGCAGGCGCTCCCGTTCCTCGGGTGCTCGTCTGTCTCCCCGTTTACGTCGCTCGCTCTCTTGTACGACCTGGGGTAACGCTAGAACGTCATACGCCGCACTTTGTCCGCCGACAAAACGAAAAGGGGAAAAAATAAACTCTTCGTTCGCGAACCCAACGGCCTTTCGCAGTGCCGCTCGTTGACAGGTATGCTCTGCCGTGGCTGTAATCGGCGACTCTGACGCGTAGACAAAGGCTGCTAAGTAAGTGTTTGTGGGCTGTCTGCGAACAGCGTTTGTTGTTTTTGTTGGTGTGGAGGCAGGAGCAGAAGGCGGCAAATCGTAAGAGCTAACATCAGTTGTCTAAAGAGAAAGAACAAAAAAAAAGCAGACGATAGGTTAGGCGTGTTTGTTTTACCGCGACAAGTTAAAGTTACTCTGGTGCTTGCCAACTTTATTTTATTTTATGCAATGCGCGACGCCGGCGTTTTGATGCAAATTAAAACTGAACTAAAAAAAAAAAAACTAGATACAGACCTTGGAAGGGACGTTTTCCTGCTTCTTTGCGTATATTAAAGCGTCGGCAGGAATGCAGAGCGCAAGCTCGTCTGCTTCTTTTCCAGGGGCTGTGGTGACGTCAGAAAGGCGCCGAGCTCTGATTGGTCCTGAATGAAGGAGAGTGGTTAGACCTCGGGGAAGCTTGCTTCGAGTACTACCCACTATCCTTCAATCAGAGCCAATCAGAGCCCGGCGTATTTCTGACGCCACCGGAACTCCTGCGCAAGAAGCAGACGACTTGCTCTCTGCATATGGTCCCATCGGAACCATCATTGAACCGCCGATGTCCGCGTCTATGCCCCGCCGTTCCGAAGCGACCGAAATGCGTCCATCGGACTTTCCCCTCTAGATTATTATATTAACCCTGGAGGGGCAGGGACGCTGTTTCGTGGTAATTAGGAAACCCGGATCCGTGGGATTGAACCCAGGGATCCTGGGCCTATCCGTTCCGATCTGAATGTGCATTGTACCGACGTGCGGTCGTGTATCACTACTGCGTGGTGCATGCTAAGACCCTAGGCTAGCGGTAGTGCTGCACTGGCTAAATTTCAGACGTACAGCGGAGAAACCGGTCGCCCAGTAGGACCGACTAACTTGCAGCTACCATACAACACAATTTGCGTGTTGCGTGAAGGAAATGGCACGCTACATACCTGTAGTGATGAGGTTATTGCGACGTTTTGCGCCAAGGTGCTTGCCGTGTTACTTCCATTTCGCCGAAATAGAAGAAATTTTCGCCAACAATGTGCTTGCGTGGGTTTTCACAAATTTTCGATTACGGCTTCGAATAAAGGTCCGTTCACACTCTTGCAACCGAGTACGACCGAGAGAGACCAGACCGGTTTTCAAGCCTCTTGCGATCTCTTAGGACCAGCTCCGCTGTACCGCATCCGGTCCTAAGAAGTCGCAAGCGGCTTAAAAACCGGTCTGGTCTCTCTCAGTCGTACTCGGTTGCAAGAGTGTGAACGGACCTTTACTCGCTATTCGACTTGATCTCCATTTCGAACACTGAGACGGTTCTCGGAAGTTCCTCCGATGTGGCTTATTGCTCACGGTCTTGTTCTCGCGAGTTTCTGTTGAGCGAGCTGCTCACTGCGCACGGGTGCACTACAGTGAAGCGACAAGCGCGGAAAAGGCGTTGCGGTATTGCGTATTTCGCTTCGCCGCAGGGCACCCGCGTCTCGTAGGGTGGAGGCCACTTCTCCAGAGCAAACATAAAAGGAACTTCGTGATTGCTGATACGACAACTCTTTCTGACTACGGCGCTTCGGTAAACACAGGATTGGGCTTAGTATTTCGCATCGTGGATCTGCCTTGACCCATTTTCGAGTCCGCGACACGTAGCCTCGATGGCGTCACTCTGACATCATCGAAGGGCTCTAAATCCATAGTATTAATAGGCCTTGTGTGACGTCACATGGCAGCGTGACCTCAGGAGACACCATGAAGTAAGGTGACACTGTAACGGCTTAATACGCTCTCACAACCCTCGCTATGCGCCCTTCTGTGGCCTGTTTTACTGCGCCCGTGAAAGGGCTGGAGCGCTAAGAGATCTTATAAATGCTACAGATTCCTATTAAAAAATGCAAAAAAAAAAAAAGTCTTTTATGATTGGTTACTAATGAAGTCACTAAATCCTGGGAAAGTGGCGCCAGGCTCCCCGTCTGGTAGCCATTTCGGTCTATGGAATGGCCAGTTTGTCATTGACCTCTCTATACTTGGGGTAGCTGATCGAAATTTCTCGGTGACAGGTTGCTTTATAAAGACATTTCTTGTATGGCGAGCTTTTGTCACCCACGCGCAATGTCGAAACGCCCCCATCTTCGCACCGCCACCAGATGCAGCGTCCGTGCTTGGCGGCATCGAAAAATAACTTCCCTGTCTCGAAATACCCAAGAAGGGAAATGTCATTGTAAGAGATCTGTGGAGGTAAGCATGATTGGTAAACTGATTGCATGCCCAATGCCAAAGACGCTTATCTTGACAAGAAACGCTTTGGGTACGATGAATCTCCTAGCGATCTTTGCCCGACGGGTTCAGAATGACCCTTTCGAAGCTTCAAATGGAACGAAATGCTGATTGCCATGGCAACTGAGGCCGATCAGACAGTCGCTTTTCGAGGTTTTGATAATATGTATGTTAGTATCTGTTTGTGTCCGGCTAGCAGGCCGGAAAGGCAACGACGCTACTTTCCGAGGATCCAATGACTTTAGCCCAGGGGTGGAACGGCTGCGCCATTTGCGCCATTTTGCGCCAGACGCATTTGTCTGCGCCATCCTGCACCTTGTCGCAGAAACTGCGCCAAAGCCAATACCTCGCGCCATTATGCACCAAATAGCAAAAACGTGCGGCAAAAAAAAAAATTGTGTTTTGACTTGGTTTCGGTTTCTATCGACTTGACTGGCAACAATGAGCGCGTTTAGCTTGGTCGGCCTTGCAATCCTTTGTTCTGTTTATTCTTCCTGTGTATCCCGAGTCGGAAGCGCGCGAAAAAACTGGGGGTCGGATTCCAAGCGGTTAATCAAGTCGGCCGAGGTGAGGTCGAGTCGTTAAGCGTCAGATTGCCCGAGGCTCTGCGGCCAGGGATCCGGACGTCAACCAGTCGAAAACAAATTAGCAAAGTATTCCTTTTACTACTTCATCGTTAGAAGTTGGAACCGCATTTCCGCAAGGTAAATCGTGATTTAATAGAACTGCAACGCGGTCTGATTTGAAACCTTGCCGGCCAGCAGCACTCACGCGAGCGGTAGATCTCCTCGGCGTACGTTAACCTTGCTCCTACTTATCGCTTCGAATACGATAACTCCGTTAATCGTAGTCTGCTGCTTCGATATTGAGTTCTACAATAGGATAAACTCGAAATTTGTTGCCCTGTTCCTCCGCGCAACTGCACGTCCGTTGCTTACGCACGTCACGTGGTTCCCACATATAATTACTATGTTGAGCACGTGTGTTTTTTTGCGATAAGCAGTGCTAGTTTGAATTTTGAGCAGCTGAAAGCCACTCAGAAACAATCAAGGACACTATCTTCAGAAACATATGGTACTTGCTTTTTGGTTCTCATTAAGGCTCACAAAGTGTTTTTGCATCTGTTGCACTGTTATCCCACCTACCCAGGTCCCTAACCCCTCATGTTCATCTGTGCTGCTAAGCACAATTGAAATTGCTCCCGTGCTTGTCAAAGACACTAGGTGAAGTGCAATGAAAACTCATCTGAGCTACTCCTAGCCTGCTCCAGAATGTAGTCTTAGCTGCTCCCAACCTGCTCCAAAACAGCTGTTTCAGCTGCTCCCGTAGCTGCTGCCAAGTACATTTCATGAGTTCCACACCTGGATCACCTCTCTGGGAAGTTAATCAAATAGGTCATTTGATTTGTCTCACTTATTGAAGTTGCAAGTAACTTTACTTCCGGGAGTGGTCTTTCTACCGCTTGCGAAAGTGATTTCCAAAAAGTCTGTTTTTTTGGGTTCATTTAATAGTACACAACAGAGGGTGATACAGTGGGCCATAACACGATACTGTCGATTTTTCCTAAGTTGCCATCAAAATTAACAACGTGATGGGATTGTGTTATTACGTATGGCACCAGCTGACCGGGTTATTATCCCGGGTGAATGTGCAAAATAAGTCGGCGATTAGCATTAATCGCGTGGACAAAGTGAAGCAATCTTGTGCTCCTGGGCTTTGCGATGGAGTAAAAGCCAGGCATTTTTTTGATTGCGTAGTGCGGGTACACTATGCGTAAAATGACGTATGGTCAAGATCTTCCGTAGTAATAGTAACTGTAATCGGTAAAAAAAATTTTGTTTTAATGTAATGTTTACAAGGCCTTGTATGCGCACAATAATAAATATCGTTTTTTTATAGCGGGATTAATTTGGTGTCCACTTGCTGTCGCGTTGGCCTAGCTCATGTACTCACCTTAATCGCCTCTGTCGACTGCCGCTGCTAAAAAAAAAAATGTACTAGTTACGGTTGGTTTTGAGCCTTGGCGACGTGGTCAAGCGGTGACGTGGTTAGTAAAGTATTTGGTTATGCTGTCGCAACCCTGCCATTGTCCCCCTTTAGCCCGGCATATCAGGGGTAACGCAGAAAGGAGGTAAAACGGTAAACAAACAAATTTATTCATTTATTTATTTATTTATTTATTGCTTGGTTGCTGTTTGAAGGACGCGCTGCAGCGGGAGTGGGCGCCGTTACGTAGACTCACCCCCTCGGGGCCCGTGCCGCGACGTGTCGTAGGTGCATTGTTAAAGGTTGACTGGTGTCAAGGCTTACGTCGAAAAGAACTGCGAAAGAGCCGTTTGAAGTCGCCCTAACTTCGTCATTAAAACACGTCCCGAATTACTTTTTCGATCGATAAGCACCTCCGAATGTGGTATAATTTCAATTGTTTCGGTAAACACAGTCTAGAATAAACGCCGCTTTAAAGTAAATGCTCTTTTTTTTTTTGTGTGTTTTTTTTTTTTTTTTTGGGGGGGGGGGGGGGGAGGTGCGAAGACATATTTGTTTAGCCGAAAACATTTTACGACTTTACTTATGCATCGGCGAATAACTGTTCTTTTGTTGTGTGTGTGATTATTTTTTTTAATACGAATTTATGGATACTGACGTATTTTCACTCATTCCTGGGTCATGGCGACTCTTTACTGCTATTCTTTTGATTGAGATCACGATTAGTTCTGTAATCTTGGCATCTGCTTCAACCGCTAGCGCTACATTTAAGCGAAAAACAAACGTGCAATAATTTTTTTTTTTTTTTTTTTGAAACGAACATTACATATTTTGGGGGGACGCGCAGTATGGTTCCTTTATCACGTCGCAAGCGTTGGATCGGAAGTGGCAAACATTCCATTAGTAACCTCCTGCGAGCCGCCATGTTTGTCTTTGGGCCGTTGGAACGCGTTCTGAGCTTGCGCAGTAGCTCTCTTCTGCTAAACATCAGACGCTGCGCACGCGTCCGCAGGCCATGACTCGGCATTCTTCGCCCAGGTGATACGAACTGGAAAAAATATGTGCGCCCCCCTCCATCGCTTATACATTCGCAGCCCAGCACGCGCGTGTTCGTGTGAATAGAAATCATGTAAAACATGCGCCGTACGCATGTACTCTAAAGATGACGCCTGGCATAAGCTTTTTTTTTTTTTTTTTTTATTGGAACGGTTTATGGTACCTCAAAATGCGATCCTTACACACACGCCCACGCTGCTTTCGTTGGAAGGCGAGCACTTTTGTTTTCGCGCTCTGGAGCAGCGTTCAAATAACAAGAACAACAATGGTTCCACTACTAAGGCTAATGGGTGCGATGACCGCTCGGGCGTGGCCTAGCGAGCGGCGCGGCGGTGTGGCGTCCGCGTGTCCGTGTTCCGCTGACCGAGATTGGGAACCCTTTTTTTTTTTTTTTCCCTCCTTTTTCCCTTTCTCACTACTCGTTTCTGGTGCGCGTGCGTGCAGCCAGGAAGTGTTTCTCCTCTCACACTACCACTCGTGCCACCTCGAACAAACTGCCTCGGACGGCAAGAAAAGAAAAACAAAATGGTGCGCAAGGCGAAATAGCAGACGATAGACGCTGGCGTCGTTTTCGTCTGCTGCACTAAAAAGAAGAAAAGAAACGATGGCGGCAGGAGGAAGGGGAAGAAGTACAGCGACGTGGTCTGGTTTGCGCCGCGCTCCGTAGCGCGCGCGAGTAGCACACGTCTTGCAGAAGAAGGCTTGCCGATGCTCGCTTGGATGGAGGGGCAGCAGTTAGTTCCCCGTTGGAACGCTTCCTCTCTGCCGCTCAAGCGAAAGGGGGCCTGCTACCTAGTAGGAAGAAAGTCGGGTCGCTCTTCCTTTTGTGTTTGCTTGTCTTTGATTCCGCGTCATTTTATTATTCGCGCGTACGTCGCCTCCTGCGGGCTTTGTGCGAGCAAGGACGTTCGGCGCTCACTCTGGAGGCCGAACGGGGAGGGAGGAAGACGACGGTGGTGGAAGGGAGGTTTGGTCAGCCTTGGGACGAACTAGTTTCCTATGCTAATGGCGAAACTGGACCTAGTGAGGCGAGAAAAACAACGACGGGTCGCCGTACAAACCCCGGCCGTCGAGCTACGGAGAAGTCTCGCTGCGTTTATTGTTTTTGTTGTTGCGTTTGGTTTGTTTGTAAGCGGAGGTTGCTGACCTTGGATGGGGGAAAAAAAAAAAAAGTGTTCCGGGATCTCTCTCCTTCTCGTTTCGGCGAAGTTGGGAAAGCGGATGTGTTCGGCCTGCGATGTCGGTGTAGTGTGCCTTCATGACATGAAGGCACTCTAGTGTGAACGGCCCCCGTTTGTAGCGACTGGCCAACACTGCGGCCGGCTCTTTACTTTTTTCGAAGCGGGAGCTTTATGTAGAAATCCTGCACGAACTTTGTGCTTGCTCGTGTCGGTCTCTTGTGGGAGAGAGTGTTGTTGGTTTGCCGTCATTGCGCGCTTGACGAATGGCGTTGCCTCGCGCGGGGGAGAAAGAGGGAGCTAGGAGGTGCGCAAACCTCCCTTCGCTTCGGCAAGAGCTGCGTATTAGACTATTAGTGCTATCGCAGCACCTTCTTTTTATTGGACGCAATGTCTAATATGAAATTCCATCAATAAACTTAAAACACTTACTTTTTTATGCAAATTTTTGTGTGTGATTGCAGCTTAGCATGGAAAGCTTTTCGGTAGCTCCAGATCTAGTCGAGAAAAACCTACATTATCCAGCAATTTTTTCTTTGTGCGTTTTGTAGGAGGGTTGCGGTCGAAGGAGCAAGGACTCTACCGTGCAGTTCGCTACAGCCGCCGAATTAATAAACGTTCCCGGAACGCGTATACGATAATTATTGTCGGGCCGGCCGCGTGTGGGGCAAGCGGGGAGTGAGCGACTAGACTGCTGGCAGGCGCCCAACGTCCCGACTGCCTCGCCTTGAGAAGGTGCATTGTCCTTGCGGCCTCTCCGCCGAGCCTCGTTACGGCAGGAAGAATGCGAAAAAGGCTGCGGCGGCGGAGGCGTCAACTCGCCAAAGCGAGGTCTGTAAAAATGCCTCGCATGCTTCTCTGGTATTGGGCGACCGAGAAAGCCCGGCCGATTTTGCTTATATAGGCTATAATAGCCGAGCCTGTAGGAAGTAGCTTGGGATATGGCGGGCTGGCTAAAAGGGAATACGTGGCGATGACTCGCTTCTGCCAGCGGCCGGACTGGTCCCGTACTTTGTGCCCGGTGTGTCCCTCCCTATCACCGTGGCACCTTTGGTCCGCTGGCGCCGGCGTCACGTGCAACGGCAAAGACCAGTTAACTCCTTGGAACTCGGGTGGGTTCTAAGTAAAGAGAAGCGGGCGAAACGTATGTTTAAAAATGTAAGGGGTCGTGTTCCCTTTTTACTGCGGAACAATACCTCTACGGAAAAAAAAAATTAAATGCTTAGTTTGTCTTTTTTTTACTTTTGAGAAGTTAGAACGGCAGGGAAGAGTTTGTCCCACCTCCAGTGCTAGCTCATCGATAACTCTTGGGCCTCTTGTGAGCCTAGAGCGTTCACACGCAGCCAAAACACTGGCGAAAGGAAACGAGCCCGTGCTGAACGAAAGATGGACATCAGAAAGGGACGGGACGCTGTACCGTCCTCAACCCTGTCGTTCAACAACGGCCCTTGAGACGGCCCTGCTCTACCCAGCACTGCGCGAACACTTTTGGCGCGAACACGGCGACTTTGGCGCTTATTCGCATTTTACTTCTAAAAGGTGTTGGTGGACATAAATCGTTGCCGCTTAGGCTTGTGCCCTAGGCGATCACTTTTCACCACGGTAGTAGTTTTATTAACACCCTTTCAAAAAAAAGCAAAAAAAAAAAAAAAAAAACTTTGCCAAGAATAATTATGTTTGATTATCCTGAAACAGGAATAGAGGAGAAACATCCAAACGTAAAGAGACAAAAAATAAGACAGGACAACGTAATTTTTTGTTTCTCCTCTGCCCCAGTCTCAGGTTAATCCAACTTGGTTAATATTCACCAGCTCGCGTGCTTTCTTACGATATTTTCTCCAAGAACAATTAGGAGTGACCACTAGCACGGTGCGATGACGTCACGATCAGGCTATGTACAGTTTTATACCCCCGTTCAACGTGGTGATGGTATGGCAGTGAAGTTGTACATGCCCCTATTATAATGCTGTTGAGAGAAAGAGAGAGAGAGAGGCTCTGCGTGGGATGGGATATTTTTTTATTTGTTATTCTAAGCAGTTGTCCGAACGAGAAATCCGTGTCTCAGAAGTCCATACGTGTCTTGGTAGCTCAACTGAAATCCGTAAAAGAAAAAAGGAGAGAAAGGCTGGGAACGTTGGTTTTGTGTACGGTTGCGCAACTTTCGTCGTGACGTTTCTTCTCGGCACGAAACAGGTTCAAAAGCAGGTTTCATTGCTTCTGCTTTTTTTGCTTTTGTTATTTTATATGTGGAGTATTCTGGTCTGACTTTCTCGCAAGCTCTTTTGAAATTCTCCAGATGGATGGGATCGCGTGACACATTGTGAGGCCAGCCGGAACTTGGACCTTATGGATATCACTGATCTGAATCTTTTCCCCTCTCTGATCGTTTCTTTTTATTTATTTATTTATTTTTGTTTGTTTAACAGGCAAGGCTGCTTTTGCGGAGCAGTAACTGGTGTAAGGAATATTGGCGTCGTGCGTGATCAAAAGCTTCGCCGCGGTCAGCTTTCTGCGATTGGCCAAACACTTGCCGTAACGTCATGGAACGGATTAATTGTGCTTTCATTGACAGTTAAGTTAGAGCAATTTTAGATTCAACTTTGACATGGTTTGTTTAAGAATGCGTTCACTCCAAGTTTTAAGCATGCTTTTTATGCACACCATTAAACATGTTGTTCGCAACTGATGACATAGGTAGCCAGGGTCACAACTCGTGGTATCCAGTGTTGGGAAGTACATTGTACTTAAAGTACTGCTTCAAGTAGGTTTAGAAAACTTGTACTCGAAGTACATTGTTCAAGTATGTACTTGTACTTGACTTAAATATTTTTTCTTGGTAGTTCCCAGGGACAGTACAACTCTCGACTTCAAAGTACATTCCCCTAATTCGGTCTCGGTGGAATTAACCTCTTCCAGGGACCATGCGCTCGCGTCCTTGGGTTTCCCAGTACTGTACACAACTTCTAAGGTCGAGTATAAAAATTCGTCAATCTCTACTGTTACGATGCTGCAGGAAACATGACAATAGTGACTGGTAACCAACAATGTTTATTCCTGTGCAGCTTGCGCTTTATATAGAAGACAGGTGAAGGGAAGGCGGAAAGATAAGATGGCAAGCGCCACCGTGATTGTGGCAGAGTGGCTGATCTGCAACAAAAACAAAAAAATGGTGTATTGTCACGTGAAAACGCGATGTTGCTTTTTGAGACGTCATTCGATCATTCCTCTGAATGAAGAAATGGCTGCTATAAGACCGATACAAATAAGTGCCTTATAAGTTGACTGTGATAAGTAGTTTGTCATCGAAAGCAAAAACAACTACTTTGTGGCCACTTGACTTTATCCAACATTTTCCATTCCCGAAAATAACAGATACACCCCCTATTATCTGGGCGATGCATACCAGTTAAGAAAATAAGAAAAACAAAAAAACATTGCATAGCGAATGGCACCATGATAATAGTGTTAAAAAGTACTTGTACTTTACTTTGTAAGTACATTCTATTTCTAGTACTTAACACATTGTGCCCGGTGTGCTTTCTACTTGAAGTACATAACCTCTAATTTGCTTTGTACTTTAATTCAAGCACTTTTTAGATGTACTGTACCCTACACAGGTGGCGTCACGGCGAGGCGAATCCTGGTCGTGACATTACGAGTGGGAGAAACACCTTGACGCTAATATGGAGTTTTAGTGAATCGTTACCGTGTCGCACATACTGTACTACCGGTGCCTTTGAAGCATGCTTTTAAGTGCTCACCTACAATCACGGTATCACCTGGCCACGCGCTTAAAAGCGTGCTTCAAAGGCTCCGGTAGCGCGGCACGCGGAACACGGTAAAGATTCGCTAAAAGTTCCTCTTCGCTCTGCACTACCAAGGGTTCTGCGGTGCTCCAACGCTGGGAAAGCTGGTTGCACTGCCGCGTGGCTTCGTTTGGTGACTCTTTTGCGCGAGAGTGCGTGCGAATGAGACGCAAGAAGGAAGCCACGTGCCCTCGCAGCAGTGCAGGGCTGCAGCACGGTAGAAGCTATGCTTGCCTTGACAAGGTATCACAGAATAGTTGAGTATAATTTTGGTAGTATCTCTCGCTTACTTGGGCTGTCCTCCTGATCAAGGAGTTGCATTATTCCGGAAACTGTTTTCTTAACATAAAATAGGGGTGTGTGTATGTTTATACAGCCTAGAACTTAGTCTGCCTCAACGGGCGACTTGTCTCCCAGCTGTAGATGAGAAATTTAGCCAGTGCAGTGCAACCACTAACCTGGGGTCTTTAAAGTGCATCACGAAGTAGTGATACACGACCGCACACCGGTGTGATGCTCATTCAGATCGAAACGGGCATGGGTTGGGATTGAACACAGGATCCCTGGGTTCTGCAGCTCGAGCTTTCGCTCCACATGCTCCGAACTGACGTGCGCTAGCTAGCCCACTCAGCCACCGATCGCCCTTTCTTAATATAATGGCCTAGTATGGTAATGACTGTGCCTAAGAGAAAAATGCTTTATACTTTTTTTTTTTACATTGTGTAATGTAGTTGCAGAAAGTTGCGCAATGCTCTCATCTTTAGTAGGGGGGGGGGGGGGGGTTGCGGTTGCTGCACCAAGGCCCTGCTCCATTCTGATGCATTTCACCAAAATGTGGGGAATTCGTGCCAACATAACGGCAAAAATTTTGTCAACTTTCTCTGTACCAAAACAATATCGCCGTGCGCATGATTACATTGGCAACATACGCGGCTGCCACGCGGAGGAACAGAGTTCAAACTCCGCTGGGCCTGGATCTTTATTTTTAAAGCACATTTTAATGGAATCCCCCAATTCCAAAGTTTTGTCCATCCGTCTGTGCATGTTTTGCTAAATTCAACGGGGAAACTGAATTGGCGTTTAAGTTGCGTGACGTTAAGTGATGTCAGGTGGCCTGAGGCAGGCACGTAGCCAGGGTTTTGTTTCGGGGGGGCCCGCCCATGACAAAATGCTGTATGAGGGGGAGGGGGAGACGAGGCCCCAGCAAAATGGAAAATTTCGGGGGGGGAGGGGGGTGGGCCTGGGCCTTATGCCCCCCCCCCCCCCCCCCCGTGACTACGTGCCTGGCCTGAGGTCACATGATCAATGCATCAATTAAATTTCCCCGACAAAGTCGGCGGGGGAATTGATGACCCATGACTTATACACCAATTATATTTTCCCACTTGCGTTAGTGGGAAAATTGTTGTCACACTACCTACACACCAATTCACTTTCCCTGCTAAATTTAGTAAAAAATTTTATGTCACGTAACTTATACATTAATTTACTTTACCTGCTATATTTAGCAAGAAAATTGGTGTCACATGACATATACAACCATTCACTTCCCCGCGGGGGAAATTGATATGACGTGAACCAGAGCCACCTATAGGCCAATTTAGTTTCCCCGCTAAATTTAGCGGGGAAATTTATGTCACGTGGCCTATGCACCTAATTTCTCCGCTTAATATAGTCGGGAAATTGATAAAAAATAAAGGTTCTTCTTGACAATGACAGATTGCCCTCTAAGTCTAAACAATTTTGAACAATTGCACCTTCAATACTGCATTTAATGCATTATGCGACTTCGGAAATAAAGGTCGCTGCCAATTTCATTAATCTGTAATCTGGAAGCTCCGGTTCACTATTTTTGAATGTTATAGACTATTCTGGTTCGGAATGTTCTTGACCGTACTGCGTGTGTAAAAGTAGAGGCAACGCGCTGCTTCTAGTGAGTCACCCTTCCATCGACTACGCAGGATGCTCGATACATTCTGTTTTAGTTTGCAGGCACAAGTTCGCCTCATTAAACATGTATTTAAATGTCCAGATTCATCCGTCATGATATAGCACTGCCCGGCGGCTATGAAGACTTTTTTCGTAACTTTTGATTGTCGATCCGAATATCGTAGTATTCCATTAAACATTCGTATCAAACGTTGGCATGACTTGGAAGTTGCTTTGTTTTTTTCGTTGGTCTGTTTCTGTTTATGCGAGTTATTTATGTTGAGTGCACTTCTCGTCGTGCACTGCTGCACTCCAGAGAAGCGACATTCACAGAGCGAACACCGCAATCCTGCGTGACGTTTCGCCTCCCCGCAGCGCTGCCGCGTACTTGGGGGAAGTGGGCTGTAGGCATTTCTGTAACTATTATTTTTGCCCGTTTTCGTAACCACCCGTTTCAAGGGAAATGGCCTCAAGATAATTATTATAATTGGGAAACGCACTCCTTCAGAACGGGATTGATGTGCATGTGCGCTAGTCGGGTATTTAAAATAAAAACTGAACTCTGAAAATGTTGAGGGGACTTTGGAATTAAACACTTGCATCATCAGTTCTAACTTTTTTTTTTTAATTGAGGCGTTTGTTGGAATATTTTTGTATTGTCATAAAATTTCTGCTAAATCTCCTTTTGAAACGACATAGGCTCTACTATAGGTTTATTTCTTAGGCCACATTCTTCAATTATCTATCACATCTCTGTAGGCTTTCAGATGTTTAAGAGTGGTTAGTAAATAAGTTGCTGACTTAAAATAAATTAGCTTTAAACAAATCATAATCTTTTTTTTTTTAGTTCCTGCAAGGGAGTGGGCATGTGGCAGTAATGAAAACTTGGCAATTACCTTAATTAGTTCAGCTGTACTTTTGTCTCAGAAATCATATTTATCATCTGCATGCTGATTTTGTAGTGGCATAATACTGTCTGCATGCAAAATGACATTCATGCACATAATTAAATCTCAACAGATTTGTTTTCTAACCGAATTAAGTTTTTATTGCAACTTTGAAAACATGAATGAAAGATTAAACCTGGTACTCAAAGTCGTTCTATTCTTCTCCTGGAGATGCAGCAATATTGTACAGAAGTTACGTTTTAATGTGACTGCCTTATATAGGGATCCTGCCCAGACCTTGGTTGATTGTGTTGGTCACACCAGGGCGAGGCAGTGGGAGGGAGTCGACACAAGCGACTGAGTAACCGAGATTTTGGTTGCGCATCGATAGATCCCCACATGGGCCAAATGAAACCTCAGTCCTCCACTGGGACATGCCAGGTTCCCTTTGTTGATTTGGCACGTAAACCTTCCTCTCTCCTAAAATCTGACTTTTTTTTTTTTTTTTTTTTTACAGCAGTAGAGTAGGAACAGAATATTAGTGAACACCTTTCTTGTATGGAATGTCTACGCCAGGTGGTTCTTTTTTTTTTTACTAGCTACTTGTGCAGCCCCGCTTACACTTGTTCTCCCCGTGTTGTGTGCAGCAGCGGGCAGGACCCCGCTGGGGGGGCTGGCGGGCAGCATGAAGTCGAGCCTGGTGTTCCGGGACCAGGTGGCGGCCATGGGGTCATGGTTCGAGCTATGGAACCCCTGCGAGCAGACGGTGGGGCTGTACTCGCTTCTGCGCCGCCTGGGCCCCACCCAGGCACGCTTCCTGGCCCTGGTGCTTGACCGCTCCCTTGCCAACTGCACCGAGCTGCACCAGCGGGAGCGCCATGCCAACGACCCCGGTACGGGCACCACTCTCTGTAGGGGGGAGGAGAGGGGGGGACAGGCCCAGAGGTGCATAGGGTAGCACAAGTAGAGGAGGTGTATGTGTGTTCTCTTTGAGTGAGGCAGGTGCTGAAAGCAGTGTAATGATGAACCCTGTTGGAGGGTGTATCTTAGCTCCCAAGCAAATGTGTGGGTGTGAAGAAGGGAATACTTGTACACCCTAAATTTAGGTGTACCTGTACACTGAAATGACGGTGGGGCTGTAAGATGAGCCACAGAAATTGATGTCTGCTCGTAGAGAGTTCAAACCTTCGTCTAGTCAGTATTTTGCTGGTGAATATTACCTCGTAAAATTTCGAGGCAAATTTTGTTTTTAGGAATAATTAAAACAACATCCCCAACATTTTCGACGACAGGCTCCAACGCAGACGATGGAGTTGCCTGTGGCACCGTCCCCTGATAGGCGTGACAAGCAATCATTACTGTGCCATTTGCTTTCAACTGAATGCTTGGTACACCCATTGGGATACACTGAATCATTTTAGCAGTACCGCGGCTATTAACTGAAGGCCGCGTCGGGAACAGTACATTGCTAAAGTAAAAAAAACAAAAGGAAATTAAAGCCGTTTACAATTTCCTGTAACGCCGAATTAGAGCGCAGCTCTCGAGGAGAGGGAAGGGTATTAAGGGGAGGGTATACCACTCCTCCTCATCCTGCCTGCTTCTCCTCCCTCCGAGCAGCGTCTGCTTAACCGTGAGGTCGCATGACCCTCGTGACGTCGCGTGACCCTCGTGATATCACAGGGGTCACGTGACATCACTGGGGTCACGTGACCTCACGGGGGTCACGTGACGTCACCGGGATCACGTGACCCCGCTGAGGTCACGTGACACCACTGACTTCCCTGACCTCACGTGACCCCCCGGCGAACATTTCGGCACGGTGCCGAAACATTGCCGCAGTTACGCTGTCGGCGACACCGGTCAAGTCGTAAACGGGTGCCTAAAGAGCCGTGCTCTAAAACGCACAAAAAGCATTCTTAAGAAAATATATCGTAAAGTGCAGCCATAAAACACCACTTTCGAGGGTTCGAGGGAACTAATAGGAGCCCGAGAGAAAAATGAATATTTTAAAACATTGCGCGCAAGTTTGCATTCTTCTATTGGTCTGGTGCGATGGATCCTGAACCGTCCGACAGATGTAAGTGACAGTTTGTCGACGCAAAATTGCCCGTCTAGCTCGAGCGCCCGCTCTGCAGGAGCACGTTTTGAGGTGCAGACGGCCTCCGCTGCACCTCGGCTTGGGGTTATCTCGCTCTCCGTCTGTCATTGAGGCACGCGTCGAACAGCCGCGTCCAGCTGCTGCGCCAGGAGCTGATGGAGTGGCCTGTGGGTCCGAGTTCGACGGTGGCTTTCTTCTTTCCGTGCACCGTTGCAGCCTACATTGAGCGGCTGAGCCGGGAACCCAGGGAGCAGGCCCTGGGCCAGCTGCTGGGCCTATTGCCGCTGCTGAGCCCGGGGAACCAGGAGGCCAAGGCGGCCTACCTGAGCCTGATCCCCCAGGTGCTAGCCCACGCCCTGGACTGTCGGCCCCCACTGCTGGTGGAGGGGGCCCGCCAGCTGCTCTCCTACTCCCTCATCCACCCGGCCATCAGCTCCCGGGACGACCGTCGCCTGCTCACCCTCTGGCTCAGGCACCTCGAGGAGCGCATCTCCGCCTCCAGGTGGGCCCGGGCTGTGTGCCCTTTAAAGGACCCTAGACGCAAGTCTTTTGCTGAGCTTCCTAGAAAGCTTGGTGTGCCAATGGACTTTTTGCCGGTTTACCCCAAGCATCAAAGAGAATGCCAGGGACGTAGATACACGGGCCGCACACGCTGGCATTTCCAGCAGTAACTTTTAAAAATGCAAGAATCTGAAAGAAGTGTCACTTGGCACGTGTGTTCCATGACACTTTATTTTGATTAGTTGCTTTGAATGTTTTATACGTGGGAAGTGAGGGCATGCAGTGCGTGTACCTATGTTCCCTGCATTCTCTTTGGTGCTAGGGTAATTTAGCGAAAGGTCTATTTGTGGCGCGTCTGCTCGGTGGTGCTTGCTATGCTGTCGTCGGTCCAGCCCACAAAGACAGAACCGGCAGAACCGGTGGAACGTTGGGTGCAGATTGCCTGCAGTAGAAAAGGATCCTTTTTTTTATTTTACTGCACTCACATTAGTACCTACATGAGAGTGAAAAGCTGACGCCGTCCGTCTCGGGACAACGCAGTCGAAAGGGAAGTGGGCCACGTAGTGGAGAGGAGAGAGTAGTGAAGGACAAAGGTGAGAGGGAAGCGACGTCTCGGGGCAGAAGCCAATGCGCGTGCGGGAAACCGTTGAACAGTGAAAGCAGCGTCAGGCAGCGGATGCTGCTGCTAAGCGTGCTAGGCCGGCAAACGAGACCGAGGAGTGGAAGCAGCGACTCGCTCGGCAGGCCAAAACGCGGCACAAGAAGCAGCAAACCGATGCGGGTCTGCATGCGACAGAGGCTTGGGTGGGCGAGCCCGCTTCGCCGGATGAAATTAGAGGAAGATTTATTGGTGTATCCCTAGGGAATGCATTAGCATGACCCTTGGGAAATGCCACAAACAACCCCCTTTGGGAAACGCTAACACTGACTTTGTAACGAAGCGAAAAAGGGGCAGTAAGAAATAGAGGAAGCAAAAGAGAAAGCCAAAACAGAAAAGTGAAGGGGTCATTGTCAGCTTTTTCCAAAAGTGGACGTGTGTGGTGTTTTTTAAGTGTCACGCTAATGCATTTCCTAAAGATCCACCAATGGATCTTTCTTTCGTTTTTGCTGCAGACATAAGGTTCGTGCAAAAAAAAGCTTTGTTCGAAAACGGTCCTTCTCTGTCGCCCGTCCATGGGAGTGTTGGCACTAGGATCACTATCTGCCCGTACCTGTTAGCATGCGGGCAACGAAAAAAAAGGTCCATTTTCGAACGATGCATTTCTGCCAAGCTTGTTAACAGATAGTTCTAATAACATTGGCACCACTACCTTTTAGAATACGAGGCGCGCACAATACGCTACCGTTAACCAATTCCCGATCTGGCGAACCCGTTGAATTTTGCCGGGAGTATGCCGCAGAGCAGCGGATGCATGCTTATTCCAGTCGTCGCTTGCCGGCATTGCATTTCTTGTAAGATGCCGACGCTAGCCAGGCAGCATTTGCAGTAATGACGTAGAGAAGGTAAGGTGCAGGCGTTGTTTTCCAGGTGGTATTGGCTACACTCCAAGAAACATCTCTTTTAACATTCTTTACGAAGAACGCATCTTGCACTTTTGTTTAAAAGAAAATCAAATAATGCAGTATTTCTGTTGCTAGACACATCTTAATTTTGGAGCAATTTCAGCTTCATATTTTGTAGCGCTGGCTGACAAAAATGTCCATTTGAAGGTCAACGTGACAGTGACATAAGAATAGAAGTCATTTTGGGAGCCTCCCATTGACTGTAAAAAGCACGGAGGAGAGGGACGCTCATCGCATACCTCTCCTCTGTGGCCTTCACTCTCCGCACTCTGGAAGAAGCATGAAGAGAAAAGTGTGGAAGAGCGATGACCTGTATGCCTCATTGACGGCTCCATTTTAATTCCATCTCGTGCCGTAAATCTGGCATTACCGTCTTGCAACATAATTCTAACATAAACATTTTTTTTTTTTTGTTACACAGATTGCATTTATAATTTACAGCTCTCAAGAACAATTCACATTGAATAAGAATGAATAGCCAACTCACTCAGTCCCTCATCTTAAACAGATTGTGTCCTCGGCCCTTGAGAGGTTTTAGAAAATAATTGTGTGGTGTGTTAGGAAATGACTGTAAAAGTGATAGGAAAATGATTCGTCGAAGAAATGTTCTACAAATTGGCAGCAAATGAAATTGCTTCACAATCGGTTTCTAGATGAGGGAGGACTACTGCTGCAAATGAAGAAGATATGGTTGTTTGTGAAGCGCCATAGAGTTGCGCTGGAATGGTGAATAACTCTAGACGTCAAACATGTGAGAATGTAATTTCAAAACTAGATGTATTAATCGAGTCGGAAGTATAAATTTTGTCGGACCCTATGAGACGACTTCATTTCTTTGGAGCCCCCAGGCAGGGTGGTAGAGACAGGAGTGTAAAGGGGCAAATCGTACCGTAAAATACTGGGGGAGCGCATACCCTACTTTTCCTAAAAACTTAATTGACCTAGTCATGGGTGCTTAACATTTAATTTGAAGAATTCCCAAGCTTGAGAAATGTTAATAGCAGGTGCTTGGACAAAGTGGGTGCTTCTGTAGTATTTTGTGGTAAGTGATGAAGTCGATGGCTTAGAGAGAAAGAATTAGAAAAAGATTGACAAGAAAAAAAAGCAGCCGATAGGTGAGTGGGCATATTCGTTTTGCCGCAACGAGTTCAAGTTTCTCGAGCTCTCACCAGCTTTAATATGTCTTATGCAGTGCGCGATGCCGGTGTTTTTGTGCAAACCCAAGCTAGAAGAAACTCGGCGCAGACCTTGCAAGCTGTGTTTTTCTGCTTCTTTGCGCACTTCGAAGTGCCGACAGCAATACGGCCCCGTCGGGACCACCACTTTCCAAAGTGGCCAAAATGCACGGGACCTTTCCCTCTAAGTCATTACATTAACCCGACTCCCCCCAGGTACCAAGATCACGTGGCTCCCATGCCAGACGCCCCGACCCCGCCGAACGGTTCGCTGGTCGACCCCCTCGGTGGAGGAGGGGGCGGGGCGGGGGGCCGCCCGGGATCCCTGGACTCATGGAACACGGAGGGGGGTTTCGGGGCGCTCAACGGCAACTACGGCCCCAACCTGAACGGCTTCGGCCTGTCCCTGGGGGGGGCCGGGGGCTCCTTGCCCCCGGGCCTGGACTCCAGCCACATGGCCCTGCACCCGTCCAACTCGGTCCTCTCCTCCTCTCCTTTCTCGCCCGTCGACCGGACCGGTGAGTCGGGGCGGGGGAGCCTCCGGGCAGGGCAAAAAAGGTTGGGTCGGTCCGTGTTGAAAGGGTGAAGCCACGGTGTCGTTGCTGATACGTTGTACGAAAGACAGACTGCAGACGCTGTCTGAAGCGTGTTTCTTTCTCGTATATGACGGTTGTGTCACGTTGGTCATGCAGAAAACTGTCTGCAGAACTGTTGGAAGCAAACACGCTTGTAACATGATTGAGGTGTTTCTGCAGATAATTTTGTCATCTTGTCTGCAACAAACACGGCGTCTTTAGTATCTTGTACGAACAGTCCGACTGCGGCTTTAGGTCTGCCCGAAAAACCGTTTGGGGTCATTTTGTTTTTCTGCGCTTAAATTAACCGCACTCTTTGCTGGCTATACCATCGCTACTACTACTGATAATAGTAATGATACTGTTACTATCGGAGCGCTCTACCAACTGGGCTAACCAGAAGTTAGCCACCGGCAGAGCAAGCGGGTGTTAACAGGCGCCACCAATCTTAGTTGAACACACCACAGCGGAGAGATTGTGACGTATAATGATTAGACGTAAACCCTACCCCAAACTGTTTCTTTTTTTAAATCGGAATGCTTTTGCGGGCTGGTTTTAAAGTCTAAAAGGGGGGTCTCCAAACTCCAGCCTGCAGACCAGATCCTGCCCACGGCTGGCCGCGGCACTTCAAAAGAAGCCCGGCTCGCGGCTCGCTTTCAGCTACCAACACAAAAAGATGTGCGCCTAAAGAAACAAAAGGCTCCTCGACGCGCTCCATATTCGCAAAAGAGGATAGTGGAGAGAATGAGAAACTGCGTTGTAACGGGAGTTCTTTCGTGTGATCAGTAGCATCACTATTCTTAGTCCCGTAACTAAGTTAAAATTTCTTTGCTTTCTTACATGCATTGTGTCAGCATTAGTTTTATCATTCTCCTTAGTCTTTCGCACTGCACGAATGTGCCGAAGTTTCCATGCGCCTTGATTTAGGCTTGGTGAGTTTGAACTGTGACAGATGCCCAATCTGTCCCCTTAGCCAAAAAGTTTGGAGATCCCTGGCCTAGAACATTGTGAAAAGTTTAAACGAAAACTTGATAACGCAGAAGTATAAAAATCACGTTGCTGGTACCTCCGTTGGTTATGTGGTCCTGTGGCGTCACGTCGCATGGTGGTGTCGCTCGACCGCATAACTTTACATCACATGACTGCGTAACTTGACTTCACAGTGTCATGTGACCACGTGTATTGACGTCGTAGTGCCATGTTACCACGCAACTTGACCTCACAGTGTCACTGTCCATGTAACTTGATGTCACAGTGCCATTTGACCAGGCAAGTTGACAGTTGACCATGTAACATGACTCAGTGACGTCAGGGTGTCATATGACCCCACCAGGTAGGTGATGCAACGAGACACTATTCAACGCCTGTCACATGACCGCTATCTGCTAAATTTAGTGGGAAAAAATTTATACGAGCTTGATTGTGCTGACAAGGAAGGCCTTACACTTATCGGCGTTTGTCTGCAAAGTCCTTGCTGAAGGTTCTTCCTGCTGCTTCCTAACGCTTCTTGCATTTTCGATTAGTTCGCATATATTTTGCGGCCGTCTGCTTTGTAGGAGCCATGGCCTCAGTGGAAAAAGGAAGAAGTGTCTGAACGGCACTGCCTCACCACGGAGCAAGTGTGTCGAAGTTTCGCTCCCATTTCTGACAAACGCCGTCAGAGAGTATAAAAATTCAAAAGCGCAAACACCAAGGAAAAGAAGAGGGGACAGGACAGAGCGCTTACTCCAACTCCTGTCCTGTCCCCTCTTTTTTTCCTTGGTGTTCGCACTTTTGAATTTTTATACAGTGTGTAGCCAACTAGCCCAACAGTTAATTTTGATACAGCCGTCAGAGAGCACTGCATGACAGGAGCCCGAGGAACCGTCCTCATTCGGCCAAACGTTTTCAAGGTCGCAAGGCACGCGACCACGAGGCGCATATTTACTTCGTATTACTCTCGTGGACTGGACATAACGCTGTTCAGTGTTGGTTTTTTGTTACAGTAAAACATTACTCATTTTTGTGAAATTCGGCCGATAAAACACATTTTGCATCAATATCACAGCCCCTCAAGTATGCATTCTACGTTATTCAAACTTTATACGTAGCATGAGGCGATTAATTCTCTTTTCCTTTACCCCGCAGGTTCCCCGCTGTCTCAGCCCACGCTGAAGCGCAGCAGCAGCCTGACGCCCCCTTGCTCAGCCACAAACCCAATGCACCAGTCACAACAGCAGCAGCAGGGGTTTGGGCCCGGCCGGATTCCGGGCCCCCCGCAGCCCCTGTCGGCGGGGGACTGGCGCTGTGCGCCACCCCCCAGAGACGCCGACGGCAACACAGGGGCCCCACCCCTGTCGCCCCAGAGCAGCGTGGCCTCCTCGGGGTCCGAGGGACACGGGCCCGAGGACGGCCCTCCCCGATCGAGTTTTGGCCTGGACGGCGCCGGCATGAGGGGTCAGTTTGGGGGCACCCTCCCTCTTTTTCCTGGGGCCTTCGTCACCTCGGAGTCACGCCCTAGAGTTTGTACGATATGTTTGGAAGAAGGGATCTACCGTATTTACACGATTGTAGGTCGGCTCGATTGTAAGTCAACCCCCCCACATCGCACACCAGCAAAAAAAAAAAAAAATTTCAGATGAGCATTTTATTGCGAACACGTAAGAACGGCAAAGTATCTGTTAAGAAAGCCGAGCCTCCAACACGGGATCGATGCCTTCTGGCGTGCTTTGGCTGCACATGCAAGTGCAAGGTGCATGAGATGGCCAGGCGTTGTCGGAACTAGGAAGTTCACGCTGGAGGCGGGACAACTGAATCACTGTCGTTCTCACTCCGTCCACGACTAGACTACGACTCGTCCACACTGGTGATGTCAGTCCCGTCGTCATCACTGCTATGTTCTCGAAGCACATCGTCGGCATCGCCCAATGAAATCTCGCACTTCGCAAATGACAGCATCAACCGCATCTTCTGCGCTTGCTCGGTGATCGCGTTGGACGTCACGAGTAGGGACCAATTGTGCACGTTTGCGGCGTACGTTGCAAGCCTGACCTCCAACTCCGGAAGGCATCCCCACCTATCCAGACTTCGGCCTGCGGAAGCTTCTTCGTTTGCCGTCACACTTTAAGATTCCGCGCCAGCGCAGACTCCACTGGAGCATCACCCACTCCGACGGGGTCGAACTTGCGTCCAACAGCGCAGTTGTCGGTTGCTTCTGAGTGAAGAATGGCCATTAACGAGCACCGAAAACCTAAACTGTCCGGATCTTTTGCGTTTCAATACAAATGAACATACAGTAGTTAGCGTACCAGCATGATCTCGTACTCGATCAAACGATGTGCGACCGTGAATCGTGCGAAAAACTGCGAAGAGAGGCCGCGGCGCCACGGGTTGAGCGAGCCAAGTAGAGGGGCTTTAGCCAAGCGAGCCGTGAGGCTGTTCCAGCGGCCTCCGGAGTGGCTCTTACGAGAAGTGCCGCCACCCCCCGGGAGTCGGGCGCTCCGTGCTCTGTGCACCGCCGTGCATTCGGGTTAATTTGTGAATCGCTACCAATGATATTCGTTCGCGCTAATAAAAAATAATTAATTTGTAAAAAGAGCACACAAAAACAGTGTAATGCTAGGGGTACAGCCGGCTGAACTCGTAACAAGCCGAGCTGTCCATGGTATCGCGATTGTTTCGTTTTTGCCACCGGTGGAATGATTTGGTTCGATTACCGTATTTACTCGCACAATGAACGCACCCCCCAAGTCGGCTCTCAAATTTTTGACTTTTTTTTCACTCGCGTAATAAGCGCACCCCCAACTCGGACGTCAAATCAAAATTTTGACCGCCTCCCCCCACGCGCGCGAAATGAACGCGCTTTTCTATCCTGGTACAGCGAGGTCGCGAATGCATGGGCAGAACGGGGGGAAAAAACGCCTTGCAAAAGGCGTTAAAAAAATTCGCAAAGATCCAAGGGAAGCAAGAAAAAAAAAACATGGAGAGTAGCTTTTTTTTTTTTTGCACAGCGCGGTGTGGATTTTGGGTTCGCGCGCCGCCGCGCGCAAGGAGGTAAGAAAGAGAAGCGCTCTAAGCGAACGAAACAGCTTGCGAAAGGCGGCAAAAAAACAACAAACAATAGCAACCCAAGGAACTGAGAAACAAACAAAAAAAAAGGAGCTTTTTCTTTTTTTTGCACAGCGCAGTTTGTTTGGGGGGGTCGTGCGTCGCGCGCGGCGCGCAAGGAGATGAGAAAGATAAGGGGAGAGCCCTCACCTAAGCAACGCCTAAGCAAACAAAACAGCTTGCCAAAGGCGGCAAAAAAAACAAAAAAAACTAAAGAAAGAAATAAAGAAAAAAAATTTTTTTTTTTGCACAGCTTAGTTTGGTTACGGGGTCGGCGCCCCGCGCAAAGAGATAAGAAGTTCGATTTTTCAGGATAAAAGGTTCGTTCATTATGGAAGTAAATACGGACGCAAAAATTTTACTTGGCGTAATGAACGTTCCCCTCAACTTTGCATCGATTTTTCGGAAAAAAAAGTGCGTTCATTCTGCGAGTAAATACGGTATAAGTCGATCAACCCACTTCAGATTTTCAAAAATTGAAAAAAGGGTCGACCTACATTCGTGTAAATACGGTACCATCTTCCGACAATTTTAGGCCGTCGCGAAACTACCGAGAGCAGAGATAGTGCCGTTAAGTGAGCTACGCATCGACGTACTGGGGAGTGTTTGGCTCATAATTATGCATCGATGGATAGCTCAGGTCTGCTACAATACCGCCTAAAATAGAAACACGCTTAATTAGTGGCAAGGACAGTTGAGGAAATTTCGGGGCTCGAAGAACACGTGAGTGTACCCTGATGAGCACCCGGGTTCCTAGGAACCCAGGTTAAGAACCTACTGCTTGAAGCAGCGGTCTCCAAACGTTTTGGCTAAGGGACCAGATTGGGGATCTGTCGCAGTCTCAAGGGCCAGAAAATAAACGAGTGAATCTAAATAAGGAAATACTAGGTAAGTAAACATAAATAAGCATCTAAATCAGGGGTGGCCAGAGTGACATTGGGTTAGAATCGCACACAAAACTACAAAAGTTGAGAGCTGCAGAAAAAAAAAGGTGGGGGGGGGGGTTACTTTTAACAAGAAACATTGATTATAACAAATAACACCAGGCAGCATAACATTTATTCAACCGCTTATCAAAAAGGAATTAATGGTTCGCTAGCTGATGTCCGTTATGCGTACAGTCGCAGTCCGATTTTTCGGGTGCCAATAATTTGGAGTTGTTCGATATTTCGGACCTAAAGGAGGAACCCAATAGGAATAGTGCATATCGACGACCGATGTTTCGGATGGCTTGAAGTCCAAAAGTTTGATTTTTCGTACAATATTGTTGCGAGCGATCAGCGGCAAACGCTGTCGAGAAGCCGCCATTTTAGATTCTGTGTTAGCTACACATGGATTGGTTTGTTTTAGCAGCACTACCTGAGTACTGCCAAGTCCTACCACTAGGTGATGCCATGCTCCTGCTTTTTAGGGGCGAAGCTCCTTAGGGTCTAGCCTTGTCCGTCCGGCGTCCGTGCTCACATCGATCTTGCTGGTGCTCGTGCTCGTGATCGTGCTCGTGAGCTCACGTGCTCGTAAAAAAAAAAAAAAAAAATGATGAAAAAAAAAAAAAAATGTTTGCACAGTCGACAGGATTTGAACCTGTGCAGGGAGACCTCAATGTATTTCTAGTCTATCGCCTTAACCACTCGGCCAAGACTGCAGGACGAGTAGGGGGCTCTGAGATGTGGTAGTAACTCAAGAGCTGGGGATGTCATGGATGAAACGTTGCATGTAGCCGCTCAACGTCTATACAGGAGAGGGCGCTGCGGTCAAATGCGTATATAATCGCGTTACACTTTGCATGCATCGGCTCAACGTTTATAGACGAGATGGCGCTGCGGTCAAATGCTCAAATGCGTATATAACCACGTTTCATACCACACATTCTCTTCCTGACATAGATGAAATCAAACGAAAGGCTCGGCATGCTGCGGCTCAGCATCTACGCAGACAAGCACCACCAGAGCTTCGCCCAAACCAACATCATTCACCACGTGGAGATGTGGTCATTTTTTTTTTTTTCTCTAGCTGCACATCATTATCATCATCTTTGGTACCATTTTGCTTTGTTCATTCGCCATTCTGCAGTCGTGGACGTGCACCTCTCATCTCGTCTCTGCGAATTATGTTTTCTGACTTCATTGGCTTGGACGTCGTGGCTCCATCTGTCCTTCCGCCGCCTAGAGGTGTCACTAAGAAGCGTGGAAAGTACTCTACCATTCTGCTAAAAAAAAGGCAGTGCTTCTCAAGCTCATAGAAAATGGCTAAATGCAAGCGGAGGCATAACCTGAAGCAATGCACTATTGACGGCTTTTCTAAGCCTGCTTAGACGTAATAAAGGCAAGTTTTTTTTAATCTGCTGATTTTTCTGGACTGCTCAATTAGCTTGTCATTTTTTCGGTCCCTGCAAAGTCCGAAAAATCGGTCAGTGACTGTATACGGTTTGAAATTCTCTCTAGAACTATAAAAGAAACGGGGTCACTGGACACATCTGTGTGTCGAAAAGCTGCCCAGCTGTATGTATGTTGTCTAGTACAAGCCTGCCAAGACTGTGAGCTTTTTTTGTTTTAGTTCTAGAACTCTTTTCGTGTTGGGGCACAGGAGGAGAAGGTGGGCACTCTTATCAGGGAGCCGCAAGCTGCACTTGGACCCATGAAGAGCCACATGCGGCTCGCGAGCCGTGGTTGGCCTACCCCTCATCTAAATCATTAAATTTAAGCTAGAGTAGCAATTGAAATAAAGAAATGTGAGGTGTATTAATACATATACTTCATTTGTAAATTTAGTATGTTGCTAATTATAACTTACAAAGTTATATAGACCCAGAAAACTCGCCAAGCATAAATCAAAGTGCATTGGGATTTTGGTATATTCGCACAGGGCAAAAGATTAAAGAGGACGGTAGGCCCAATGATGACAACATGCAATAGTTATGACACAATACTCTAACCGCCGAATTCTCTAACTTCACTTCAATTAGAGGGGCCCCTCCACTTCCTCGAGGAAGGTGCGAGTGCCAACGCTGGCCAATCGCGATAACGGATCCGCCGTCGCGATTGGCCAGTGCCGGCCCTCGTGCCTTCCTCGAGGAAGTGGAGGGGCCCTTCTGTTTGAGTGAGGTTTGTGAATTCGGCGGTAAGTAGGATATACGAGTGTGCAAGAGAATTTTAACATAGTTACACAGACACGAAATGGGAGGCAATGAATGGGGATGCTAGCAATGACAGTTTAGAGTAATTAATGTGGCGAAAGAACCCGCGCTTCGACACAGTTTTCTCTCATTCTCTCTGATATCTTCGTTTGTGCTTTTGTTGCGTGTCGCAGTAACTTTTTTTTATGCGCGCTCATTTCTGCTTTGATGGCAGTGGGTCGCGAGCTAGATGTCGCCGAAAAGACTGCGGCCATTTGCAGCCGGCCGGAAGGCCTTCGTGGGCCGGCGATTCGGAGACGCCTGGCTTAGAGTGTCGACACTCCGTTCCCAAACCATCTCGTGGAAGCCGCCATTTCGATGCCTAGTGTAGAGCAGGTGCAATAGGGGATAGTTACAATTCCAAAATGCAACTTCCTCACCTTCAGATATGGTGTGGGGAAGCTTGACCAACATTGTGTTATGTCACGGACTGTTTCTAGCGTCTCTGGAGGAAGGAAAAGTGCTTCTTGCCATTTCAAATAAAGCTTCAGACGGTCGGACGCCATGGTTTGAGGCACCAAGGTGGATGAAGCGTCGTTAGTCTCGAGCGCAGCTTGTCTGGCGGCTTCGGGTGGAGGCAGACGTCAGTTGTCCGGGCAGGCCTAGCTTGCCGGTGGTGTTTTAATAGACCCGAAGAAGCGGAAAAACATCCTTTGCGCAGTCGGTGTGCGGTCGCCAGCTTCGTGCTTTGTACGACAAAAAACTGGAGTTTATGTGCAATAGAACTCCAATGCGTCACGGTGAACCGAACGCGCCAAACCTTCAGTGTGCTTCTTTTTCTGCGGACGAAGACTCGCGACGAGTTCTTGTAACTCTATAGCTTCGTTTAGAGTAGGTGGGAACTGTACGCGAGGCCCGTTGCGTTTTACTGTCGCGACCTGTTATAACGAAGTCGATTATAATGAAATAGCGGATATAGCGAAGTGACTTCTGATTCCCGTTGACTTCATTATAACCGGTCTCGGCTGTACCCCGGTGAATTGAGAGTGGCTCCCGAAGCCGCCCCCTTGCCTCAGAGTCCCGTGCCCGCACTTTGCGGACCCCGTCTCGTAGGTTGCTTCAAAGAGGCCTGCTTCTCCTCTGGCTGGTGCGCAGATGTCCCCGGGTGGCTGAAGAGCCTGCGACTGCACAAGTACGCCTACTTGTTTGCCAACATGAGCTACGACGAGATGATGAACCTCACCGAGGACAAGCTGGAAGCACAGGTGCACAGGGGCAGACTTTCCTGGAGGGACCTTGGGGGTAGTCTTGTGCTGCGAATAGTGGATTTTGAGTTCGAAGCGAATAGTTGTTTTGGCCGAATATTTTCGATTCGAATATCGAATAGTTTTTACACGCCATTTACTACTGTTGCATAATGCTTAGACGAAAACCCAGCTAAACCTGAGAAGGTTATTCCACTTGTTCATTTATAAGCTAAGTTTAATCTATCTATATTTATAAACTGTGACCTCAGAAGGTCTGATGTCTTGGGATGACAAGTAAATGACGGATTTGACATAAAATGAATCCTATAGAAATAGCCAACTATACCAATTGAGTGAGTTTACAAATCTTGCTATATAAAATATTCTTTCTTTAATCTCGAGTTAAAAAAGAATGAATCTCACATGAACACAGGTTGTGAAAGCATCTCTGCCTAACATAGTATACTCTTGCATGAAAGTTTAATTTTGAAACTTTTACTACAATGTAGATAGACACATTCACAAAGTTTCTATTTATTTTCAAATACAGTCGGCACGGGTGCACCATCACGCTTCGAATGTATATTTTTCTTCCAAGTACGCAATTACGATATTGTTTATCGCGGCGGGTTACCCCGTTAAGCGCGCTTCTTACCGAGCACCGATGTAATGCAGAGAAGCAACACCCGGGAAGCTCACTTTCACAGGTTTGGCTTCTCCGCAGCGCACCGGTGCTCGGTAAGAAGCACACTCAACGGGGCTAACCCGCCGCACTCAACACTTCGAAAAACGCGAATAGTGCAGTTTTTTCCGAAGTGAATATCGAATAGTGTAATATTCGGAAATACTATTCGAAATTTCGAATATTCGCACAACCCTACTTGGGGGGTCAAAGGGAGGTGGGACAAAGGCATGCATTCCCGTGTTTCGTGGAACTGTCGTGACTACCTTATGATTGGGACTCTATTCTGTACCAGTATAGCAGACACAGGTTCTGTCAAGCAGTGATACTGATATAAGGGTTACTGTAAGAACATTGCTCACCTAGTAATGATTTTTTAGGGGCGAAGCTCCGTAGGGTCTAGCCTTGTCCGTCCGTCCGGCCGGCGTCTGTGCTCAAATAAAAAGAAAAAATGTTTGGGCAGTCGACAGGATTCGAACCTGTGCGAGGAGACCCCAATGGATTTCTAGTCCATCGCCTTAACCCCTCGGCCACGACTGCAGGACGAATAGGGGGCTCCGAGATGTGGTAGTAACTCGTTGATGAAACTTTGCATGTAGCCACTCAACGTCTATATATACATCAGCACTATCTATGAACAAAATCAGTATCATCAGCACCACCAGAGGTTCGCCCCAATCAACATCATTCACCTCGTGGAGATGCGGTCATTTTTCGATGAAACTGACTTTGTTATTGAGGGGGTTCTTTCGTCTTACTGGGATAAACAAGCCCCACTGACAATTATTAAACCGTTGTTTGAAAGAGCCATGGCCTCTTCCGGTGTTATTGGTGCTGGGTATTTTACTGGAATTCAAACCTTGTTGCTTAGGATGCCGTTTGCTTGGGTATCTTATTCACTCGTATGAAGCACACTTCAAAATATGTGGGTTCTGAAGCATTCAATTAATTACATGAATGTTACTTTGAGTGGCAACATTAAATTATTGCTTAAAGAGCGGCGGGCTGTGAGAAAAAAAAAAAAACTCTCCCTCAATTCTTTCTTTCCTTTGAAGAAAGAGTAAAACTCTGCTCCTCTATGCAGAGAGTAGCTCAGAAACCCGCTCCTGTAGGAAACTGTAGGAAACTGGGAACCAGTTTTTTTTCCAGCAGACAACGATTCTGTAGGTGTGTTTTTAAGAGAAACGGTATTTTCGAAGGGGGACAACCGGTTGCAGCATTAAGGTGGCACTGACACCCCAAATGTGGTATTTGTTTTTGTTGTCAGAAACGCCGCAAATTGTAGTTATAGACACACAAAAAAATACCAAAACGAAAAAAAAAATTCTGTGGCGCGCATGCATTTTTGTTTTTGGCGTTCTTCTCTCCCACTCCTTACCTCCTCGCTTTTTATTTGTGATGTAATCGATTACGACATTTCTAATATTCAATAATGCAATTCGTAAAATGTTTTTTAATGCAACTGCAAATGCTGGAAATACTGAAAATCGGAGTCCAGACTGATGTCGCCTCCTGACTTTTTATTCTGGCTCAAAAAACATGGCGGCGCTCGGCGCATGTAGTACTGAGGATGATCAGGGAATCGGACAGTGGTGCCCGACGACCTCTTGGACTTCGAAAAGGAAATCGTCAAATGGTCAAAACAAATGTGTACCATAGTTTCGGTTGTTACTTCGCCAGGGCAGCCTTTGGTACGCGGAACCAGCGTGACGTAGCCCCTCACGTCGCTTACAAAAGTCCATTGCACAGTCTTTTCGACCTCGCACTGTTTCAGAGAATTTGAGATCGCTGTAAGAGCTCTAAAATCAAAGAATTTGAGATTGCTGTAAGAGCTCTAAAATCAAAGAATTTGAGATTGCTGAAAGAGCCCTAAAAGAACTTGAAACTCGAAAGTGAAGTGTCGTTTGCTCACGGCGATAGGCGGGACGCATGAAGCGGTTGATTGCGGGACGCGGGCGAACACGACACGGAAGCGTGAGAGAAACCTTTAGTTGCAAGACAACTCAATCTTTGACGTCGCTTCACTGGCGCGATCCACATGGACACTTTAAATTTGGCTTTTGGAAATTTTTTTTTTTTTTTTTTGCTTCAGAAATACTGAGGTCTTAAGTTTCGAATTTTGAGGGTAATTAATCTCCAGGCATTGTTTTTAATTGTTTCAAATAATAAAAAAAAAATATTTTGACCTGTCAGCACTTTTTTAACAATATTCTTTGTAAAATTCTAAATAAATTTTTACTGGATCAATTTTTTTTTTTTTGTGATATCTAGGAAATTTGATACCACCCTACAACAGCTTTCCCAAATCTCGCCTTTTCATTAAACGACGGCTGTTTGCCTTGACATTTTGGGGGGGGGGGGGGGCACTGAATTCCCTGCTGAAGCAGCCTGGTCGCGGCGAGCCCGTGTTCTGCGTGGGGTTTTGCGAGCTGATAGTCTTTTGCCTTTGTTCTTTCCCGGGGTCGTGCTGCCGAAGAATGTCACCAAGGGGGCCCGTCACAAGATCGTGCTGAGCATACGCAAGCTCAAGGAGAGGCCCGACACCTTACGCCTGCTCGAGAAGGTGCGTTCTGGCATTTTCCTTCTTGTCTTTCGCTGGTAACATTACCTTACCGAGACTTCAAAAATTGTTCCCCAATCTTCCCTGGTACTCGGTCTTTGCAGCTGTCATTTAGTGGTCCAGGTACTGTTCTCTCGTATACTGTTTCCTTTCCTCATTCATTTCTCCTCTTGCTCTTTGCCGTGACAATGTGTGATGTTTGACCACCCTAACTCGGTGCTAAAAGCTTGCTAATTTGTCATACATTCGACGCTCGACAATTCAAAGTTCATTTATTCCATTTTTCGGTTCGTTTAAAGCAGTGCTGCGGTCCCAGTAATTAGAGAAGCAAGTCTATGGGAAAAATTGCGCAGTAATTCGGAGTTTAACTTCTAAGACTGGTTAATTTGAAGGATTTTTTTGTTTGTGCTCGAGAAGTGCAGCAATACTGGGAGCATGGAAAAGCCTCACGATTATGCTGACCCAGCTCAAGTCTCACCACTGCACATTTTATAGTCTTTGATTACTTTGTGTACAATCGTGAAAAAGGGGGGAGCGCAGCTCGTGATTAAGCTGTCAGCCGGCCAAGCCAAATTAACCAAGACAGGCCCAGCCAAGCCAGCCTGGCTTCGGGCATGCGCATCATGGCGTTGTTTTCACGGAAATCAGGAAAGCAAGCACGGCCATGTGGCGTGTACGGCCAAGAAAATTTGGTTTTTGGCATTACCTAGCCCTACGAGGTGTTTTGTCCATCAAATATATTGATGCCAAGAAATGTGTCGTGATCTGTAGTCCTCTTTCCAACCATAACTTTGCTTAAGTTGTTGTGCCTAGGAACGATCATGTTGCTTTCCATACTGAGTGGCCAATCGCCTCTGATGCAGAAACTGCTTGTGGCACCATGAAGTAAACTGTTGAGTTTTTTAAAACAATAGCTTTATAGGGTCAAGCAACCTCAGCAGCCGCATAAGCACGAAAGGTACAGGTCAGTTAGACCGCAATCGCTAAACAATCTTGAAAAAAAGTGGAAGCCGTTTACAAATCCCTGTAACGCCGAATTGGAGCGCAGCTCTTGAGGAGGAGGAGTGAAGGGTACTGAGGGGAGGGTAGACCCCTCCTCCTCCCCTCATTCTTTAATATGCTCCGGGGGGGCGGTCACGTGACCTCGGGGGGGGGGGGGGGGGGTGTCACGTGACTTCGGGGAGGGGGGTCACGTGACCTCGGAGGGTCACGTGACCTCAGAGGGGTCACGTGACCTGGGGGTCACCTTGGGGTCACGTGACCTTGAGATGACCTTGGGAGGGGTCACGTGACCTTGGGGAGGAGACCACGTGACCTCGGGGGTCACGTGACCTCAGAGGGGTCACGTGACCTTCAAAGGGTCACGTGGGGTCTTGGGGTCACGTGACCTTGAGATGACCTTGGGAGGGGTCACGTGACCTCGAGGGGTCACGTGACCTTGGGAGTCACGTGGGGTCACGTGACCTTGAGATGAACTTGGGAGGGGTCACGTGATCTGGAGGGGTCACGTGACCTTGGGGGTCACGTGACCTTGGGATGACCTTGGTTACGGCGACGCCGCTCAAGCCGGGAACGGGCCCCTAAGAGCTGCGCTCTAAAAAATTACAACTGGTGCCTGGGACCAAACCCAGGTCACTGGCCTAGAAGCCAAGCTTGCTGCTGACTGAGCTCCGGACCCAGCATGCAGGAAAGGGGGGAGCAGAAGCAGGTGATGTCAGGAAATGTCCAGAGTGGAGAGGGGTGAAAAGGGCGATAAAGACAGGAATAGAAACGGGTAGTTTAGAAAGAATGTGGAACGAGGAGTGAAAGGGTAGGAAAGGGCACTTCCGCTCTCTTGGTGACCCCAAAAAATGAGCGCAAAGGCTTTGTATTTGGATGGAGCTGAGGGGAAGTTCCTGTAGCCTCACAAAGATATGATTGTGTGGCGTAATCTGTTTCTATACAAAGCTGTGCCCTAGGCACCACCTTAACTAAGAGCACCACCCACCTTATAAACCTACCGCATTTACCATAAAAACCCGCGGATAATGCAAAACCATTCAAGGATGGCGAAAATTTTCTGCGTAAAATGCCACCGAGGAAGTTTTCAGAAAAATATGTATTTGTGTCGTAATTTACCTTAATCACTGTCATCACTTCCATCAGACTCCTTGTCCGACGCCTCCTCCCAAAGGTAGTCAGTCGTCTTCAACTTCCGTGCCGTCGAGCGCATTTGAAATCCCACACTTTTTGAAAAAGTGAACGACGAGCATGCGCCAATGCAGTGAAAACCTGGCGCGGCACATAAAGTGAGCAACCCAATGTCAGCTCACCAAAGTTCTCTTGCCTTCTGTTGCAGCAGCTTGATGTTTACGGCAAGATGCAGTTCATGTTGCTCATTTACAAAGTTGCTGAGATTTACCTCGACTTCGGTGAACACGCCATTCTTTGGGCCTCTAATGCTTCTTCTCATTCCGTTGCACTCGAACAGAGCTTGCTTTTGTCGTCTCCATCCGCGGTTTACGGCAGATTGTTGTCTGGCAGCACTGTCGCCAACGTCTTCCGCAACCAAAATTACTTTTCTTTTGAAGGCGGCCAAGTATTGGAGAGTTTTAGAATAACGTGCGCAATTTTAGCGTATGCCATTGCTAAATTTAGCGCTTGCGTTAGCGCACGCTACGCAAGAGAGTCTTTAAATAGCGTTCCTCTGCCGGGATGCAAAAGCCAAAGCATCTCGCGCTTGTGGATGGATGGTGGCGCGTCAGACATTGTGATTTTAATGATGATGATAGCTGTTTTGAACGCCATATTGCTTCGAAACCGAAACTATGTCAAGCTGCATAAGATTGTGCCTCATCGAAGCTGAAAATGTTAGAATCCGCGTGTAATATGAGCCGCAAGTTTTACACGGCAATATTTTTAAAAAAAGCCTCGTAGTATATGCGGATTTTTATGGTAAGCGCGTTGGCAGGAGGATGGCAGGATGACCAATTGTGCAGCAAATTTTTCTCTCAGTATTGAAGGGCTGTCATCAAAACTTCTCTAGTGGTAAAAGGTACTCAGTTGGGATACTAACCAAAGTGATAAATTAAGACGCCACCCTTTCAAAGTAAATCACAAAAAAGTCCCCCGAGTCGTCTTCGCGCTACCAGTGTTGTGCAGTGTATGTCCCGCGACCCCTCCTCTTTCCAAGACGCCGCCTTCCATCCCCCTCTCCCAGAACCTTCAAGAGGAAGGGGACATCCGCACGGCCCTGGTGGAGCTGAGGGCCATGCTGCAGACCCCCATGAAGTGCTCCAGCTGTGTCGGCGAGGGCGGCGACCCCAGGGACGGCTGCCCCCCTTCCGCGGCGGCGGAAGGGGGGCCCCCACCGCGTCCCGCCCCCTCGGCCCCCAGCGGGGGCAGCTTCTCCTCCTCCTCCTCCCCCGAGGAAGAGGAGGAGGAGGAGAGCCCCCCCTCCTCGCTGGACTCCTCCTCCCGCCCCAGCCCCCCCTCGAGTCCCCTGGAAGGGAGCGGGGCAAAAGTCGCGGCGGGGGAGGCCGGAGGCACCGGGACCCCGGCGGAGCCCGGAGGGGACGCGGCCGAGGAGGACCTACCGGGTCTCTTCACGAGGCTCGTGGGAAAAGGTACCGCCACTGCGCTCGCCCAGACGAGCCACCAGATTCGCTTGCATTGAAATTCTGTGTTTCCGGGCACTTTTAAAGTAATGCCTTTAAGCAACATTCCTCCTCTGCATCGCATAATGTCTTTAGAGGGACACAAGAGCTTTTGGAGCCAGAAAAATATGGAAAATGGTGATCTTGAATTTTTGCAGCTATTTTTATTTTGATCTGCCAAGTTTATTATTTTGAAGATTAGTATTTGAGCCATAATATCACTTTATAATATCTACCGTATTTACTCGAGCAATAGCCACGCTATTTATGAACAAGGCCCTTGTGTCTACTTTCCCACAGCACAGATATACAGCCAATCTGTGCGTTGCACGTAACATAGCAAATAACCAGATAGAGAACACAATTTTCCATACAAGTTCAATCTTCACAGATGGTATCTTCGTACGAAAACGTCATCTCTGTTCTGTAAACAGCTGGAATCATGCTGTCGATCGCGGTGTTTGGCAGTCTGCGTGCTCCGTGGAAAAGTGATCCCTCAGGTTAATTTCACTAACAGTGCGGCTATTACTCGAGTAAATACAATATGTGGGCTAAAATTGCTCTTAAGCTAATGCTAAAACAACTTTCTCAAAACACAAATTTTGGACTCCTTACAAATTTTCAGGAGGGATATCTCATCATTTAAGGCAGACAGAAGGATAACTTTTGTAGTGTTAGCTACACTAGCCGAGGTTGAGCAGTTTTGCGTGGCCCTCATAATGAGCCTTGCTCAATATGCGGAGCATGCGGCGGCAGCGGTGGAGCTCCGCATAATGAGCATGGCGCCGCGCACTCGGCATAATGAGCACGGTCATTATGAGAGCCACGCAAAGCCGCCGCCACGCACTCTGCTGTCGCCGCCACGCTTGCCTCGCCGGTCTGCACATTCCAGAGGAGTGACGTCATAGCTGCGGCAGACGCACTGGCGCCACCGCGTGCCCAGCTGTGCGCCTCCGTTGCGCAGTAGCGAAGTGTGACGCTGCACCGGAGCCCTTGATAGCGCCTCTCATTTTGTGCGCATAAGCTTACGCTACGTATATCCTGGAATAGCCGAGCTAAGCCACCGCAATTCTTTTAGCGCTATGTAGCTAAATGTGCAAATCATGCAATGTTGGAAGCAGATTTTTCAATATAGGTGTAGGAAAATTTTTAACTGAAATAATGTGTTATTGCTTGGCAGCCACACATTCAGCACTGAACTTCAATGTGTTGTAAAGTACCTAATAATGGTTCACCTAAAAAGTGCTTCCAACATTGCTTTCTTCATAATTTGTGGTATGTATCTGATCATATGTTAAAACATTCTTCTTTAAAAAGGGCTTTTTCTCTATTGTTTTTTGGAAACAAAGTGGTTAATTATAATTATTCTAGGAAGTAACCTACGAATTAAAAAAAAAAACAGATATTTGAAATCAGCTCAAAAGTCTGAATAAGTTGGTGCTGTTTCATTGGGCATGGCCAAAAAAAATATGGAAAAAAGTCCCAAGACCAGTGCAGATATTGTTTGAATTCCTCATTTTTACCTCAATCTATAACAAAGGGCTTTTTGCACTCGCCCCATTTGGGTAAGCTTCCACTATCTTTCTTGAAGTTTATTGAAGTTTTTCCGACTGAAGTTTCACTGTGGTCAGCAAGAACAAAGGCCTTCAGCTTGTACTCGCAACATCCAACAGCACAGCCGTCGAGCGGCAATCTTTGTTCGTGCAAGTTTAGGTCGCCTTGTGCGTTCCAACATGTTCACTCTGAAAGACGAATTTGTAAAGTGGGTAGAGGTGATGGTGAATGGTAATCGAGCAGAATGAGCATTATTTTTGGATCCAGCAGGTATACTATAGTCACTGACGGGATGAAAATAACACAGTGTCTCTCTCAAATGCCCATCCTCCTGCACGTGCTCGCTGCTTTCCGTCATGCTCTGGCTGCGCTTGCCGAAGCACCATTGAAGGCAGCGGGCTTGTGTTGGAGGCAGGACAACCGAGGCTGCGTTTCAAATCTTACTCGAATGGATCTGAGTTACTCCAGCATTTTGTGCCATGTGACAAGACGGATAGAGCAACGCTGGACGTGGGTAGGTCTTCAAACGCCGAGGTACAGAGCAGTTACCCTAGAGTGAGATCGAGTAAATTTCGGAACGCGACCCGAGAGACCTCCCTGCTGTTTTCGTCCTCTCAGTGACTAATACCCCCCAGCATCCATGACCCAGGCCAAAACTGCCACTAGGCCGCGGACGCATGCAAGGCATCTGATATTCGCTGAAGAGAGCCATTGCGCATGACCGGAACGCACTGCACAGATCAGTGGATAAAGACGGCAGCAGACAGAAGGCAGTTATTGGAATACTCCATAACGTTAAACTGCACCAAAGAGGCTTGCCGTTCCTCTGCCGGCACCTTACCTCAGCCTCACGGGTTCCTCTTGGTCCCGGTTTTAGTGTGCACCAACATCTTGGTCTCCCTCCGGACGGACGACGACTGTCTAAACCTGTTCCTCATGCTGGTCGACAAGTGCCTTAGTCACGAGGTGAGTGCACCGCCTTCCCCCTGCCTGCAATTAAGGGCGACTCTAACCGTAGACGGCATTTGCATTTTAATGGCAAACGCCTCCAACATGGGTTTGGTTGCTTGTGCGCGTGTGTGCATTGCCACGTGGCGAAAAGGATAGAAGAGGCAAAGCAAAGCTTGGAGACGCTTGCGGACGATTTGTGTGTTTTGCAAGTGCGGCCCGTAAACCACATGACCCCAATCAAGCGGTTGGAAAGACGCTCAAATTTAGGTACACTATAACCATCCAAACAAGTGTAATCACAAAGCATGCCCATCACAGATAGCGCTCACCCGTGGTGCTACTGACTTTGTTGACAAGGCGGCTGGAAAGTGAATGGAACGGAGGAAGGAAAAGGTCGCTGAAGTGCCAACAAATTCAACAGCACGAAAGAAACAGAAAGGGAAACCCAACAGACAAAGCATTGATTACTTCTTCTCCCCATACGTGTGTGGCTGGTGAAGGAGGGCACCACTGCGGCCAATGGCTATCCAAAGTGCTGTACCTCGAGCTTAGTTGTTACAGCGACCAATAGGTTCTAACGATCGCCCACCGACGACGAAAGAATAAAACTACGAAAAATATGGGGTGGGCAATATTTTAGAATGAGACAGCGTAACTAAACCAAAACGAGCTGTAAATATGTGGCAAAATCGCACGATATGGGAGCTTACCTGAACGGCCCGCAGCTGGCCACCCAATTGACTGTTGCACGAGCTCGAATCCTGTCTCTTAATTGAGGGGAGTCAGTGAACGAATCGAGCCCGGTCAGAATGGAGAAAACCTCAGGCAATGCCCGGCCGTGCTTGTTGCAGGCGTTCAGCCCGACCCAGAAGCGGCGCCTCTTCTCTTGGAAGCAGCAGGTGCAGAAGGTGTGGCACCCCCTGCCTCCCCGGAGGTCCCTGGATGCCAGGCACGCGAGGGGGTGAGTGCCCACCTCTCTCTACGTCGCTCGTGGGACTTCATTGGCAGTGTGCACTTGCAACAAATTAATTAAGGCCAGTCCACACGTACATCTCTGCACCAAGATGACTAAAAGTCGGTGCTGGCTTAGCACCTAGTTAGCACTGCATTATATGTATATGTATTAGAAGGCAGTGTTGCACGCGATGGAATACTGTTACAGTGCTGACATGGAGCAACGTCGGCACTGTGTCTATCTTGCCGAGTTAACGCTGCGGCGGATGGGTGAACGGGTTTTTACCGTGACGGTCGTCGGAGCTCAGCGAGGCTTTGAGACGTTTTGTGCTGCTTCTTGGCCTGCTGGCGCACTGTGGCAATCATTTGTCTCTTCTCTAAACTTGGGGTACCACTTCTTCTACAGTCTCCACAGTACCCTTTGGGGTAAGGCTTACACTGTGCAACACTGTTAGCATGCACACGACATTGTTACTTTTTGTTGTTATTTTTGCATTTCACTTGGGAGTGGCATTTGTGGACACCAGAACTACCACTTAGGGTGGTCCCCCAAATGAGCACTTTTCACTGCACCGGTGGTTTTGATGGCGTTATTTTGATTCTAAAAGAGAAACACAAAATTCTGGCAATTGCGTGTTCGTACAGGTGCACAAATAGTGCGATTTTGGATCAAATCGAGTTTGAATGTAATAGTTTTCGAGACATTGAATAATGAATGCTGCAGTAGACTCATTTTTTCGAATTCCAGGAAGCCACGAATTTTGCTTGAATTATCAGAAATTTATCTAAATATTATGCAAGATAAAATTGTGGTTTTCCATATGACTCTACACATACAAAGCAGATATTTGATGATTTCCTTTTTATAGGCCTACTGATCATAAGCACGTATACCACACATGAAACATTTGTGAAATCTATGACGTTCATTTATTCATTTCTCCAAAATGTTTATCGTGGACAGCACATGGCGGCTAAAAACAAAATGAAGTTTGTTCATCGGGACAAGAAATTGCCTAATCTGAACTTTTTAGCAGGGGACACACGAGCAATGAATACAGGCACCGCGCAGCAGTTTTTATAGAAACTTGCGCGGATGCTGTGACGTCGACCTAAGCACTTTGGATTAAATTCACGGATACTTGTGGTCGTCAGATTTATTTGTTTTCTTCCAGCATGAACGCCGTAAAACCATCAAGTTGCACGGGCCACTTGCTGACTACATTCAGTGGGTCCTCACGTTCAAACGGCCACCTTATCATTCGAGCTGTCGTCTGCTCGTTCAAACGACAGCGGCCCGTAGACCTAACGTTGACATGGTAATTGCGATAAGTGCAGACCTCAAAAGGTTGCTTCGAGTTGTTACAGGTTGCTTGGTTTTTTTAAAGGTTGCTTCGAGTAAGTAGGCTCGGTGTAAACGGTAGATAAAAGACGTTGATAATTGTTATCAGTGGCCATCACCGACTTGTTATGCCTGATTCACTCGGTCCGATTCTGCTTGCGATTTTCAGCATCGACGTCGACATCGCAGCTACGGTTCAGGCTTTTGCAGCCCGAGCGACGTCATGACTAAAAATAGCGAGTGGACCCTCACCATGTGAATCGGGCTTTAGCGTCCATTCTGCAGCGTCCACGCTGAATGAATCGCTGCATGTCACATTATTCACACCAAGTTTCGCGGTGTAAGAAGCGTCGTTAATTTCGCTGAGGCCGCTTAAGTAGTTGGACATTGCCAGGAAGACGTAGAATCAACAACTCCAATGCAAAAAAAAGCACAGGGACTCACACTGTCGTTGACAACATTCATTGTCAATGTTTTGTTTATGAGCGACAGCGAGCTTCTTGCCCACACCCCCATCGCGCATGTGCGGCATTGGTGTATATGCTGCTTGCCACTCTACCTTTTGAATATCTGCATTTGGGAATTTGTTTAAATGTATACTGTAATGTCCTGAGAGATGACCCAACCCCAAAAGGTTGGCTACCCCTGTTTTAGGCATGATTTTAAGCAAAAACAACAAAAGGTATCTTACTTCCTAGAAATCGTGCCGCCCAGTAACTTGGTATGCTAGAAATTGCACCAGGCTGTCCGGTACCGAAAGGGGTCGTGTGACACGTTGCATTTTCATGATTGGGGGAGATCACGCTGGCTTCAGCTGGCAGGGTACCAGGTGGGTACAGAAAAGAATTATACAAGCTTGATCATGCTGTCAAAAACTGGGGATGAAAAAATATGTTGGGCGCAAGCTACCACCTGGCAGAAATTGACGCCGCATGACCCGAGGTCAGATGACATGGTCACGCGATCTGACATAAGTTTCCCACTAAATTTAGCGGAGAAATCACGTCACTTCTTAAGGTAAAATGGCATGGTCATGTGACGTCTGTTTTGTCGTTAAATTTAGCGGGGTAATTGATGTCACGTAATTTGTCATGTGACATCAATTTTCTCGTTAAATTTAGCGGGAAATGGATGTCACGTCTTGAAGTCAAATGATGTGGTCATGTGACGTCCATATCCCCATTAAATTTAGCAGGGTAATTGACATCACATGATTTGAAGTCGCGTGACGGGGTCACGTGACGTCCATTTCTCCGCTGAGATGTTGATGTGACGGTCCTTCATCACGCTTCATGACTTTCTTTTATGACGGTTCTTTGTGATGGTTCTTCATGACAATTTTCTCATGGAACGCAGCTGAGAAAATAAAGAAAAGGAGCAAAGTCCACAACCATCAATTGCTTCATGTAGCCTCAATCGTTTTGCACTCTTTTTTTCCTAAAAACAAAACTATGCAAAGACAAGGACAAAATAAAAGGTAATCGACAGGGCACAGCACTATTATGTTTTTAATTATGTCTGCATACCAACTAGCCCAAACTTCTACGTTAATCAAGTATCGTTTTTTCTCTTTTCTTTCCTCGCTTGCGCAGGAGGTGGTGCGGTGCCCCTCCCCCGCTGGTAGGCGGAGGGGACTTTGGGGGCCCCCTGGGTCCCCTGGGCGGGCCCTCCTGCCTGGCCCCTGGACCCAGCCGGGCGCTGGCCTTGGGAGCCCACCCGGGGGGGCCAGTCCCCCCCCAGGCTGTGGGCAGGGCCCCCCTGGGCAGGCCCCCGCTGGCGGGGCTCTTCTTCGGGGGGGACGTGGGAGGGGGAGGCAACCCCCTGGCCATGGTCATCAAGAGGCCCAGCCTCCAGGAGGTGAGGGCAAAGACGCCGGGGTTGGTCTGAGGGGGGTCACGGCCAAAACGACCGAGCGCACAGGTGTGATGGTAAGCGAGAAACAAGTCTCTGCATCCCGGGACAGTGGTTGCAAGATAAAAAAAGGTGGTATTTATAAAACAGAGAAATTGAATGTTAAAGATATGCCACATGATATACAGTCAGTAGTCGAGTTTGGTCGGGAAGGTCTCACTCACAAATTCCCACACTTTTTGGCGGGGCTGCGACCACTGTTGTTGAGAAGTTCCTTTCACCGAGCCGCCTTGTGTCCGATCTCCCGAGCGTGCATGCTCCCGCGCTTTGAGGCCTCCGTCTTGAGGAGATGCAAGGTGCCGAACGGGAAACTAATCGTCAACAAGATGAGAACAGCAGGGAGGTCCCCAAGTTGTCGCCGCCCCTCACCCCAGCTTCCTACCTTCGGTAACACCTCGGTGTCCCGTGAGCTCGGAGTGTACACGCGACACTAAAGATCACTTCTTGTAGAGCCAGGTACTGTAGGAAAGGCATTGTGTTCGAATCGGGCGGAGGCAGTAATATGGTGTCTGGAGCGCATCTCTGACCAGTGTGCTTGTCACGTCCTCATTTGTGATCCCTCAATTTCCGCCTCACGGTCGCGCACTTCTGTCTTACTGTTGTTCGCCACGATGTCGACGGTGGTGCAGCAGCAGAGTTGGGTACATCGGGTGCCCTTTCTGCCGTAGGTCGCCTTTTTGCTTGACAGTCCACCGAAGCTTCTAGAGCCAGGTTGGCACGCCGTGACGATAGCTGCACTCACATTCTATCGTCTTTTTTGCCTGAGCTTTTACTGTTAGTGACATGCAGTGGAATTTGTCGATGTGTTCCTGGCTTTTTGCGTTTTTCCCTGCTTTTTTGTTTGAAGGCGCCGGTCCCGCCTAGCTCTCATAAGAAAATACAGGGTGTCACAAAAGAAAATTTACACTGTCTTTTTTACCGCAAAAATAAACTAGGCATCGCCGAACACTCATTCTCCGCCCAAACGTAGCGCTAGAGGTCACAACCAGATTCCAAAGTTTCAGCCCGATCCGATAACTTAATCAAAAGTTATAAGTGATTTTCTGAAAACTTCAATGGAAAAATGGCGGTCGACGGTGTTTTCAAACACATGGGGCTCTATGGCACCAGAAACCGAAAACAGGCAAAACTGGGCTCCATTTTCCTATTGAAATTTTCAGAAAATCACTTCTAACTTCTGATTAAGTTATCGGATCGGGCTGAAACTTTGGCATCTGGTTGTGACCTCTAGCGCTACCTTTGGGCGAATAATGAGCGTTCGGCGATGCCTATTTTATTTTTGCGGTTAAAAAAAACCATGTAAATTTTCTTTTGTGACAGACACCCTGTATGTATTAATTTCGTGTTTAGTGCATTGGCTTTCCCGGTTCTTACGTCCAAAAAGCCACCGGCCGATTCGAGGATGGATTGATCACATGACAAAACGTCCGTGGATAACGACTGCGCAGTGTCACTGACGTCCAAGAGCTAACGAGACGTTGGTTGCTATGGTCGCAGTACAATCGCGTTAATACGAAAAATAATCGTCTAGCGCCGTTGTTACGTGTTGCGTGAGACGGAGCACAGTGAAAGGCTTAGCTCAAAGTGCCATTAACTTTACTGATCCAAGGCACAGCACAAATGTGGTCCTGCTCGACAAGGGTCGGCGTAGAAGTGACAGAGTTCTGGGCTTGCAAAGGAGCGTTTGGCCGTGTCCTCATCACCGTGTACTTGCGCGCAACACTTTGACATGCCACAGGCGCAAAAAGGCCCTTCCCGACCTTGTTGGGTCTCTGTCTTGTCAGATGAGAGGCCGGATGGATGTGCAGGACAGAACACAGCGGGTTCGACGAATTTCGACGGAAGCTTCTTGACACGGACTTAAAGGAGTACCAGAAGCTGCCGTGTGTCAGCCGGGAACACTTACTGCAGCTTCCTCTACGTGTGAAACCAACAAGCGCGCGACAAATTGAACGAGCAAACGGACTAAAGGAAACAATGCTCCATATGTGTCCGCTGTTGCGCACGGCTGCACGGGGACGAGGGCATTGGCAAACGCCCAGGACTCCGTCGCTCGCCCATGTTTCAGCCACCCAAAGCGCCGGGTGGAAATCACAAGCTTTTTCCAGACACGTTCGACTTCGCACCGACGAATATTTGCAAACTTTTTCTGGACCTGTTTGAGATCACGCCTACAAACTTTTGCAGTACGGTTGTTCCAATTTATACCTATGAATGTTCACACGGTTTTTATTATTAGCCAGTTTGAGTTTGAGTTCATTCACATCTATGAATGTTTGCGTAAAACAAATTGTTGCGTAACGGTTTCTACCCTTCTCGTCTCTTGCGTCCCCCCGAATGGCGGTGTCGTTCCATACGTTTTCACGGATTGTATGTTTTATTTCTCTGGTCTTGCGGAAAACGTATCGACGAGGTTCTACGGTAATTTGTTACCGCCTCGGGGCCACCTCTGATGCACGGCCGTTGCGGGACGGTAAACGCACGGATCGAAGGCACATTCCGGGCTCTCTCGTAACGGCGAGGCGACGCTTGTTTCTCGGTGGGTGTCGTCCTGAGTCTCTCTGCCCTCCATGTCCCCCAGCACCTGAACAAGCCGCACATCCAGATCCAGAGGACCCACTCAGCCCCTGTGCGTCCGAGTCCGGTGGTGGCCGCCGCTTCCCTCTACAAGCAGCAGGTCGCCGCCGCGGCAGCTGCAGGTCTGTGCCGCCCCCTCTCCACTTTCCGCCGTCTCTCGGTGCAGAGCGCACGTCGAGGGTCCATTGTAATGCGGTACTTGCTGCTTGTCTCTACGACAGTAGATGTTTCGTCTGGGTGGTTACCTGGGTTTTGAAATATAGCGTTAGCCCTCGATGCACCCAGAGTATGTGTTGGCTGCACGGAGTGTTTAGCAGGCTGTTACTTGCATCCTGTCCTCTTCTCTCTTTTTTTCGTCGCAGTCACGGGCAAGAGGGTGAAGGCTAAAGAATAGACGGTTAAAATAAGACGGACGGTGTCATCTATGTTTTGTGTCAGGTACTTTGTTGGGAGCAATACAAGCAAGGAGAAGTTTGTTAGGGAGAGAGTTCCGGGCGATTGGGCCTCGGTGCTTAGAAATGGCGCTGACCGATGTGGCCTGCTTGTTGCAGGCCGCGCTGCAGACAACTCTGCGAACGATCCTGAAATCAACAACAGACTGGAGTCCCTGTGCCTGAGTGTCACGGAACATGCTCTTGGAGGATCGGGTGAGGAGCTCTCTTTGCAGTTTGGGTAACAAAAATGTGCATGCTATGTGTATGTTATTCCTGTTGGGCTTGAACAATGTGTGCTTTACACTGTCGATCGAGTTACTAAAGATTGGTTTGCAGTTTTTTGCCTGTTCTGGTTACTCTTTGCTTAGAGAAGTCAGGTATGGCTGCTGTTAGTAATCATTAGTCTTCGTGGTGAACTATATTGCACTTTTGCCACTGTTAGGGCTGAAGAACTTCTGTAGCTGTGAATAAACTTTTTCTTGTATATAAAGAAGAACAATCTTAGCAGCCTCATACCGAAAGAAAAAAATGTTAAAAACTGGTAACTAGATTTTCTGCTCGTGCTAAAAAAAGATTTAAACTAAACTGGCAGGTTGTGAGGTTGCAGTAATCGGACGACCTTACTAAATAGATGAAGAAGCAGCTGGTTTTAATTAAGTTTTATAATTAAGGTAGTCCCTCGTTATAACGACGTCAATAGATCGGCAAAGACATTTTATGTAAGCGCTAGTTTGATCAAAGCGAGAGAGAAAAAAATACAGCGACAGCAGCCTTGAAGGTGGACAAGAACACTGCAGAAGACGTGAAACACATATATTTAATCCAACAAAGCTTGCTGATAAATAACTTCTGTTATAAAGTAATCATGTTCTTTTGAATTGATAGTGTAGTACTACATTTACTGAGCAATCAACGCACTTCTTATGAACAAAACGTGCACTCTCCCACAGAGCTCATGGATAACCAATTGTCGCATTAGACAGAAGAAGCCCAGCAACTTACAGGACAGAGATAACCTCCTCACACGAAAATGCTTTCTGCGTAGATCACATTTTCGCCGAAACGACCTTGTTATTTGCTACGTTCCTTACGTAGAATGTGACGATTGACTGTAGGTGCACTCTGCAAGAAAGGCAATTCATGGGTCTTGTTTATTAAGATTTAATTGGTTCCTTTTGTAACTATGGTAATTGTGATTCATTACTTTTTGTTAACATATATGTGGTGCCCTTGGTTATTAGAAATATAGAAGTATAATTAACAATAAAAATTCGGAGGACACCTAAACACTTCTTATGAGTTGTGATTGCGAAAGCATGAATGTCGTTCTTCTGCTCCCTTAGCTCGTCTGCGGTGTACTGGTGCGGATGGCCTTGTTCGCTACTGCCGAGGTAGCGGCCAGCGGCCGAGCGCGTGCTCTCCTGAAGCGGCCGCCAATGGCTATCTAGGAGCCGTTTTGCTCAGCCAATGGGAGAATGGGCATTTCATTCACATTTTTTTGCGGTTAGAGATGCCGCTGGCTCCGCTCCATGGGATTGTTAATGCAAAAGCACTTTAAACTTTAATGCATTCGCATTAAAGGCTAAAAGTTAATATAGTTAAAATGCTACGTTACGGAAAGTTTGAAATGGATAGGAAAGTTCTTTCCTATCCGTTTTAAACTGTGAGAAAACATAAATAATAAATAAGAGAAAAGTTAAAGGGGGGTGCAACGATTTCCGTACTTCGGTCAAAGATTTCTGGAAGCTGCCCTCTGACACTTCTGAAGTAAAGAACAAAAAACCGATTTCACCTGCGTGTCCTAGTTGTTGCCTAAAAAAAAGATAAAGATTGGCATTTCAGGCACCCCTCAACTCACTCCCACTAGGAGGCGGACCAGGGTCACACCTGGTCCCCCTCCTAGTGACATCATTTGGAGTGCCGTGTAGGTTCCCGTGTGCTATCTCGGAGGACGCTTCCCCTCCCTCTCTCTGCTGACATTAGCGGGCGTTATGCTGCAGCTTAGAGCCGAGCGAGGTCACGTAATCTTCTAGCCGTAGTTCCTTCAGCTGGCACTTGGGGCTGCAGGTGGGGGAAAAAGCTCGACTTTTGCTTTGCGATTATGCAGCGGTATCGCAACATTTTTAATGAAGGAGATGCTTTCTCTATCCTCCGGGACACGATAAACAACCTAAAAATGACGAGATCCAAATTCTTTTAATCATGAAATCGTTGCACCGCCCCTTTAAGGATAAAAATCTTATTTTCTCTTCCTGTTGAAAAAATTAATTTTGAGGCAAGATTTTTATCCTTATCTTATTTATTATTTGCGTTTTCTCACTGTTTAAAACGGATAGGAAGGAAGGGCAAAAGATACTTCACAGAAGGCATAAAAGTGACATTTTGGGGTTTGATTTATGTCAGTTCAGTTCACTGAAGTCAAAACAATGTAGGCCTGCCTCTGAGGTCTGGAGGTAATGCACATGTTCCTACCAACGTTTTGCTTCTAGAAAATATTTCTGGAGCAGAGGAATTTGAAAAATGGTGAAATCCAATTTCTCAATTTGGGGAGAAAATTGGTTTTTAACCTGATTTCCAAGAAACACAGGGTATAAATACTGGGAGATATTGGGCTTTACCCGAAAACGAAGGATCCTACGTATCATATATGACACTGATTGTTGTTGTTTTTTTTCCTTGTCTTTTCTTTTTGTTGTCCCCAATCAAACTTAGGGTTTGATACATCCGGGCCCGTCGTTTCTCTTTGCAGATGGGATGCCACCATTTTAGGTGCTGCTGTGAGCTGACAGCTGTGTGCAGTGCCAATGACCCCAGCTCAGAGACGGCGTCTTCTTTCATCAGTTTTACATCTTCTCTTCTTTATTTCGTGGTTTTATTTTTTTTTTTATTTCTTCCTTTCCCTCTTTTTCCTCGTTTGCCGGTGGAAAACTGCACCGGACGCCCCGCAACAGCACGGAAAGGCGGCGGAAGCGTCATGGTCGCGCGTACACACAAACACACACACGTGCAACGAAGCACATCATGTCATTTGCTTTTCTTTATTTTTTTTTTGTTTTCCTGCTACTCGCTTTTTTTTTTTTTTTTAGAGCGATGTTTGTTTGACGCTGGGCCCGCTGAGCCGCCCCCTTGCGTCAGGGTTTCTGTACTCGTTTTACAAAGCAATTTCCTGGTGAAAGTCATTGTGAATGCAGACAACCATGAGCGTCATTTCTTTTTGTTTTTTTATTATTATTCCACTCCCTCCTGTTCTCTTTTCTTCCGCTAATGTTTCTCGTTTTTCGGGTCTGTTTCACGCGTTGCGGAAAGAAACTTCATGTGCCTTAAGTCCTTTGGATCGATGCTGTGCATTCTGGGACAGCGTGGCTAAGTTTGTTGTCTCTCTTTTTCTTTTTTCTTTTTTTTTTTTTTTTTAGCAGAGACTGAGGATTGTTATTGAGAGACAGTCATTGATGGCGGTCACCAACGTGCATCACTGATGGTACTCGTTGACAGCGCTCATTCGCTGCAGTCTTCCGAGCCCTCCCAAACTAGGATCTTTGCTCGTCTTTTGTTTCGGTCTGCGCCCTACCGGCAAGAGTTGACGTATCCACTTATTACGGCGACGCCTTCCGTCGAAGGCGGACGGACGGATCTGTTTTCAGTTTGAGAATGCTACAAAAAAAGCTCTATGAATTGTACATATAACTACGAGTCTGGCCAGGTGCCATACTTTAGGAGAAAGACTTGGTGTACGGCGGGACACTCGTTTTTCGTTGTTGTTATATTTTTTTTAAGTATACTCCCATTTTTAAGGAAAAAAAGGAAAGGTCTCCGTCCCTCGTTTCTTTTAAGAGAGCAAGGGGGAAAGGACTTGTCGGTACAATTTATCCTCGACGAAGTCGCCACTAGGTGCGAGGAAAAGGTGCTTGGTTTGGCGGGAACTAGGCAGGAAACACTGCAGGACCAGTGTGCGTGCGAGCTGGAAAGAAAGTACTCACAGACGTTGCCCCAGGAATTGACACTGTGTTTGCTTAGACATTGCCCACTGGCCAGCTTTTTTTTTTTTTTTCTCTCAAAATTCGGTTTTGATGAATGCAGCCAGATTGTTATTGCACTGCGCAAAATTCGCTCCTTTGCGTGCAAGTTCATTAACACAACCTTGCTGCATCATAGTCGGTGACGAGTTAGGAGAGCGGGACTAGTTCCTCTTGCGAAGCCTTCCACTCTTTCCATTTCAGCAGAGCAAACACCGGAGAAGAGGGCAGTTCGTCCTTGCCTCCTCTCCAGCATTTGCTTTGTGGAAGTGGAAAGAGGGGTTTGTGGGACAAGCTTGTCCCGCTGCCTTAGGCTGTCCCCAACCATAGGTGACGATGCGGTGTTTCTTTCTCGCTTAAGTGGAATCGTGTCTCGAGGAACTATGCAAAAGGAGGACATACGAAAAGCGAAACGAGGCCAAGAGTTCCCCCATGTGTTCAGTCGACATACACGAGATTCTTTCCTTCCAGAGAGCATCCTTGACGAGCGAGCCGTTGACTGTGTTAGCTCCGACACAGTTTTCCGGTGTTTTTACGGAGACTGGCATTGCTTAAAAAAGTTATTATTTTTTCTGTTTTTTTTTTCTCCACTTTAAGGTAGGCGGAACGGATTTTTGCTCAGAAAAGTGTTTGGCTTCTACGAAGTTGAGGTGCTTGTATAAATGACTGGTGTTGCATCACTTTCTAGCGAGCAAATGTTTTGTTTTTCGTAGTGTTAGCACACGCGTCAAAAGAAAAATTGAGAGATTTATGAATAAAGTCTATTGCATCCTTACGCCGTCTCTGTGGTCTCCTAGTTCTTAGAAAAGTGCACTGAAAGCAGTTGTAGCGTAATTTTGGCAAAGAAAAAGAAACTGCACAAAGTGGTGAATATTATGGTGGTTGTCAGCCTATGATAAGTCAAACCCGATTATATCGAGCTCGCAAAAAACGTCTACCAGTTCGATATAGCGGGTAATTCGATATAAAAGTTAATGAATATCGCTTAAAAATCCACTTTTTGCTGACATGTAACACAATGAAATAGTTTTGCATTTTCTGCTGCTTTTACTTCATTGCATCCGCGATAACGATGTTTTTCTTCGCTATTGACGGACTTTACAAAATGCTGAGGCCGCTGCCTTCTGTATTAACGCCGAACTATGCCGAGAGCACGGAGCACGTTGGAGCAGAAACACGTGCAGAGCGCCGTTTTGCTCTGCAAGTTGGTTTTCCCCTAAGGCAACCTGCTGCGTTGGGGGAAAGTCAGCTAGCAGAGCAAACTAGCTTTTTTTTTTTTTTTTTTTTTTTTTTTTTTAGGCGGTTGCGTCACCGCCTGGAAGAAAAAAATAATCTTTTCTGCGGATGGAGAGGAAGCACGGAAAAAAAAGGTTAGCGTGATATGCAAGCTGGCTTTCCCCCAATGCGGCCGCTTGCGTTGGGGGAATGACAGCTTGCAGAACAAAACTGCGCTCTTGGCAGTTCGATATATTGATAGCGGTTGCTATTTTTGTTCGATGTAACTGTAGATTTTGCTATATATTATCACTGTAACATCACTGTCCACAAAACGTGTTCGATATAAGGGATAGCTTTATGTAAACGGGTTCGATATAGTCGGGTTTGACTGTTTGTTTTACATATGGTGAAAATGTGAATAAGAAAATGAAACCTTTAGTGTAACTTGGCAGTGCGTGTACAGGTGTTTGAAGTACTAATACAGGAAATACCATTTGCCTCAATACTATTAGTGGATACTGAGGATTAAGCAAATTCATTTGGGTGATTTCCATCTCAAATTCAGCAGGCTAAAAGAGTTTGTTCTTTTACTCGTAACATTTATTTTCTCTCTACTGAATGTTTTGCAGAATGTCGGCCAAATCGTTGCACTGAAAACTATGCATCACTGTAAAAAGAGTGATGTGGTCCCTATACAGAAAAATAATAACATTTGTAAGTTAATTTTTTTTTTTTTGTAATTTACTTTGTCGCTAAATTTGGGCATTATTGCAAATTACTCTATCAGCCCAGTTTAGAAAGATGGAGACACGTGCAGGCATTTGGCAGCGTTCTAAAAAACTGTTTAGACATTTTGTGGTTTCGGTTTTCTATCGAAGCGCATCTTTGTGCCAACGATCCTGCAAAGCGTGCAGCTGGGATACGCCGTTATGTATTCTTTTAATCATGGAGGTGCACTTAAGAATCTAAGCTTTTTGCAGTGTCATTCGAACAGTGTTCCATTTTGACAGTGAGTTTCACACTTCCTTCTAGCAAAGCAATAGTTGTGTGCTTTCATCACAGGGAGCAGGACCTCTGGCACAGATGCGGTTTGATATGACCTGTGGTGTGATTGGTTTTGGCCATTTTGGAGTAGAACCATATTCTTCATTCTCATTCATTCCACTGTGGATACCATGTTATTAAGATTCACATTCTGGTCCTTCCAACCAAGAGACATTATTTTGCCTTTCCATATCTATGCATGCACTTAGCATTATTGCAAAACATGTTTAGGTTGCAAATATAGTTCTTTTTATGCACAGATAGAGATTTGTGATGATGGAAAATGTATTTGGACAATAACTATGCCTTAAAAATATGGCTGAATTAATGCTATTCCCAAGCTTTCATTCAAGTGTTGGAGTTAATTTAATTTTAATCTTAACATAGCTTATTGCTTCCACAAAGATTTTTGGGTCTATTCAAATAAGTCAACTAAACAACGTAAACCTATGCGCCGAGAAACGGGAGAGCAAGAGACGAGAGTGTGACGGCATGTCGGAACGCCGAGCTCTGGTTTGAATAATTTGTGCAGTGGTGGAAGTGCTGTGCCAAATTGTGCCAAGAACTAAAGTGCTACATCTTGCATAAAAACGTTTATGCTAGGAATGGCGCCACACTTGCGCCGAGACAGACGTAACGCAAAAAAAAAAAAAAATTAGCCGACCCTAATATTTTGGGAAATAGAAGGGAAGAAAAAGTGTACAAATATGAATTTCACAGGATCTCTATTCACCATATAGTTTGTTTCGTCTTAGGCCAGTGCACAGTCGCGGGCTAGAACACACTAAAAGCGCAAGCCATGGGACATTCACTGCGCTTGATTTGGTTTAGCCTTTGAAAGAACACGTACGTACAAGGAGATTACTAATGCCATGATGTCGCACATTGGTGCTGTGAATCAACCGGCCAGAGCCGTTGATACTGGACATCAACCACTCTGGCCGGTTGATCGCCGACATCGTCTAGATTTCCTGTCGGTGGCAAGAACCAACAGTCCCGAGAAAACTTTGCAAATTAGCAGGATTGCACATTGTGGCTACTGGGATAAAACAGAACCAGGGTCTTGTACCCCTGATAAGATCAATTGATTATCATGTCTGGCACGCGCCTTTGTTCCATGGCTGCAGAGTATACCTTGGCACTTGCGCCGCTCGGTTCAAAACCTTCATCGCCTTTCACCAGTATGAGCGCCTTCATCGCCTTTCACCAGCATGAGCGCATGGAGCTTTACCGCTTTGCACCGGAGTGCTAGGAGCAGCAGCTGACTGAGGGGAGCACCTGGCTTAGCATGACAGGCATACAAATTATGCTCAGGATTATTACAGGTCGACCTTCTTTGCCCTAATTGTGAGTTAAATCTCTAATTAAAAAAGAAACCGCAGATAGAAGAAAACACGGGTCTATATATATTTGAGTAAATATGCTAGTCACGGTAGTTCCCGTGCAGCTGTCAATCCAGTGATGTGATTGCTGCGCCATTTGCGCCAAACTGTGTCAAAGGGCTTACTCTGCTGCATCTTGCTACATTTAGCCCGAATGTGAGGGACTTGCGCCAATATTGCCTCAAAATTTTATTCTACTGATGGCCCAGGCCCCACTACACGTCTGGATCGTTATGGTAGGCTCGTGCAAGTTTTCAAAACTCTATTTTAGCCGCAAATAACATACTATCCTATTTAATATCTCTGTCAGTGTCAAACACTGGCATTGCTCGGAATTTTCGTAGTCTCTTATGTTCCTAGTCTGCTTTGGTGTGTAAGTTAGCTTTGTTGAGCGAGCTTCTCACCACGCTCTTCTGTACAGCAGTGAAGCGGCAACCACAAGGTAAGCATCGCAGTTATGCTTATCTTTTTTTTTTTCTTTATTGGACTCAATGTGCAACATACAAATGCCATTCATACAAACCGCCCAAAAACTCATGGGCTAACTAAAAGTCCTTCATATTTTTACACGATTCAAACAAGTGTGCCCAGTCAGGCGCTGTGTCAGGAGTCCTGCAGTACACAGACTGGACCTGAGTTACCACATCAATCAAATGAAAACGTGCCTGTTTAACGTGCAGGTCTGCATGACGCAGTTCCATTCGGGTTTCCCATAGACTAAACAGACCCAGGATTATAAACATATCATAGGGGACCGTGTCCCCTTTATCGACTGGAAGGAAACGAATTGTTTCGTGCGTTATATGAGGCGAAAAATAGTGACTCTAACCAAAAGTTTAATAAACATTTACCCGACGTTTCGGGACCAGTTCGGTCCCTTGTTCACGGGCGAGTGACGAAAAGAAAAGAACACGTGTCCTTTTTCAGCGTTCTCTGCGGTATGTTCCAAAAGAAGACCGCGTCCCAACAATAAATGAAAATGTGCTCTATCGTTTCTGACGTCTTGCAGAGGAGACAATCAATCGACCAAGGAACAAAAAGACCCTTTTTTCCAACCATGGTTTGACAGGCAACGTACCGCTATGAAGTTTAAAGAAAAATGATTTGACAACGGGCGGGACAGCCATCTTTTTGACGCGACACAACAGATCTTGTCCAGGACAATGGCTAAAAACTGGGCGATACAGGGGCGTGGGAAAAAGAATTTCAACTAAATCCCTTGACAACTTTTTTTTTCTTTTTTTTGACGCTGTTAAGGTATTCCAGAGAAAATCGCGATTGTAAAAATAAGGCAGCATCCTTCACTTCTTTCAAAAATCCGACCAGACTCGGAGGTTTACCGCAATCACTGGTTGCGGTAAACCTCCGAGTCTAATTCTAGCTAATTCCCTGCCCGCCATGTTAGTTAAGGTTGCGGTAAACCTCCGAGTCTAATTCTAGCTAATTCCCTGCCCGCCATGTTAGTTACCGGAGGTAAACCTCCGGTAACTAACATGGCGGGCAGGGAATTAGCTAGTTTCATCTGGATAACAGTGCGCAGAAACGGGTGGTTCTGATCACGCAGAAAACAGAAACGTGAAACTAGTTGTCGAACGTACAAGTGCGTGAGTCCCAGTTCCCCGGTCTTGACGCGGCGAAAGGGGTTGTCTCTTCGCATCCTCTCCCAGCTGGATTTCCATATAAAAGTGGCAAAAACTCTATGAAACTTTTGGATGCTTATGTGTTTACATGCCAGAACCTGTAAAACGTACCATAGCTTCGCTATGAGGAAGATGTTGCATACCGTGGCACGGGTAAAAGATATATCCCGAGTAACCCACGTGGCGGTCTTTGTTTTTAAATCCTCCAAAACTTCGGTCCAATAGGGTGTGCTGTCCCTGTAGTGTTGTAACGGCACCCCGAGATAGGTGGTTGGAGTGCTTGTCCAGCCAATTCTTCCAAAAGACAATGGCTTTGAGGTCCAGTTGCCGTGCCAGAACCCGCAACACTTCCCCCAGTTGACCGCGGCTCCTGTGGCATCACAATACCCATTTGTGATCCTCACAGTTTCCTCTATGCTTTCTTTATCACTGCAAAAAACGGCAACATTGTCCGCATATGCTGATACTTTAACTTCCACCGTGTGTAAGGTGAAGCCTCGAATACTTTTGCAGGCTGCAATTTTCAGGGAAAAAGGTTCTAAGTACGCCTAAATTAGCCAAGCAGCCCCAAAACTTGCGGTAATGCACCTTCCGAACTCCTGAGTTGTTTTTTTTTTTTTTTTTTTTTTTTTTTTTTTTTGAGATGGTCGCTGGCTTTCGCCCATCCTGACAGAGCCCCGAACAATTATGATGCAAGGGCTGCAGAGGCTATCTGGCCATTCCATCTCTTAATCAGCGAACAAATGGAAACAGAAGAGAATGAAAGCTTCATAATACCTGCTGTCTTTTAAGAAATTGCATAATATGCTACTATTGCTAATTGCACTATTTTACGCGAAGAAAATTGTGATTTTGCGGTTCAATCTCCGTATTTCCCGCTCTCTTTGTTGATACGCCAGATATTTGTCTGCTATCGAGTTTTCAGTTACATATGTTGACAGAAACTAAATGCACGTTTGGCCACGAAGAAATTTTTTTCAAAGGCTGAAGATAGATGAAATATACCATAAACCGTTTCACTTTTTATGGAAGTTTGTTTTTACTCTTCTTAGTAGGTTCAGCGAGGCGGCCGTCACTCTAGAAAACACCTGTAGTACGAACCTATATATTATGCCCCAGAAATGGTCAGACTGTGTCCCTCTGACTGCAATATCTTTGACTTGTAATTTTTTATGATTATTACTTTGTACGAAGAACAAAAAAAAAAAACACACACACAATAGTAATACAATTACTCTTCAGTGTGCCGTTGTTAGAACGACCAATTTTCAACTCTGGGTAGAGCTCAAAGTTCAGAAAAAAATACTCATCTTTTTTCCTTCTGCTGTGATGTTCAAGTTCCGTACACTCAAGATAAATATGTGGGGTTGTAGCGTATGTGGCCAAATGCGGAAGTATCTGAATGTAAAAGAACTTGTTGGCCTAGTTGGTGTTGACTATCTGAGTATGTTTCTAGCTAGCTGCAAAAAAAAAGAGTAAAAAAAAAAAAAAAAGGAGAAAAGCGAGCCAGCCCGAAGCTTTCCGAGCTCATATCCAGCCGGCCTAACTAATCCCTGGTGTTTGGGATTGAAGCAGAGAACCTTGAAGGGTTACGGAGATTTTGTGGGGAAACCGCTAAAGGCCCGCTCACACGATGCATTTTTCTCGCGCATCTAGTGTCGCGAAACGTAGTTTCGCGAAATGGTTGCGCCGTCTGAACGAGTCCGAAAAGGACGCGCGCATCTAAAAAAAGTTGCGCGCACACCTCGCTTTGGAGCGAGCTTTTGCTGAAACTTTGCCGAGTCCTGTCAATCACTCTGAGGCAAGGAGGTTAGAAGTACTAGGAGGGGGCACGTTGCAATATTGGTGAAGCCTAGCCTATTCACCAATGGCCGCTCAGAAACGCCCTCAAGTGGCCTTTGAGGGGGGAGCGAGCTGTTTGAGAATACCACTTCACTGCCGGTGTTGTAGCCGAGCCAAATCCGAAAAAAACCGAAACCTCGAACGATGGATACTGCCGGCGCTTCCGCAAGCACGTCAAGCACCACTGAAGGAAAAGTGAATAGCATATCGGAAAATAAACCAGCGATGGACGAAGACGTAATTGGTGATGATGATAATTCGCGTCTATTTTTAGTCATAATTAAGAAGGAAGTGCTTCCTCCGACGGGCGTCGGAGGAGTGGGACCTGTGTGCAAATCACTCCTCCGACGCCGGAAGTGACGTAATCGCGTCGGAGGAGAGACGGCTGTGTGGAAATCACTCCTTCGACGCCGGAAGTAACGTATCATCCCCGGCCCCGGATGTTGCTTTTGCTATATGTAATAATGATTTATATCAGTTATTAATAATTAATAAGGTGACGTCACTTCCGTTACGTCACTTTCGGCGTCGGAGGAGTGATTTGCACACAGATGTCACTCGTTCGACGGGCGTCGGAGGAAGTGCGGCCAATTAAGAAATAAAACCTTGAGACAAGGAAACAAAAAGGGACGTACACAGTACCGTCTCAAAACCAGCACAGCGTACAGCTCTCATTTACTTCCACAACAGTCTTCTTCTTTGTCAACCTCCATCCAAATTATACATATTCAACAGTAAACAAAGTAAATGGCAGTAAATGACAATTCAACAACTAGTAAATGACAATTTACAGCTCGCCTGCGTTTTGACTCTTAGAATGTGGCGGGAGATGGAGAACACGACGCTGAATGGCTAATGGTGATGATGATGATGTTGGCTTTCATCTGAAGCGCCACTTTATGGTCAACACCCAAACTATTTTTGCGAGTCTAAACGTCATCGTTGCACGTGAAGCGGTACGTGTGAACGAGCACATTTCGCGAAACTTGAATGTCGCGAAACTTGCGCGCCTAAAAAGATGCATCGTGTGAACAGACCTTTAGCTCATTTAGTGGCTTTAGAACCCAGGATCCCTGGGTTCTGCAGCGCGAGCTTTCACTCCACGCGTGTTCCAAGCTGGTGTGCGCTAGCCCACTCGGTCATTGATACTCCAAGGTGTACAACCAAAGTTAAACGTTGGTACAACGGTCGCAGATCATTTGCGCGCGTTCTCGCGCAAACGCCAGTAACTTTGACAACGGTGTATGTAGAAAACGGAGTATAGGATGTATTCACTGGCGGCCATAACTGTGTGCGTGACTGCTGAGCGCGTGCTGATGGCGAGCTTCCACGGTTCTTTTGTAACGTGCATTCCGCACCCTCACGAATGCCGGTCTTAGCAGTTTATTAATGTGGGCTCGTTCTGAGCATGCGCTCTAGACAGCACCCACAAATATGGCGCCCAGTGAATACTCCCTTTAAGGAGTATTCACTGGAGGCCATAGCTGTGTGCGCGACTGCTGAGCGCGTGCTGACGGCGAACTTCCACGGTTCTTTTTCAACGTGCATTCCACACTATCAAGATTGCCGGTCTTAGCAGCCTAATAATGTGACCTCGCTGTGAGCATGCGCTTTAAAGGGATACTGAAGCCAAACTTGAAATACACCTACTATGGTCAGAAATAGGTTCAATATGGTCAATGATATCCGTAAATCATAATCGCGCCTTTGTATTTTGAACGGATGGCTATATTTTTCACCCTGAGGGGCCCGATTGGGCGCGCGCTCAAGAATCAGCCATCGGAGAGCGCGATGCGTCTTGGGATATTGGGAGCATTCGTGACGTCACTTGTGCCAGACGGGAAAGGCTACGGTGTGGATGTTGTGGTTACGAGCGTTGCCACTTGGTGGCGCGTCGACGATTTACGGCCTGTGACAACGTGGCCGTTTGAGATGCGCAAGGGCTGCACGCACGTTGGACCACGCCAAGTCGGCAACCACGGCACCACTGACAAAACCAGCTCTGAGGCCGGATGCTCAAAGCGAACTAACGACGAAAAAAGTGCGTGCGACAAATTTGAGAGAAAACCCGTATTCTCGGAACGAAATTGTCGAAACTTTTGCGCAGGTTACGACAGAATCCTTCGACAGCTCCGAAGCTGTCTTACGCACTTTTTACGATCAAATCAACATGGCCGACAGCGTCGCTCAGTTACTTGGTAGCGACGACCAGCGGACATTTATTTTTCTGCGTGCTCTTCTCGTGCATCCCGACTTCAACCAGCAAGAAAAAAAGGAAGGAGCACTTGAAACAGACCAAGACGATCAAGAACGCAGGATCCACAAACACCCGAGAAGAGCTAGGCCTCGCAGCAACAGCGACTCGGCGCACCGTTGCTCCGGCGGTCCTTGGCCAAGACCGTCTGCCCATGACCGGCTGGCCTGCTGAATGGAATATGCCCGCGCGACCCTTGTGGACCCTTCCCGGATGAATAGTTTGATCCCTGAACTAAATTTCAGAGGTCAATCTTTTCCCCTTGTCATTTCGATCTCCTTGTCTTCCGAGACAGCGGTGACGAACGCTGTCGTGGAAAGGGACTCTCCTTGCTTCTATCTCCTTGTTTTGTGTGATATAGAGCTCAAATAAACGCCATACGGATTACCTTCGGAACACGGTATGTACGTTGTTATTAGTATGTCATTTTTATTCTGACATGACGGTCACTGTCGAGCTATAGCAGTTCGTTGGAGCTACGCGATGTCGGTCCAACCTTTCTTTGCCGAGTGTCATGTCAGTATCGAGTTGCAATCGTAAAAGATCGGTGCAAAAGCGCTTACCGAAACACGTAATCCAGCACTTCGATCAAACGCGCGTGTCCGCTCCGAGTGTGAACAGGTATTTGTGTGGCTCTTGCTGACACTCGTAGTTCAAACATATCATTTTTAACGTCGGCCCGCAGCTCGCGACTCGCAGCAACTAATACCGGCCGTGCCAGAAGCATGCTCGGGTCGTGTCGTGCAAAGAGCCGCAACGAGAACGAGCTCACTGTGGCCAACTACGCTTTGGCTTTCTCCGCCAAGGCTTTGCAAACCCGTTCAGGCCTAGGCTAATTCTGCCGGCACGCCGTATTGCCGCAGAGCGGCGTTGCTCCTATGCCACAAGTAAAGCCCCTTGATAAAAGCGTTTTTTACAAGTACCGCCAACCATTGTTGTGGAAGCGCTCGAGACACGTGCCATGAGCGGGTGCTCCGCCGCCATTCGCTTCCAAGGCCCGCTCATTTCAGTGCTGCGCCGCCATTTGCTTCCAAAGGCCGCTCGAGGCATGGGCCTCGTGCACTCGCGCATTTGACGCTACTTGCAAGACGAGCGCAAACACATCGAGGGGCTTTAGCCACAAGTGATGTCACGAGAACTTTCCCACCATCCACCAGGGTCGCTAAACTCGTCAAGCACAACTTTGTGCCCGAAGTTTGCGGAACGCACTAATTGGACTCTCGCGACGCTGACGTCGCGTCGAGCGAGGTGTCAATCATTCGAACGCTCATTTCTTTGAGAGAGGGAGAATGTAAAAGTTCATCGAGGCGCGCGTGCGGCGCGTGAGGGGCGCGAAGAGCCCGCTGATTGAACGGCTTCGCCGATGACGTAGCGCCCATTTGTCCCTACATCCCTACGCCAAGCTAAAATAAATGCTTTACGGATTGTCCCTAGGCGACCTGCTGACGCTCAAAATCCCTCCGAAGTTTGTGTCAAAGAGAAACCTCGTTTGTCGAAGTTGTCGCTGACGTCAAAGTGACGTTTCCGAACTTTGCGAGAGCCGTGGTTTGAGCTCGAGATCTTCGCTTCGGATCGAGGCGAAGTTAAACTTTGTCAACATGGCGGTGCCGTACGCTGCGGCCGAGCTTATCTTCCGCCACCGTCGGCGTCGCTACTGAAACCACCGGGGACGCCTTTCAACTCCCCGACGACGACTTTCGGCGACAGTAGCGGCTGTCGAAAGCCGTTGTGCGTTGACTGCGACGAGCTTCGTTCGGCGCCCGGACTTCGAGGCGGCGGAAAATCGCGTCTACCATGACCGTGGAACAAGTTCTCTGCGCGCTCCGGTTCTTCGGAACCGGTAGCTTTCAAGGCATGGTGGCGACTGACGAGCACCTGTCAGTCTCCCACATGACTGTGAGCCGGGCTGTCAAAGTTTTTGCGGCTGCTATCGGTTTTTTTGTTTTTTTTTTTGTAATATTTGAAGAGGTACTAATAAGCTGGTATACAATTCAGAATGTTGGGAAACAAAGAAGGACCGGGGTAATTCTTGGGTAGGGTCGAGTCTCCCGGCAGCCGGCAGAATTATTTCCCCGAAATTCTACTGGCAGTCGTCACTCATTGATGGTCAAATCAGTTCATCGAACGACGTGTCATCGACATATCGTTTCATCGGCACGCGATGTAATCCCATGAAAGAGATTTTCTTTCGTTAGAGGTGTATATATACACATTAAACATTTTCACACCTTTATACATGTAAATGGGGTGTCCCATAAATAACACTCTAATAAGTGTAGCGATGGACCTTACAAAAGAAATGTAAACCTCACACCTCTAAAAATGTGTGATTTTTAAACACGTTTCTTAAAACGTGTGATAATGCACTACAGCTTTTTATAAAGATGTAAAACTACAATACCCCTTCTCGTCAGGCTATACATTTAAGTGGGGTGTCCCATAACTAACACCCTAATAAGTGTAGAAATAGACGCTATAAAAAAATGTAAACCTCACACCTTCGAAAATGTGTGATTTTTTAAACACGTTTCTTAAAACGCGTGATAATGCACTACACCTTTTTATAACGATGGAAAAGTACAATACCCCTTGTCGTCAGGCACGTAGCCGGGGGGGGGGGGGGGGGGGGGGGGGGGGGGCATAAGGCCGCCCCCCCCCCCCCCCCCCCCGAAATCTTCCATTTTGCTGGGGCCTCCTCTCCCCCCTTTCCCTCATAGAGCACTTTGTTATGGGCGCCCGCCCCCCCCCCCCCCCCCCCCCCCCCCCCCCCCCTTTAAACAAAATTCTGGCTACGTGTCTGCTTCTCGTCAAGGTGTAATTACCACAGTACCTTTCTTTTTTGGGGTGTACACAGTGGCCCGGGTCCCAATAATATGACTGAACAAATAAATTACACTAACGGGTCGCCGAAACACCACGTTGCTTCTTGGCGAGTGTCGAGGCAATTTCGGCCGAAAATCGGCTTCAATATTGGCCGGATGTGCGGTTTTGCGCCTTGTCCCGACATCCGGCAGGTATGGGTGTACCGATGCAAACAAACGATTTATGTCTATAATAGCACTGGCACCACTGATTTCTTAGGAGGCTAGATCGCGGATAGGGGCCTGTATTGCTGGGGTCGAGCGGCACCACCGGCAGTCATCGCTTGACACGATCTAATGCATGCTATGGGAGAAACGAGAAAACTCAATTTTATTACGTTAGTAGGTTGTTCTCTACCATGAAACTTCTATCGTGTTTCCGCAAATAACAGTTAATATTGTGGGCAAGAATATTAAACGCGTTAGAATACCAATCTTGTTTAACTAAATGTTGTGTGGCTGAGGGTCCAGGGCGACTTTGTTGGGCGTTAACTGTGCACGATGTGTTTAATGAGACAAGGGCTACCGAGAGTTATTGTGGAGTCATCCGTGATTCCGGAGTCATCAAAGCTCAGCAAACGATAAGTTAGAAGGCCTTTACTGGGGACATTCGCATCGTTTTAACCGCTTGTACATTCATAATGAAAGCTTTTTCTTTGAACTGCTGTGAGGGCTTCCGTGACAAACTGAAACTCGGAGCGTGCCATTCAGTCGCTGTACGTGCCATTTATTTTGCAACCGAAGCAAGCGACGTCGGTAAAGTCGGTGGTCCTCTGTCCCATTCTGTTTTTAATCGATTTTCGAACGTTTGACGAATGTCTCTTTGATCTCCAAGCTCCAGATATAATCATCGCCGCACGTCATAAAATACTCGCCCTCGAGCACCGCGTACAAGCTTCCTATTTTTGCGTGTTTATCCCTTAGACTTTCGTGTATTGCCTCATAGTGTAATACGCCAAAACAACAAGGACGAAAACGAAGTGAGATCTAGACAGGACGCGGCGTATTGCCTGTTGTCAAGCAATGGCCGTTGGTGAGGCCAGTGGAGGGCTCCCGATCCGCGATCAAGACTTGCACTGTGATAGTTCTAATGCACTGCACCCGCGGAATGCTGCACGGAGAACAGGCCCCGAACGAACTTGCCAAATGCACCGAGTGCAGACTGATGCTGTCGCCATAGATGCTGTAGAAAAGTACCGACCTCAAACCGAAACTAGCGCCTTTTTGTTCGACGTGATGAATGGGAATGCGAGAGCGCCAGTCGCTGCCATCGTTTATCTATAAACGTTTGTTGCTACAACGTGTAACTTATATTTGCGATAACTTCCAATTAAGGAACTCGGCTATCAGAGATATCCACAGACGGCGTAGGTTTCCGAAACCAGCTGACTACAAAACAGCATACACTTGAGGAAATTGATGGCACTGTACGCGCAAGAGCTTGCTTCGTTTTAAGCTTAGTAATATGAGTGAACCACTGAAAGGATACGGCTTAAATCTAGTTCTTTGAAACATCTAGGAATACGTTTCGTAAGACTTTTTATTTCCCTGGTGAGGGCATTAAGAACGAGAGCTTTCTCAAACAAAATACGACGTGGGAAGATAGCTGCCGTTCAAATATGACTTTGCTTGAGTCTCGGGCAACGTCTCCATGTTTAGCCTTCCCGGACGCTGAGTGAATGCGTCACAGGTTTCTGCTGTGGGAGCTTTGTTGAAAAACGTTCCACTTTTCACACGCACACAGATGATGCGAGTTCTCGCGGCCTCTGTGTTGGTCCTGAGCCTTTATTACACACCGGTAGGTTTCAGCGTCTGTACGGCAACAAAGCGACTCAAATTTTGCAAATAAAACACGGGTCGTCGATTCCTCCCTTCGTGAAATATCAGACGCTTACAATTCAAGCTCGCGTTTGAGTTTGCGGCCCGCGGGACGCGATTTTGAGCAGAAAACCAACTTTTTCTTTCAGTTCCGCTGTGCGAATGCCGCATCGTAGCAGACGAACTCTCGTCGTCTGCTCTCGCTCCTCGCCCGGGTGAGGCATGACGGGATTGTCGGCGCTAGAGAGCTCGAAGACAACGTACAGCGAGCGGCGTGAACACTCGCCTCCCCGCGCTGTCTCGTGCTCTCGTGCACCGCACCGCCTAGGGATCGCGGGGGATTTTTCGTCAAAAGTTTCGAAGTTGAGCGCGCGCAGGGAGGAGGAAACTTTGCGGAGTTCTTTTGGTCACTCCCCCCGCTACGTCAGAAAGCGAAGAATGTTTTGCTCCACGAGTTTAGCTACCCAGATGGGAATTTGAAATCGTTTAATTAGGTTTAAAATTAGTTCTCCTGTGTTTTACAGCGCGATATTGATATTTCCGAGGTGGTGCCTGTCCCTAGCCCATACTTATGCGGAAATATGGCGTCCAGTGAATGCTCCCTATAGACCGACACGCGGGCTTGACGTCACGGCGCTGCGGCGGCGCTGCGGCGGCGCTGCGATCGCGCCGGAGCCGAGGGGTGTGGACAAAAGGGCGCACGTTTCGCATGGGCGTCATAGTATTTCAGCATGCCGCGAAGCTGTGTTGCCGTTAATCTCACCAAAATGTACAAGAAAAGTAGCGGAGTGAGCTTCTACAAGTTCCCGGCAGACTCTGAAAGGCATAGAAGGTGGATAATATCCGTGGATCGAAAAGAATGGCCGCCTCGCGCGTTTGTGCGGCAAGCACTTTCTTGAAGGCAAGTGCGGCTTCCATTTCAATCTCCGTCCCGAGGCTTGCTTAAGTACAGGGAAACCATCCTCTGATCGAGACCACCCGGATTTTGTTCCCACGGTGTTCGCGCACAAAGCACCGGCCAAGCGCTTGTCGGAGGCTCCCTACGCTACCCAGCAGAAGGCGATCGGCGACAGAACGGCAGTGTTGTAGGCGTTACCAAAAAGAAGTAACGAAATACGTTACTCGTTACTTGCAAATCAAAGGTACGCGTTACTGAGCTACGTTGCCAAAAAATAAAAGGAACGCTACAGATAAAAAATTACGCACGTTACTTCTGCGTTACTTTTTTAGATTATGATTTAACACGTTTTACGGTTTTGACGATACGGGTATGCATAAGCTCATACACCAAGAAACATTATGTTCATGCAGAAACAGAACATAATTACTTTATCTCTTTTTATGGTTTCACCTAAACACTGACGAGAAAAAACGCAAAGAAATAGATGGCTTGACGCCTAAAGACACGGAAAAACTTGAAGTGTAATTGTAGTAACGAGTAACGTAACTACGTTACTTGAAATAGTAACGCAAGTACGTTACCCGTTACTGTGTCGAAAGAGTAACAAGTAGGTTACTACGTTACTGAAAAAAGAAACGTGTTCCTGGTAACGCCGTTACTTGTAACGTGTTATTGCCAAGACTGCAGAACGGACAAAGCGTTACTGCTTGTCATGCCTTGTGGTCATGAGAGTAGGAAAAGTAGCGTACCTTGACTTGAAGACGCGGTGTGTATTTATTTAATTAATGAATGCACCTCCGCAGACCCACAGTCTGCTGATCCCGCCGGCAGTGCGGAAACCGACTCGAAGTAATCGTAGGCTTCGAGAGACTTGTACGCCTGCTCCGTGTCGGCCGTAAACTGGCTTGGCGAAAAAACTAAATAAACGACGACATGAGGCGTCGACTTCGGCGGCAGCAACTTCACGACGGAAATCCAGCAGCCCTTGTTTACAGTATACGGATCCTCGTAGGCAACGCCGTCCACGCACAGTTTGTTTCGATACCGCCGCCGTTCAGGCTCGGGTAGCGAGCTTAAATAGTCGGGCATAGCATACGACATACGTTGCCAGAAAATACGACGCACAAATAAAGCTAGAAGCGTCCCTACAACGTCAACAACGAGCGCACGCCACACAACGCAATGGCGAAAACACGGAGGGACGGGTCGCTTTTGCCCACATAGCTACCGCGCATGCGCGGCCCTCCGGCCGTGTTGGTAAACAGAGCCGCTCCGCACTGGCGGCCATATCCGTGTGCGCTGCTGCTGAGCGCATAGGCGTAGACTTCGGGGGGGGGGGGGGGGGGGGGGGCGCTTTGGGCCCCCCCCCCCCTTTCTTTCGGATCTCACTAGAACGGATAGCGGCAATTAACACCTTACCACCGCACCTTAGTGGCCATTGACCCTTCGGGAATGGATACATCCGAGAACCTCAGCGCCCGCAGAACGATATCTCATATATACGATATTATAATATAAGAATATTATAATATCGAACTGTTTTAGAGCGCAGCTCTTAGGGGCCCGTTTCCGGCTTGAGCGGCGTCGGCGTCGCCGTCGCCGTCGCCGTCGCCGTCGCCGTCGGCGTAACCGCGCGGTGCATCATGGGAAATATCCCATAATGCACCGCGCGAGCCCCCCACCGGGGTCACGTGACTTCGTGGGGAGGCACGTGACCCCCCCGAGGTCACGTGACCCCCCGAAGTCACGTGACTCCCTTGAGGTCACGTGACCCCCTCCTCGAGGTCACGTGACTCCCCTGAGGTCACGTGACCCCCCGAGGTCACGTGACCCCCGCCGATGTCGCGTGACCCCCCGATGACGTCATCGACACTGATGACGTCACCGGCATCCACATCGTCATCGTCATCATCACTGATGTCATCATCTGTGATGACGATGACGATGCGGATGCCGGTGACGTCATCAGTGATGATGACGATGACGATGTGGATGCCGGTGACGTCATCAGTGATGATGACATCAGTGACGATGACGATGTGGATGCCGGTGACGTCATCAGTGATGATGACGATGTGGATGCCGTTGACGTCATCAGTGATGATGACGATGACGATGCGGATGCCGGTGACGTCATCAGTGATGATGACGATGACGATGTGGATGCCGGTGACGTCATCAGTGATGATGACGATGACGATGTGGATGCCGGTGACGTCATCAGTGATGATAACGATGACGATGTGGATGCCGGTGACGTTACCGACATCCGCATCGTCATCGTCATCATCACTGATGACGTCATCAGTGACGTCACTGATGTCGTCACCGGCATCCGCATCGGCATCGTCATCATCACTGATGACGTCGTCAGCGACGTCACTGATGACGTCACCGACATTCGCATCGTCATCGTCATCATCACTGGTGAAGTCATCAGTGACGTCACTAATGACGTCATCAGTGACGTCAGTGATGACATCATCGGCATTGGGGGTCACGTGACCCTCCAAGGTCACGTGACCCCCCTGGTTAGTCTAACCCCCCCCCCCCAGCGCCCTTCCCTCCTCCTCAAGAGCTGCGCTCCAATTCGGCGTTACAGGGAGTTGTAAGCGGCTTTCACTTTTTCTTGTGTTTCTTCTTCTGTGGTTATTGTATAGACGTTTGCAAGCGCCGTTCCGTCTTAGCCTCGAACCGCGCGCCGAAACGACGCGCACTCTCCAACAGGGCGTTCTCTCCCCCGTCGGCGCAGCTAGCGGGGACGTCTCTCCGCATTTTCACTTCCCGGCAACATTGTGCCGTTTGTTGACTTTACGCTCGTTGCTTGGCGTGGGGTCTGCGCCTTTTCGAAAGTTTCTTCCTCGGTGCGCCTTCTTTTCCGTCACTTCGTCCATAGTGCACGATGAATAATCCTACAAGGTCGTCAGGAGTGCACTGCGCTGTTTTCGGTTGTTCGAACAATCATCGCAAGAGGAACAATCAGAGACAGCAATTGTGCGCTGCTCACTTGCAAACGCCCTGCGAGTGTGGGATAGTTAAAGGGACACTGACAGGGTGTTTATGCTCGCCGAGGTTGTTAGTTGTACGTGACATATGAGGGCTCAACTACCCAGAACAGAATTTGCGGCTCGAAATTCGGTTTCTTTCCACCCGAAAACCGCCGATCAAGAATTGGCCGGTTCGAGTCTCGCTCACTCTCTTTTTCGCGGTCACGGGCCGTTTTCTAAGGTATCGATGCGACCACCAAATTTAATCAAAGTCGTTGGTCACTGAAGGCACACACTCAATATTAAAAATAGAAAAAAACATGAAACCCATTTTTTGTGGCTTCTAAAAAGCTGTAAATACGTCGATTGAAAAAAAAAGTTCCACAGACAACCGGAAGCATTCTGTGCGTTCGTCGTTTCGCGTATCGTGGGACTCGCGGGGACGGCGATGGCAGCGGACGACGGGCGTGGGACCTCTATTTCAGAACTGTCGTTCGCGGTACCGGCGAATTCTGTCTACCGTTAAAAGAGAAATTTGGGACCGATCAAAAGAATTGGTATTCATCCCGTACGACACGCCCGGCCACCAAGCCGATTTGCACGAAGACGTCGCCGAGCCGTCGCTCCCTTCTCGTGGCTGAAGACATCGCTCGCGCAAAGGTCAAGCACGACGTGTCTACTTCGAGTTGAATATGCACGCGTACGATTTCTTTACTAGGTGCGAATGTCCTCAAAGCGTGGTGCTTCCCGGCTTCGACCCGGGAGTGCTTTTGCTAGAGAAAACTCGACAGCAAACTTTCAAACTTACAGTTTACCAGCTGAATTATTACTAAGGAAAGAGATCCACCAGGAACGAGATGCCCCAGTAGGTCAGTGGGAAAGACGTCCGCTTCACACGCCGTAGGACCGGGTTCGATCCCCCGTAATTTTTTTTTTTTTTTTTGCAAACAATTTTCGATGTTTACATATCTTTTTCTTTTCTTCACAATCATCACTGAAGAAACAAACAAAAAAATAACAAACACATGTTGTGGACGATACTTCGCTGAATTAAACAGTATGGGATTTCCGTTTTGACACCTGCGAACTCAATGTAATCACTTTCCACAAAATGCAAGGAGCATATAAATCAGGTAGCGTCCGCTTTCCGAGGTGCCCGTAAATGTTCTACAGGAATTGCAGCCAGCCATTGGTCCCGATCCCGGTGATCTTTCGACAATGCCACTTTTGTTCGGATGCAGGACATGTGAGCCAGCTCTTCACGCAACATCTTGGGTTTATTCTTTTCGGAGCCGATCATGGAAATTCACCACGGGCGCTCACTACTCATCTCCAACTCCTCAATGTACAAAACAACTCATCTTGGAGTACATAACAACGAGCGGAACAAACATAACTGCAAAAGAATCGCACGGCAAGCAGTTCCCGCACGCCGCATCGCACGCCGCATGTCGTGTCGTCAGGTGTCGTCTGCTACCGGAGAGGAGAAAAAAAAAAAAAAAAAAACGCACGGTCGGGTGTAGCCACGTGACTTCCGCCAGTCACTCTCTTCTCTCCACTTCTCTGACCGCCGTCGGGTTTCGGTTTCGGTTTCGAGCAGTTGCGTCTTTTGGCTTTATTAAAGAAATACGCTACTCTGTTGCAAAATATTAATTGGGTAGTCCTCCGACACCATAATGAAGCGCCTGGCAAAAAATAAAAACATTTTTTTGGGGGGTGTCAGTGTCCCTTTAAGTTCCACCGTGTCCCCAAGGATCCCGAACTGAAAAGAAAGTGGCTCTCCGCGCTGAACCGCAAGGACTTCAAGCCTACGGAACACACCCGGGTGAGTTCGACATATCTTTATCACTGTCGTGATCTTTTGCGTAACGCTCGTGCCTGATTCCAGGTGTGCTCGGCGCATTTCGTGACTGGGAAAAAGACGGGCGAGGATATCGTGCCGCAGCTTAACCTCGGGTATGCGCGGAAGGTAAATATGCCACTAATCGCAATAGAGTCCCATTTCTGATACACGCAGTGTGCCCTAAACGCTTGTGCACTGACAGGTTGTCGTTGGGAGACGCCGTTTGGTGCGTGACGCAAGTGAGAAACCGCTGATCACTAAGGTAAACGTCTGCATGGCTGATTGTAGATTCTCGCTTTTAGTATGCGACCTCAACGAATGTGATTTCTGTTGCAGAAGCAAAGACTCTCCTCACAAGCTAGCTCTGGAGCTGTAAGTTGACCCACTGCAATATAATTGTTATCGCCCGCGCTGCCACAGGGGTTGTGCCTGACACGAAGTCATATTAGCTTCAGAGCTTGAACTTCGCATGCATAGGATGTTGTGTCTAGCACTATTCTATTGCAATGACTATAAAAAGTTGCTGCATTCCTTTCAGGTCACCGACTGTACGCAACCCGCCGAGCAGGTCAACGTCTCGGCCTCGACGTCACAACCAACTGCTGCTGAGCACACGGTAGGTTCAAGTTAAGCTAGAGTTGATGTGAGCAGCAGCATGATCTGCTGAATGCGATAAACATATCTTGGGTGGTAATCTATTGCACTGAGCATGCAAAGCTGATGCGTTCCTTTCAGGTCATCGACTGTACGCAACCCGCCGAGCAGGTCAACGTCTCGGCCTCGACGTCACAACCAACTGCTGCTGAGCACACGGTAGGTTCAAGTTAAGCTAGAGTTGATGTGAGCAGCAGCATGATCTGCTGAGTGCAATAAACATATCTTGGGCGGTAATCTATTGCACTGAGCATGCAAAGCTGATGCGTTCCTTTCAGGTCATCGACTGTACGCAACCCGCCGAGCAGGTCAACGTCTCGGCCTCGACGTCACAACCAACTGCTGCTGAGCACACGGTAGGTTCAAGTTAAGCTAGCGTTGATGTGAGCAGCAGCATGATCTGCTGAATGCGATGAACATATCTTGGGTGGTAATCTATCGCACTGAGCATGCAAAGCTGATGCATTCCTTTCAGGTCACCGACTGTACGCAAGCTGCCGAGCAGGTCAACGTCTCGGCCTCGACGTCGCAACCAACTGCTGCTGAGCACACAGTAGGTTCAAGTTAAGCTAGAGTTGACGTGAGCAGCAGCATGATCTGCTAACTGCGATAAACATATCTTCGGTGGTAATCTATCGCACTGAGCATGCAAAGCTGATGCATTCCTTTCAGGTCAACGTCTCGGCCTCGACGTCACAACCAACTGCTGCTGAGCACACAGTAGGTTCAAATTAAACTAGAGTAGATGTGAGCAGCAGCATGATCTGCTGAATGCGATAAACATATCTTGGGTGGTAATCTATCGCACTGAGCATGCAAAGCTGATGCGTTCCTTTCAGGTCACTGACTGTACGCTAGCCGCCGAGCAGGTCAACGTCTCGGTCTCGACGTCACAACCAACTGCTGCTGAGCACACGGTAGGTTCAAGTTAAGCTAGAGTTGATGTGAGCAGCAGCATGATCTGCTGAATGCAACAAACATGATCGCATGCGCATCACTACTGTGTGATGCACGATAGTAGTCTCAGGCTGGCAGTTGTACTGCAGTGACTAAATTGATCAGCGACGGCTTGGATCAGGTTGCCATACCTGGCAGACCGACCTCGCGCTGTCTAAACCCCCAAACGTCCAATTTTCATTTTTTTTTGTGGTAAGGGGAACATTTTCATATACCAAAATATGTAAAGCTACAGCCCAAGTACTTCCAGCAAAATGACTACCTACCGGACGTTGCCAGTAACTGCTTTTATAGCTTTCAATGGAGACGCCGGCACTGCTGGGGAGCTCTGTACAAGCAACCTCGGAAAGTGGCTCCTTGTAGTCTTGCCGCCTTAGCAGTTCAATGAGCCTCAGCAATGCTAAAGCTTGTTTAAGCAATCTTTCTTCGGTGGTACACTGGCTGCCATAGACGCCCAAACGCTCCGATTGAGCTTTGATTTATAGTGAAATGAGGAGTAGCATAAATTGAGGAGGTTGTCACTTTAAAGAAACGGGACGGGGTGATCGAGAAAATAAGAAAGAAAATAAGATTATTCATGGCACAGTCGAAGCCAAGAGCATGAATAAATGATCAGGGTTTCATCCCTTGCATAGGGCGGAATAGCAGAACTAAAACCATATTCCTGCGGGGCACGCCAAACCTCTAGCTTAACTCTCAACGCGGCGGTAGCAGAGAACGCTGTAGCAGACGACGCGAGCAGCAAGATCCGACTGCAGCACCGTTAGTTCTCGTGACTGCCGCCCGTGCCACTCGCCTCCGCAGGCGAGAATGGGGAGCTGTGAAACCGAGCTTGCTCCAGTAACGTTGCTTATGGCTGCCCGTTGCCTGACCATTGTTGCCGGCCGCATTTTCCAACATCTTTCAACATCGTCAGGGCAGCGTCTCATGCTTGCGAAGAGCAATTTCGGAAAGGGTCTACTTTCAGTACAATGCTCCCCTCTTTGTCCTCCTTGGTTACGTCACCACACCCGTGACTTGGAAGAGAGTGTTAAAGTTGAGGGGTGCAACACACATGAATATGTTTTATTTTTAAATAATAAAAACAAACACACAGAAACAAAGAATCTTTTGTTATCCATCTGTTGTATGGCCCCTTTAAACTAGTTACTTTACTTCTATGACTATTAAACATGATTCGAGACAATTTAAGCACAGGCTTTTTCATTTTTGCACCACTTCGATAGTTGCTATTTCTCTTTGTACTGAATATTGTTCAGTTGCTCTCCAACAGAAGCAGCCTACTTTTTCAATTGATAAACTCTGATTTTGTTCACAGACAACTGATCACGGCCAAGTTCGCCCGGATGTGTGCCACCAGGGGATCCAGTGGGAAGACCCGTGTCTTTGCGACCATGCCTACTCGAGGCCCACTGCTCCAACTGCGACGTTTGGTCCTCATGGTGGTCGTAGCATTGAGGCGCGGGACATTTTCTTTTATACCGGTCTGCATGCAGATGTCTTTATGGAGCTGGTGAAAGTTGTACCAGAGTTTGCGACCACAAACTTCATGATGTCAGTAGAGCAGCAAGTTTTACTAACTCTGATGAAGTTGAGGCTGGGCCTTGTCTATGGCGATTTGTCTAGGAGGTTTGGGGTTTCAGTTTCCACGGTAGGCAACATTTTCCGTGCCATGCTTGCCACACTTGGGCGGATCCTAAGGAATGTTGTTGTGTGGCTCTCGAAAGAGACGATCTTCAGGAATGTTCCGCAGTCCTTTGAGGAGAATGGTTTTGCAGGCACTACTTGCATTTTGGATTGCACTGAGGTGTTCTTGCAGCGACCAAAAAAATTGCTCGCTCGAGCACAGACCTACAGCTCATACAAAGGCCACAACACTGTGAAGTTTTTGGTGGCTATTGCACCTCACGGATCAGTGATGTTTGTGTCCAAGGTGTACGGTGGACGAGCGTCTGACAAGCATATTGTGAGAGACTCGGGAATTATTTCCTACTTTCAACACGGTGATCAGGTGATGGCCGACAGGGGCTTTTCCCTCGATCCCGAAATGGAAGCAAAGGGTGTAGTACTCAATGTGCCAGCTTTTACTCGAGGGAAGCTTCAGCTGTCAGAACGAGAAGTGACAGAGACCAGAAGGATTGCGTCTGTTCGCATTCATGTAGAACGGGCAATAAATAGGATCAAATCCTACAGGATTCTCAAACAGGCACTGCCCATCCAGCATCGAAAGGTTGCAAATGAGATAGTCTATGTATGTGCAGGGCTATGCAACCTAAAGGGACCTTTGATCAAGAAGTGAGCTTTTTTCTTGAGAATTCTGGAGCAGTGAGGTCTGCATGGCATACCAGTTCCAAGTTATCACTTCTCTATCCTAGAAGCAATTGAAACTTCTACAAAACTGTATGCATGGAACTTTTCTTTTGTAATTGCCACTTCTTGCATTGCTTTTTTCGCCCCAGAGTTCCTTTAGATTACATGTATCTACACTATGTGAGTGTTTTTTATTCAGTATTCATACATTTGAAACATACTTTAACACTACATGCTCTCGCATAACACAATGGCCTTCAAACCCAAGCTACAAACACGCCCTGCATAGACTGCAAATGCTATGCGCATACCCCTTCTAGTAAAAGTGGCTAGCAATATTTCGTCAGATAACCCAAGTTCAGTTCCGCAATCTTGTCTGTTCTTTTTTTAGTAATGTGTTACTATTTTTTCGGGCATGTTCCTACCGCTACCTTACGCAGGTCCAAGAGTCAACTGTGTATTTCTGTTGTGTATTAACGATTGCACATCTGCCAAGATTACATATTTTTCATTATCTTTTGTGAAGGTGTTGTGTGGATAGAGCTAGAGGGCCTGTCATAGTCACAGCATTGTGCTTGAAACTGTTTTTTTTTTTTTTTTTCAATTTCTTGTTTCCCCTCTTACCTGAAAACTGTTGTACAAGCATGGCCCAGATTAGTTCAGCCAGTTGTGGCTAACAAACAGTGGCTTGACTTGTGTTAAATAATAGATTTTGAAGTAATAAGCCATGTTGAAATAACAAACTACAGATTTTGAAGTAATAAGCCATGTTGAAATAACAAACTACAGATTTTGAAGTAATAAGCAATGGTGAAATAACAAACTACTCAATCAATACCACTGAAAACCATGGATAAGCGAAGCATCACACACATTGTATTGCACAAAACGACACAGTACACTGACCTGCCCAATCACATCTGTGCAAGCTGCTTGTACACATTTGAGAGTGAAATCTTTCCAGAGTTGGTGTCATCAACAAATGCCGGCAAAAGGCTCTTAAAGTAGAAGTTTCTGACCCTTGGCAGGTGGCAGTTCATAAAGTCCTTGCTGTATTGCACAACTGCAACCTCGTCGTGACCCTCGGACCACACATAGAAGTGACAGACGAGCTTGCCAGTGCAGTGCATCGCAAACTGAACCTGGTGGTAGTACTTATTTTTTCCTTTGGGGTCCAGCACGAAAACCCCATTGCCATTCTTGCGGACATCATAGGTTCCAGATTCTAGTAACGCTGAGCAGTTTGGTACATCAGGACACTTTATCTCCAGAAGAGCATCAAGTTCATCGATGATTCCATCAGGGCTGGCTGCGAGCCATGGCAGCTCAGGACAGACCACCAGTCCTACTTGTCGAACAGCACAGTTGTATCTGTGCATGAACTTGCTCCTAGCTTTGGGTTCGCTGCGGCGGCCATGCTCGGTTGCTTTGTTCCCTCGAAAAGTCGGGTGAAGAATGTCCTGCACAGCTTTGGAAGGGTTGGTTGATGCCCTCATAGGTACCCTTTTTATCATGGACGATGTTAACCGCATGCGGCGGCTCTCGTGCCAGAGTGTGCAGTTGCCTTGCTCTGCCGTTCTTTTGCAGAGTAGGTCCATGGCAGGTGCATGGATGGCTACAAGCTCGTTGTATGCCTTTGAGCAGGCGGAACAGCTGTTGGGAAGGGTCGTTGCATCTTCATGGCTGCTGTGACCGAGTGAAGGCATTGTATCGCACTGAACCGCTAAAGGGGGTGCAGGGTCTCGTGGAGGCGCCATCAATGTCTCATGAAACAAGGTCCCCGAGATCTCCATGAGCCCAGCAAGGGGGCCCTCCTTAATGTGCTGAAGATGCTCCTCATGCGTCTCATACCGAATCACATCTACAGTCCCCTGAATTTCTGAGTTTTGTTCTTCTCCAAACGAAATGTTATCTAGGCTTGCTGCAGTTACATTACGTTTTGTGCCTCGGTTCCAGGCAGCAGCTTCGTCAGTGCACGCTGTGCCGGTCATCCTGTTCGTAAAAGCGTGTTCTAACTTCCACAAAATGGCTCCCACATGGCTACACACCTTCGCTTGTCCTGCCATGCAGGAACAGCCTCCTGTAACCACCCGGCCAGTGGAATGCATGCATACCCACGCCTTGTGTGGTGCAGCATTGAAGGATTGTGACCTGCCCACTTCTGCCTTGAGGTAGCACAACTGGTCACTTATCCGATGACCAAGCACAGTTCCCACCAGGCCACTTGACAGGTAATTATACGAATCAAGGCTCTTGTAGGCTCTGACCTCCTGAAGATCGCAAGCCTTGGAGTGAAGCAAGTAGAAGATATGATGTCCGGCTTTTCTATGGGTGGCCATGATTTCATATTGTCTTCCCAGATTGACACTTCCTTTGGATGAACGTAGGGCACAGATCCTGAAAGAAAAAACAAACAATAAATGCTTGGAAACTTTTGTATAAGGACAAGGTAAATCGTTGACTTCTGAGATAGAGTGGAGAAACTGTCTTCAACAATATGTTACTTTGCAATAAATTGTTCTTGTTGATTTGGCACAGTTCATGTCTTTCTTCACAGAGCTATTCAATAAGGTGTTTACGTCATTTGTGACCATACGGGTCAGTTTTCATTAAACACTGCCTTTGAACAGAATTTGTGCTAGCAATTGGCATTAATGGAAACTGCTTGTGTGTTGCACAGCAAAAAGAATACTTCTGTTCGCCGAGAACAACCTGCTCTATCGCTTTTTTTTTTTTCTGTCACTGTGTAACATAGGCATTCAGCAGCGTGGTTTAAAAAAAACTGCATATGGCGCATTGTTTACACAGAAGCAAAAAAGAAAAAAAAAATTGGACGTCTGAGAGTTGTTTAACAGCCTGAGGGTGGTCTGCGAGGTATCGCGACGTGGTTCATTAAGTACGGCTGCTAGCCTGAGGTCTCAAAGATGCATCAGGCAGTAGCGATTACGCGTGCCGGTACTATGCTCGGCCAGGGGCAGGGGCGGGGTCGTACTCCGGATCCCTAAGTTCTGCAGCGTAAGCTTTTGCTCCGCGAGCTACGACCCGCAAGCAGGCTCGGCCACCGTTTCCCCCATTGTTCGCAAACCGCTTTGCAATAAAATCCATAAAGTGACGATCCACAGAAGCGAACATTCCGTCATGTACGAGACTTTTCGCCCTCGCGAATATTCAGGTCCGTATCGTTTCGTCGAGACTCGTTTCATCGACAGCACGCTTAGGGAAATTTCGTCGCGCGTACATCACTGGGACCCGCTGCCGACTACCGGCGGCAAATAGGCGGCTCATTAGAAAGAGTAGCTAATTCGAGCTGTCAATGTAACGAACTTTCGATGAAACGATCTGTGGGTGAACTGGTTGTCATCGCGAACACTCCGTCGTGTACAAGTAATTATCATACCGGAGTGGCGCTGAAGTGCGCGGCACGGCGGTAGTTAAAAGCGTGAACGGCTAGGTCTTGGGATCCTAAAGTCCTGATATGCATTGCTAATATTGAAAATGAGTATTATCGTGCGTTAGGCATTGCGTAACCGACACACTGTATGTACTTCCAATGCTTCTAACCGCGTCGCTGCCTCTGCGATCCCGCAATGCGCCCTTCTGGAGCCCAGGAGGCACGGTACCCAGCAGTCAACAAACACGCTGCTACAACTGTGTTATGATATTTATGTAAAGAACGATTGCACACGCTTACCGTCAAGAACCAAGAAATCCAAACCATCCCAGGCGTCGCTCGTGGAAGCAGACGCCATTGCGCCTTGGCCCGCGGTGGCTCGCTGTGAAAAACGAGCTCCACAAAAAAATATAGGGGGTTGTTTACGGCCGCAACCAGATACACACCGATTAAGTAGATTTTGGGATTACTACCCACCGGCCAGAGACGAAAATAAAATACCTAAAGCTCACAAAACACATAAAGGTTGAGAACACCGAGACGACTCGCATTGGGTTTGCTGGGCGACTGGCGCGTTTACCCACACCAGCACCGGCGGAAACACGCCGCACGCTAGGCGGCGCCAGCATAATTCAAAATGGCAGCTCCCTGGAGCCTTTCTTGCAAATGTCTATAAGAGTTGTATATTTAGAATTTCTGTAACCTAGCTGTGCTCCCATCACTGCTGCTTGGTCTTGGGGGGCGCTGGACTTTGTCAAGCTGCGAGTACGCAGCTTTTTTCCAGCCCCCTAGTCCCAAATTTAATTGTTTGTGACTTAATAAACTGATTGATTGATTGATTGATTGATCTTCACATCAATCATCTCCTACCTCCGGTCCTTCGTGATTGGGCGGTACGTCTAATCCGCCAGCATCATCACTACCCCTCTCCCACTTCCCCTTCCCCCATGCCACATGAGGTTCCATAGACCAGAGGCATGGAAATTAAATAAACGTTTCAATCAATCAATCAATCAGAGCCCACCCCCCCCTCCCCCCGGGCCCGGGCCATGATCCTTACCGAGACGCTGTTTACTTGCCATGTAACGAGCTTCTAGTAGTGGCTAGTGTGCCTTCATGTGCGCTTCGCATAGAGTGATGCCAACTGCCTGTTTCCCTTTCCTACACCCTCTTCCACCGCCATTTTGTTCCTCTCATTGTTTCCCCGTGGCCGGAAAGTGGCATTTGTGTCCACCGGTCCTCCCTTCGAGGGGGAAAATGCTAATCCTCCCTCCGTGGGTTCCACAACGCTGCTCCGAACTTGTGAGATGAGGTGCTTGTTTCCGGGAGGGTTATAAGCCCCCCAGATTATCGCCGAGAACCAAAATGGCTGCTGGTTTGTCGGCGAGTGGTATTAGAAAGGGTGGCATCACCCTAGCAAAGCGCACATGAAGGCTCCCTAGTAGTGGCAGGTAAACAAAACAAAGCCCACGCTGCTTCTATTGAGAAAATGCACGGGAAATGGAATCCCAGCGTGCTTTCGTTAGCTTCAATTCCCAGTTCTGGCAAAAAGGTAACGCGCAGCATCCCCCCCCCCCCCCCCCCCCCCCCGGGAAAATGGAAAGTCTAAGCCGCTGCCTGAGCGCGTGCTGACGGCAAGCTTCCGCAGTCCTTTTGGAGCGTGCATTTAGCACCATCAAGGCTGCCAGTCTTAGCAGGGTATTAATGTGAGCTCGTTCTGAGCATGCACTCTAAACATCGTCCTCAAATATGGCGTCCAGTAAATACCTCCTATAGAAATGAGCTTGTGATATGAAAATGTTTACTTCTCGCCCTCCTTAACTTGGGTTGTAATGGCGTCAAGCGAATCGAAAAGGTGAAAGAAGACCGTTGGCGCTCGAACCTCGTGGAAAATCGCACGCGATCGCTGCTGCACTGCATCCCGTTTGGAACGAAACCTCCGAGGAGCCCAGTGCCGGGACCGCAAGATGGACGGCTGCATCCTGGAGAAGGACTTCCTGGTGGAGAAGCTGCTGGCGTACCTGGACACCGAGGAGCTGTTCACCTGCTGCGAAGTGAACAAGCTCTGGCAAGGGGTGGCGCTGTCGCTGCTGCGCAAGAAGCTCATCTCCGTGTCTGTCTGCTGCGCCCCCGTGAGCATGCGTCGCCACCTGGCTTTTAATATCCGCCTTTTTTTCGGAAATCGCTGTTCCTTTGGGCAGAGAACGCGCGTGGGCATTACGAATGCTGGCACGAGCTTGAAGGTCTGTCATGGTCACAGTGCGAACTGGGTTTACGCACTGGAACCATGGTTTCAAGAAAGGTGGTATCGAGTTCGAATCGAATAGTGACGAATAATCCAAAAGTTCGAATGTCGAATCGAATACGAGTGCTCTGAAAATTTTATTCGCAATGTTCAGAAGTCTCAAATAGTCCGCTTAGATGAGTAAAAAACACTACCGGTCTATTTTCCTGCAGGCCACGCGGAACGAAGATAGGTAAGCGCGAATAGAAACGGTGTTAGTGAACACACGTAAACGACAAACTTATGACACAGCTGACGAGTGTGTCCTCCGATTTACGTTTGGTGGACGCACAGCATGCTGAGTGAACGGATCGGTCCATTCCTCTTGCGCAGTCTTGTACACGTTATTAAAACATGTGTTCGAACAAAAATGAAACATCTTCTATAAGCGCCACAAAGAGCAAACTTATTCTTCCTGCGTTAATTCTTCCCGTTAGCTTAGTCGGATATTGAGTTTCTCAATGTTGCAAGCAGGGCCGACCACAAGCACGAAAGCTCGAGGTGGCTGCTTCGAAGTGTTCTTCCGCAGAACGAGCGCTCGGGTTTGAAATGCATGTCTCAAATCCAGGAGCGCGGGCTACCTCGCGCTTGTAGCGTGGGCAAACGAGCTATTTCGACAGAAATGGTTCGTTTTCCGGACTTCGGTCAATAATTTGTGGAAGTTGCCCTCTGACAGTTTTGAAGTAAAGAGCATAAAGCGCGAAACACATGTACGACGAAACCTTCCGATCCGACGCGCGGATTGCCGGAATGACCTTGGGGGGCGAGGGTTTTCGTAGCATCGGAGAGCGTTGAAAACCCTCGCCTCCGACCGTCGTATTGCCTGATCGGACGTCGTTTCTGAAATTCGTCAGCTTACTCCCAGTCTTCAGGGTCACACCTGGTCGCACTCCTAGTGACGTAATTCGGGGTGCTCTGTAGGTTCCCGTATGCTCTCTCGGAGGACGCTTCTTCTCCCTCTCTCTGCTGACAGTAGGGAGTTTTAGTACACCGTGTTTCCCCCTCCGCTAGCCCTCCGATACGAAGAAACCGCCACTGCGCCTGCGCGCCGATGGCCTTGGCTGTAGAGTTCCGGGTAGCGGCCGGAGGGGCCTAGCGGAGCTTGAAACACAGTCTACTAAAACTCGCTAGTAGCAGGCGTTATGCTGCAGCTTAGAGCCGAGCGAGGTCACGTAATCTTCTCGCCTCGTGGTTCCTTCGGCTGCCACTCGCGGCTGTAGGTGGGGCAAAAAGCTCTACTTTTGCTTTCCGAATATGCTGCGGAATCGCGACATTTTTTTTTAATGAAGGAGATGTTCTGTTTATCTTCCGGAACACGATGAACAACGTAAAAATGGCGAGATGCAAATTCTTTTCATCTTAAAATCGTTGCACCCCCCCCCCCCCCCCCACACACACACACACACTTTAAGACTTCTGAATGCAGACACGGTTTAGATCCAACACAGACTTGTGAGGGCTATTGCACCATGTGATCGACGTTCCCGAATTATCTTGAACTTTCCCCAGGCACGCTGATACTTGTTATTTTCGAAAACTCGAATACTATATGAATTCGAAACTCGAATCGAATAATTCAGACAATCGTTATTCAAATCTATTTCGAAACTCAAATATCCGCACACCCCAAGGCGGATTGCTCACAATGCGCAACTTCATTTTTCTCTGCTCGGCGGTGGAACGCATTCTGAGCATGCGCATCAGCTTTCTACGGATATATCAGACGCCGCGCATGCATCCACGGCCTAGTGATTCTCCATTTTTTCCCCCGGTGTGATAACTTACACACGCTTGAAAAGTAGTGTTTACAATACAATTCATTTGGCAAGGTCCCCTCAAGCTAATCAGAGACACGGAGCGCAGCACGTGCCTCCTGGCTGCTTTCCGCAGGAGGAGCGCACTCTTTGGCTCACTGGAGCCCAGTGGCGTAGTTGCAGGGGCAGAGATTTCCATAAACACCTCCTGGGGGGGCGGGGTATTACACTGTTTTTGTTTTTCTGAAGGCACCCCCTTAATTCGCAACGACTCCTCTACTCTCCAATGCGCCCCCCCCCCCCCCGCCTCTTAAAAATTTAGACACCCCCTCTAATTTCAATTCCTGGGGAAACCCCTGGCCAAGGGGGAAATTTATGAAGCTTCAGACCCCCCCCCCCCCCCCCCCCGCAATCCAGCCGACCGTACAATATACGCATCCATTTTGACCTCCCCCCCCCCTCCCCTTCCACACCGCTCCAGTCATGGACATCAGATATCCCAAACACCAAACCCGAAAAAAAAAAAAAAAAATTCCTAGCTATGCTATTGGGTTACGGTCCCCATGGGAACTGTAGCTGCAGCCGCATGCCACTTTCCTCGGTCAGGGCCACCATCTTGGTGAGGCGTCAGAAACTTCCGTCATTTGGTATATGCCAGGTCAGTGAGAACATGTTTGATCAGTGAGAACTCGCGCTCAATCGGTGAGGAGTTTCAGCCGAACGCTGACGCGGCATTTGTGTCCGATCTGCCCCTCGCGCTGACCTCCATATGTGACGTAGAAAATGCAGCAGCTTTGTATCTTGGAGCTCGGGTTCCAACCTGTGCTCGCAAGGCACGGAACGAAGGCCGTCGGGTGCATCGTCAAACTTCAGCAAGCGGCTTCTGCAGTGCTCTGGTAGCCCGTGCCTGCACGTCCTCACTTGTGTTAGCAAGGGCCCGTCCACTGCACGTCGTAAAAGGTGTGAAAAGAAAACCAAAACACAAAAATAGAACCCCCCCCGCCCCCCCCCCCCCCCCCCAAAAAAAAAAAAAAAAAACATTTTGCTGTAGAATTTTTTAAGGAAAAGCGGACTCTCTTACACTTTCTTTCCTTCGAAAGTTATATGCCTTTTCACTGCGATGCCTCCACGGTGCCACGTCATTTCAGGAGTCTACCTCACCAGCACCGCGATCATAAACAATAAATAGCCGGCGAATGTTTCTTAAAAGTTTTCTTAAAGAATATTCTGATCCACATTTTGTTGAATAATTAGCGATGTGACGAAAATTGCAGAATTTTATAATGCTGGGAGCTACGCCCCATCTATCGAGTGAACACTTCATTTTATCATGGAACCAGAGGCACTCTTTCAGAGTACCCGCCCTGATCTAAAAGGGTCTTGGTTCACCTGACTTACTTACTTAGCAAGAGAAAGATAAGACTGCGCCTGCGCTGTGTCGCGATTCCTGCTGAAAAACATGTCGTCGGTGGTGATCATTGACGTGGTCGGCGTGATGGAAGTTCTTCGTTCCGCGTTGAGCGCCATCTTTATCTGAATTCCCGTCGCGTGCCGCGATGATAACCCAGCACGTCCTAGAAGGGAAGATCCATCTACTCGTGCGGCGATGTTGTGGCGGCACCCTCAAGACAGCAGAAACGCTCGTACCGTGGTCTTTGTTTCCTTCGACTACAGTGGTGCTTTCTTAGCATTTCTATCCTCGAGCATCGCCCGGATTTATTCTTAATGCGAAAGCATTGAGTATCCTACGGTGCGAGCCGACGTCATCAGCTTTGAAGCTGCGCCAAACGGCACCTTAAATCCTTTCTCCAAGTGAAGCCAGCTCCCAGTTAGAAGATAAAAGAGATGCAGTCATAAACCAAAATGGGGTAAGTTCAAAAATTATAAAATGTACACAGAGACAGTAGCAGAGAAAGGCTTAACCTTTCAAGATGATGAGAGTTCTCTTAGAAGATGGAATAAGTTCATTGACATATGGACATTATTTGCTAAAAGGCCGAAGTTTGTCTAATATAATATACTGAGTGTGATGTTTTCACCCTTTGTCTTAAAAGAAATTTGATCATTATTAACAAAGAGGCTTGTAAACGATAATTCAATATATTTGCTGGATTGGCTTAATATATCTTGCTGTAACCAACAAACTACCAACTTATCAAACAAATTCGAATTCTGTCTTTTTTTTTTTTTTTTTTGTCTTTCGGAAATACAGGTTTGGTGTGATATAAACCATGTTGTTTAAATCCTATATCTTTGCCAACGAGATCCCCCTCAATTGGTTCAAAACGCATTTTTTTAGAGGTTGGCTAAAATTTATCTTTTATACTATACACCTGTTTCATGGTTTTCTTTTCATTTTTCGTGACTTTCTTTTAATTTCTTAAATTTATTTTCAATGCCTTTTTAAGTTGTTCATGGTTTTCTTTTAAGTCCTTATATTTTCATTGTTAATCTTATTTTAATTTTACAAGGAGATAAGATTAGCAACATCAAGGTTTTAAATGAGTTGCTTAACATTTACCAACTTTTTTCTCTTTTATATTATAATTCCCCTGATCATCTAATTGAAATATAATCCCCGGATCTCCTCTAATTCCTGTAATTATATTTATGTTGTGTTAAGGGGTGTGAATACTTTGAAATTCATCTAATGCAAATTTATTTTTAAATGTTGTCATATTCCTATCATCTTTAAATCCAAACAAATTGAAATAGTCACAATTGCTCTTTAATACCAGTGAAATACTATGTAAATCATGAGCTATAAATATGATCGAGCAATTCTTCTTTCTTGACATTGTAAACAAATCTGAATCTTTTTCCCGAAATGTTTTATCTCCAGTATTTCCGAAATTATCAATAACTATCCAAATCATTAACTTCTATTATATTGTTACGAATGACAAATTATGAGGCGGCGAATAACTGAAGAAACTGAACGTTTAATGGGGCGGACTTTTGCCCAAAACAATAGAGAAGTAGGTTAGCATCGCAGGCACGATGTCGGCGAAACTGCGGCTCGCCACGCGGAGACCCTTATAGACGCGTTGGCTTCTGGCATAATCGGCGTAGAAGGTTCGACGCTTAGAACATTTGACACCTCGAACAAGCAACAGGGTTCTCGAATTTACCAGCACATCAATCTGAAAGAATAAATAAAAGACGCGTAACCCCCACGAATCGAACCCTGGGCCTCCACTCGAAAGTCTAGCGCGGTAACCACTCAGCCACGCATATGCGCTCGCTCGCCGAGGCGAGTGACCATATTTTTCATTATCAGTAAAGAAAGCTACTTCTTCATCTGCATTTGCACTCAACTTATGAATAATCTGAAGGAATTCATATTTCTGTTCACTTAACATTTTGCATACACATACAGCCTGTTGTAAATAGTCCAATCGTAAATTAAAAAAAAAAAAAAACATAATTTGTTTTGCCAGAATTACGTGGACCATATGCTATATTTATAAATAGCCATACTAGTACATTCCCATTGATATATTTGGTTGTGATATAAACTCTTAATAGTCTTTCATTTAGTATAGGGAAATATTTTAAGTCTACTTAAAATGATTCGTCTAGAAAAGATGTGGCTATATAAATGGATCCAGTAAGGTATGTCAACATGTTAAGGGACATTATAAAGAATGAGAAAGCCATTAAAGATCGAGTGATACATAATAACGAAGCGAAGGAATCATTAAGAAATGATATGGAATTAGTCTTAGAGACTGCTACAAAAAACTTAAATATCAGACAGACGATAAAAGATCAGCATGCAAAGACATTTGACTTTGCACAATGATTAGACAAGTCGAGTTTACCAGCCACTACTCACAAAGCAAATACCTCCGACTTAAATAACAATGTCAACCATTTATGAGCAGACGTTTCATCTCCCATGCGGGAGACATCATCAGTGCAGCCTAGGAACAACCTCACTAGCTACAGCAACCAAACGCTTGCTTTGTCCTTCTCTTCTTCCGTAATGTTGGTTGCTGGTAGCTAGTCGGGTTGTTTCTAGGCTGCACTGATGATGTCTCCCGCATGGGAGACTAAACGTAATAAATGTTGACATTGTTATATAAGTCGGAGGTATTTGCTTTGTAACCATGAATCCCGGCTTTCGAAACATTTTTGCAGCCATTACTGCATCCACTCTAGTAAATCGTAATCTTGATCTAGAGTTAAAAGAAATCAATGAAATTTTTGGTCGGGATTTTTATAGAGAACTTGAACTGCCTCGTTTAGAAGATATCTTCAATGAATATCCAGATAATGTGTATTAACTTGCAGAAAAAATTAGGTGAACATACAAGTCTATCAAAATCATAAGTAAAAAAAACTAAGCAGGGAAATTAAAAAAAAAACTGTTGATGAACTGGAAAAGATTGGTTAGAAGTACAATATGTTGTGATGGAAAAATAGAATTTCTTAGAAAATACGAAGATGGACTGATAAACATAATAGGTAATGAGGGAAAAATCGTTAGAAATGGTATTCATACAAGTGTCTATGATCTTATAAAATAACTATATGTTAATATTGAACATAAAAGCGGTGGAAGTATTCCTGAGGAACTTGTAAATTATTCATGTTCTAAAATAAATATTTTATATAAGATTAAAAAATTAATAAGACCAGCGTAGACGATTATATGATAAAACATTTCTGTCTAATAAATGAAGGATATTCTAATTAATAAAAATTTACAAATGGTGAAAGTTGTGTAACATTTCACGAGATACAGAAGTTAGATCCAAAAAGAAAATACTTTATTGCAATGAAAGAAAGAGCGATCCCTTACACATGGCATAATAAATCTGCAAAATTCAAAAATAATATTTGACTGTACATTTAAGATACAGGGGAAGCAAAACATAGAACCATTGACGATGGTAATAATGATTGTGATTCTCTGAATTATCAAATGGTTAAATACTTTAAAATGCCTAAAGAGGATATTCCAATTTTATTTGCAGTACAAACAGGTAATACTAATAGTGTATCAATGACCCCAAAGAAAGGATGGAAAGTGTATTTTGGAAAAGACATTAATTTGAGAAAAATACTTGGAATCGAACAATCACTAGATGGAAATGAAAAGGAAGAAACAAGTAATCGGGGATTTTTCAACAAATGTTGAAAGAGATGTCAGGACAACATTTATTCATTGTAGTTTAGTCAAAGATGCTTCTTCAGATGATAATGAAATTATGATGAAAAATTATTTACTTTACACATTTCCACCAAACAAAGAACCCAATTCATGGCTAGTATTCAGTCCAAACCCATTGAAGTTTGTGATATAGTATAGTGAGATCATGGAGTTTTCTTTAAGAATTACAGATCAAAAAATAGCCAAATTGATTTTAACAAAGAAAAATGTTTTATTACGTTAGATATTTTTTTATGAACCTGTGTACAAATTTTCTATAATGAATGGTTTCACTTACGAATTCTCGTCAACACTTTCGTAAGCATTCAATTAATGTCTATTTTGGAATGCAATAAAATTTATTTTTAACGAATTCATTACAACTCCATGCAAGGCTTTTATAGCATCATCTGGTAAGTCATTTTTTCATCGAGCGAAACCTAAAATGGTTTCATTTGCTAAAGATACATTTGCAGAGGTTAAACCGAAATCACGAAATGCAGCATTCAAACTAGTTGAAAAATGCCTTAAATAATCCAAAACAAAACAAAGCTAAAGAAATTTACGGCTTCGAAGAACAGGTTATTCCAATAGTAAAATAGGATGTACAAAAACATATGAACGTTTACGTGGAGGGAGTTACTAATAAACAAAGGAATGGGCAAACAATCGAAAGTTTTTTCCAACTGATGAACGTCATGCCTTTGAAACTGTTAGAAATTGAAATGACACTACAAAATCTCAAAACGAAGGAGAACTCTTGTGTTCGAATAGCAGGGAAGCCCTTAGGTTTTCCAAAAGTGTAGTTTAATGCACACTAAAAATTGTTAAAAGTGATGACTCGAATCTCACTGATGCTGATATTGTTACATTTGTTTATAATATTGGCGCGAATGTATTTTTAGAAATTAGAAGTGTTAATGATAATGTAATCTAATAATCTTTTTTTTCTTCCTGGAACCAGCTTTCAACGATCGAAAAATTGATCACCCACTCAGATGATTTTTCAAGGTCTACAGTCACGTCCGAGTTTTGGTATCCAGATACGTCTGAAACCCATGAACTAAACAATTATAAAGTCATCGTAGAGGCCCAGAAGACTGTTAGTGGTGTTGAAAAAACCAAGAGATAACAAATATGATTTGCCAAGAGATATGAAGTCACCAAAAACTCAAAGATTCTAGAAGTGTCCGTTAAGATCAAAGATCTAAATAGTTTTCTTTTTAAAATTGATAAAATATACCAATAAATTACATTTAAGCTAACTCTAAGTAAAAATAATTACACAGACACTTTAATTAACACTGGGGAAAATTACAAAGTTCTACTTGACAGTCTTTCGCGGAAGATTCCAAACAACACCAAATTTGGAAACTCGAGTCCTCTTAACCGAACAATTAAAGTGTAATGTGATTGTATCATACGATTGGAAAAGTTTTAAAACCACTATAACAATTGAATTTAATAATGTACAGCACATCATAGATTTTCCAGAAATGTTATATAAACCAAAATGTATTTATATTTTTTCAAAACATTTCTAGAATCAATTCAACTGGAAACAACATATGTTTTGATAATTTAAACTTGGAAACTATAACTGTAGAAATAATTCTTTCATAGATTATTTCCAATTCATCGTGACTTCACACCAAGCAATCGTAGTACCGGGACAGTTGTAACAAAGCGAACATTTGCAAGTCTCTATCCAATATTCTGTTTTGATGTTACAAATATGCCGACGAATGCATTTGAAAACGCTCACAGATCTCTCATGTGGGTACATACTCCGAAGTGCCCTGGCTACAGGTACATAATGTATGTGAAGTACAAGTGTGATAGAAAACTTTATGTAAGTCTATCTGATCAAAAAATTGAAAGAATAAAACAGAAAGGACGAGGACGGGACCAGGACATCTTTCAAAGTAATCTTTGAAAGATGTCCTGGTCCCGTCCTCGTCCTCTCTGTTTTATTCTTTCAAGTTTTGTATCTATTAACCAACACGCTCGTTTTCAATTGTATTTATCTGATAGTGAAATGATGTTTACCGAAATATAATATTTCTTTCTTATATAATGGTATATTCTATACACTCCGTGCGGGAACTATAGGGGGCGCTTTGAAGAACGCGCGCAGCGCCGCTAGCGGAGGAGCTGGCGTTCGACTGTGAGGCGCGTTCAGCAGCCTGCGGCGCCTTTTCGCATGCCAAGCTGTGGCGGCGGAAGCGCGCACGGACGAAACTTTTGCTTTTTGAGCCGATACGTTGAGGGTGACGTTGCATGAGTGCTGGGGCAGAAGGGCATTTAGCTGTTCTCTACTTATATATTGAGTTTGAGTCGTAATTAGGGGTAATTTCTGTAGTTGCGGCCGAAAAAGGAGTTGGAGTAATTTTCCGAAAAACAAGACGGCCGCCACCTTAATTGCTCTGAGTGGGAAATTTATTTCGCTCGTCGCTGTAAACCTAGGACTGCTGGAACGATGATATTTGGAGGCGAGTGAGAGGTTCACTAAGTTTGTGCACGAAGAGAGCCAAGTTTCTTTAAGACAGCAGGTGTGACAGTTATGTTTCTAACGAATAAAGAAATAAAGCTGTACGGGATATCCAATATTGGACCCAAAATGTTGTGTTATAGCGGGCTGTGCAAAGTGCAGATTTGGGCGCTAATGTGCTTGGACTTGACAGTAACATGACACAGCACTTATTATACAAAAAAAAGGTGGCATAGGGAAACCAGGTGAAAATTTGGTTTGGGCGGCGTAACTCAATGGGAACCGGTTTTGATCATGAAAAGGCTGTCAAGAGAATACCACTGGTCGGGAGAGGTGGAGTCTTTAGAGGTAGGAAGGGACTAGTGGACTGTACGTCCAATTGAAACAACTTTACGAAAGGTGGTTCCAAAGCCGAGAAAACAAAGTTGTCGGCCAACACACGGTTTGGCCGCCGAGGGCTTTTGCGGTCAGCTGTTGTGTAATAACCTGTTGTGCAAGGTGCTGATTTTCGGCGCACAGGTACTTTGACATGACCGTCACTTGGCACAACACTTAATATAACAAAAAGAGTTGGCATCGCGAAACCAGGTGGAAATTTAGTTTGGGCGGCGTAACTAAATGGGAACTGGCTTTGACCGTCAAAGGCTGTCAGATAATACCACTCATCGTGGGAGGTGCACATTTTACAGGTAGGAAGGGACCAGTGGACGGTACTTCCAGTTCGAACCACTTTGCGATAGGTGGCTCTAAAGCCGAGAGAAAAAAAAATGTTGTCTACAGAACTCGGAGTGTCAGCGTTTCCACATCCAAAAGGAGGCTGGTCAAGAAAGAAAGCACACCACATAAACTTCTATACTCAAACGTCGATTCTCCAGTGATTCCGAGTTTCATTGTTGTTTTCTTTAGATTTATATTTGTCACTTTTTTTACCTTTCGAATCTTTCTTCATGAAGTACAGATTGCGTGCCATACTTGTCCGGAAATATCATCGACACGTACGATGGGGACGAAACTTCTTTGGAGGGCATTCCTCCAACGAAATTGGCAATGCATACCTGCGAGTGTGGGTTCGTCCTATCGGCGCTGACACATGTAGGCGTTACTGGTACGAAAACAAACGCAGAGCGCAAAGCGGCAGTGTAGAATATGTCAGCCGTGCCGACACAGTGGCAGACATGATCGGGAGACCAAATTTCTCACGTCGTACGGCACGGGTCCATCGTTGTCGCTGTCCCACAAAACATCGGCGAGGTGAAAAACTGTGAAACTTTGTCTCCACGAGATACGACGCATAACTATTGAAGCACTTAAAATGACGCAGCACAGGCAGCACGTCATGCTGTGAACCCAGCGCAACCGCACCACTCCGACTTCAATGCGTACCAACGTACGCGGCGTGGTTTCGGTTTCGTTTTCTCTGGGGTTCTCGCTGCCTACCTTCGGTACCGGCCGCGCGGCGGCGCGCCAGTCGCGTCGCACGGAGTGTATACACATTGTGCACCTATCAGAAAGTCAACAAAAGAAGCTTCAATCAATCAATCAAGCTTTATTGTGTTCCCCAATCAGATTTAAGGGTCTTTTTTATGGTTAAACTTGACCTAATAAAACAGCACTGAAGTAAACAAACTACACGGCAATCCTGACCGCTATACTATTCTTGAACTTTTTAAAAGGCATAAAAAAGTCCACGTGAGGGTTAAAAAATTTGTGCGTGAGAATCATTCGTGTCAGCAAAGGACTGGACTCTAGATAAGAGGGGTAAAAAAAAAAAGGAGTAGACCTATTTTGTCGCTGGGGGACATGAATTGAAATCCTACTTAATATCATTGGAGAATCAAAAACAGAATTGAACAACTTACATAAAAACACCATGTCGCGAACTAGTCGCCTAGTTGAAAGAGGTGAAAGACCAAGAGTGCCCAAAAGAACCACATAATCATACAAAAACACTCCGTCCAATGCGGCGATCGTAGACAATTCTCACAAGTCGTCTCTGTATGCACTCCAACCTGAGCGCCCAAAGAATTCCATACCGTAGAACAAAAGTCTAACCAATAGAACCAGAGCCCGAAAAAGGTTCAGTATGCAGGTGTAATTCTGGAAGTCACGGGTAATGCGTGCATTTATGTTTAGGATGCGCTAGGAATCATTAATATCCTTTGAAACATGATAGTTAAAGTTCAGGAGGGAATCGACCAATAGGTGGTATTCACTGGGCCTGCAGGTTCCATTTTGCCAGGGAGCGCCACCGTCGGTCCGCCATCTTCGGGGTCACGGTTTGACTGGCTTGGGTGCGCGGTCGTACGTTGGTAGTGTGTACTAATATCATATAGTTGAAGAAGTTTGTACAAAAGAGAGAAAAAGGTTTATCTCGGGGGCGGGCCGTTTTACTTTCCTTGTTGCCGCCGAGTGCCGTGTGTAAAGCCTGAACCGCACGTAAGCAATTTGGCGAGCGACGGGACGAGACGAGCGACGGCGACAGCGACGACGACCCGCTTCGCTGCCGCTCGGTCACTCGCGCGACGAGGCAAACCGCATGAAAACGACGGGAGCAAGCGACCAAGGTGATTAGCGACGTTTTCTAGAAATCCAAAAAACCGAGCGACGCGACGACCGACCGTGAGAAATCTCCGTCGTTCGTCGCCGACTCCCGTCGCTGTCGCCCTCGCTCGCTAAATCGCTTACATGCGGTTCACCCTTCTCTATCGCTCGTTGCCAAGCTCAATTTTGGGATTTCTAGAAAACTTAGCGCTCATTGCTTTGGTCGTGTGCTCCCGTCGCTTTAATGCGGTTTGTCTCGTCGCGCGAGTGACCGAGCGGCAGCGAAGCGGCAGCGAAGCGGGTCGCCGTCGCTTGTCTCGCCGCTCGCCAAATCGCTTACATGCGGTTTTTAAATCGCTTGGGCAAATAAAAATGCGCCGGATTTTTTATAAACTGCGCACAGTGTGAGCCGCACGGTATGTTTCTGCACAAGTGCGAACACCGAAGGCACGACGTATGTACGACACAGAGGCGCAAAACAAAACAAAAAGTAATCACACCGTGCTGCAGAAGCACAAAAGCAGAACAATCAGTTCTTGCAAGAGCTACCGCCGTGGGCACAACGCGCGACATGGAGCGCTTCATGGAGCCGAGGGAGCAACGCGGCCGCGGTGAACGAGCCCGATGGCGACAAGAACGAACTGAAACACACAAAAAAATACTCTTACGGCGCTTCGAAAGCACCAAAGTATAAGAATAACCCCTAGTTTCGGCCGAAAAGACTCTTTAAAGCTGTAAAATGCCGCTAAACCACGCTCAAAAGGTCCGGCCAGACGACACCCGCGATAGAAAGAGACCTCGAAGATGGCGACCGTGGTGGGCGATGCCAGCGAACCTAGCGAGTGACATCAAGTGAATGTAACCTATATGCCAAGGCCAGTGTGTAGTTTCCCGTGACCTTCGGGAAGTGCGCAGCGATGCGATGTGGAGTCACGTTCACCGTACAGTAATGGGATGGTTCGTCAGGTGATTTCATATGTCCCAAATGTGCAGGACTCGGAGCGGGTGCCGGCGGCCTCGAGCCTAGACAACCTGCACGTGTGCGTGGACCTCTTCTGCGCCAAGTTCTGCCGGTATCGCAACCTGGCGCGCATGGCGGGCATGCGCCCCACTCTGGTGTTCCTCTCGCACCACGCCGACCTCAACGAGGACAAGAGGGGTAAGTACATGGGCCGTTCCGCGGATATGCCCAGCTACTGACACCAACAACAATTACGTGGAGCAGGTAACGTTTCACTGCTCGAAAGGTTACCAGCAACATTTATATCCAAAATCCTGTCAAGCGTTCGTTTAAGTTCGTCTAGGATACATTAAACAGTCGTTTCGGAGTGTGAACAACTTGAAGTTTTCGTAGACCATTTTCCCTACTCTGCTACGCTTTTCACAACGCCGCTTGTGCGCATATGCGCCGCCTTGACTGCAGAGTTCCGGATCTCGTAGGTTCCGGAGAGCGTTGCGGGACGGAAGAAACGATCTACGAAAATTCCCTATTAGGGATTTTACGTAGATGGTTTTCGAAGTCCCGCTAGGGTGGCTAGCCACCATAGTCCCGCAACGCTCTCCGCAACCTGCTACGATACCCGCCGGAAGTCTACAGTCAAAGCCATCGGCGCGCCGGTGCAGTAGCGGCTTCTTCGTTGCGGAGGGCATGGCAGTGGGGGAATCCGGTTTACGGAAACTCCCTATTAGGGATTTTTCGTAGATAGTTTTCTCTGCTCCGCCAGGCTCCCAGCAAGAAAGATGCCGCTGCGCACCGTTGGCCTTGACGGTAGAGTTTCGGATCGCGCAGCGGGTTGCGGAGAGCGCTGTGGGACGAAAGAAACGATCTACGAAAACTCCCTATTGTTCTTTGCTAGATTTGGCGGAAAAATCAATAAACAATAGAGAGTTTTTGTAGGCCGCGTTTTCCCCTCCGCTAAGCCCTCCGCAACGAAGAAGCCGCTAGTGCGCGTGCACGCCGGTGCCCTTGACTGCAGAGTTCCGGTATCATGGCGGGTGGCGGAGAGCGTTGCGGGACGGCGAAAACGATCTACGAAAACTCCCTATTGATGTTCCGTGACCGGACGCGACGTCACCTGATGTTATTACGTGACAGCATCAAGTGACGTCACTCTACGACTACTCGGTCACGTGATGTGGCAAACCAGATTCACCGCTAAATTTAGCGAGCAAATGCACGGACGAACGGACCGACAGATTTCTGGGACTAGTTCAAAGGAAGCTTTTGCCGCCTCTTTCCACTTTCGCAGAGCAAACGCTAGAGGGGGGGGGGGGGGGGGGGGTGGCCTCCTCTCCAGCGTTCGCTCCGCTAAAGTGGAAAGGGGTGAGTGCATTCATCAATACTGTCGTTGGGTGCTTGGTCGATATGGTAAAGCTCAGGTGCACATAATGTGAGGTACAGAATTCTGTTATGATTGGTACTGTACAGTACAATACTAGCGCTTGTCCTGTTTACCTCTTGTCCTTGTATTTTTGGTGCTATTTTATTTGTTTAACTACGATTGGTACATTTATATTTATAACCAATAGTGTTAGATTAACAGGAAGCGTTTCTTCGCTAAATTTAGCGGGAAACTACGTGTTACACTTTCGCTCTACACTTTGGGAGGACTGCTTATGACGCCCTTTAGTAACTGGCAGGATGGAAACGGCAGTGCGATCTTTTTCTGGTGCACGGCCTCCAGCAGCCCCAGCACGCATTCGCTGCCTTCCATCGTACTCTGGCTGCGTGTGCACGCTCGAGGGTCACGAGACACCGCCGAGAAAATGAGGGAGAGGAGGAGAGGAAAGCGCGAGTTCACGTCAGAACGCCGAGCTCTGTTGGAAGGGTTAGTGGCTGGACGTAACGCTAGGTGCCTTTGTCTCCACTGCACTTCGGTTTCGCTTTCGACCCTGTTCGACGAGTGCAGTGGAGACAAAGGTCGCTAGCTTTGCGTCTACCCACTAATATCCTTCGAAGCAGAGCTCGGCTTTCTGACGTCCCCTCGTTTCCTCCTCTCCCTCAATTTCCCGGCGCATAAAGATTATTGACCAACAACCGGCTTCGACGTGACGCCGCTGCGGTGGCTGGTGTCGACGCATGCGCAGAGACGCCTCACCTCACGCGGTTTCTGCGCACGCGCGGTGTAATGATGTGGGCAAACGCGGGCGGGCTTGTAAACAGCGCGCGCTTGGACAACTGGAGGACCTCCCTGGCGTTCTATGAATAGCCGGACAAGCTACTCCCATAAAACCCTCCACACTGTCCGCTTCGGTAGAACGAACGCTGGAGAGAAGACGTGGAGAAAACGAAACCACGCGAGCAGACAAGCTTTAAAGGAGGGGCTTGTCCTGAAATTTTTAGCCTGCAACAGACTATATAGCCAAAAACTCATTCTGCGTACAACGAGTCCGGGGATCTACCTAAGATCGTCTTCCCCACGTCTCGTCAGTGGTCGAGTCCCTCCGCGACCTCCTGCCGGCCGACTCCGTGATCATCTACTTCAAGCTGGAGCTGATTCGTCCGCTGGACTGCACCGAGGACGTGACCCACGAGGGCATCTTCGGCGAGTTCCTCTTCCGTGCCGACGCGGCCCCGGAGGCCCTGCGGTCGGGCGAAGCGGCCCGGCAGTTCCCGGCGTCCACGGACGGCGGCGCTGTTTTCCACAACGTGCTGCCAGGCGTGCTCATGTTCCAGGCGCTGCACGTGACCGAGGCCGGCCTGGAGGGACACGCCGTCACCTCTTACTTTACCGAGGCCTCCACCAAGCGCACCATTCAGGCAAGCGCGCTAGACGAGAGTATCTGCAGTATTCATTTCGCACCACCAATTTGTTTTTTCGCTCGGCAAGAACAAGCAGGAATGACCACCACTATGGCGCTGTGACTTCGCGTGGAATCGGCTATAGTTCATCCTTCCGTAAAGGTCCGTTTTCTCTCAGCCCTTTGAGCGTATTGTTTCTCTGTTAGTGCGTAAAGGTCCTATAAATGTAGGGGTCATAAGATTGGGTCATGGGTCGAGGTTGTCTGGATTGGGTTTCCGTGGGCGCGCTCGTGGGCGAGCTCGCGACATTCCCCTTTATGGTCTACCGTGGTGTTGGGATGGCAATATGTTTTCTCCGAAGTTGCGTATGGCTCCCTAGCTGGCTGGCTGTTCTAGCTGTGATATCTCGATGCCTCGAGGTGCCGTAAAGAGAGCCACTCGCGTGCCTTTCTCGCGAGTGTCCGCGGCCATGCCCCTCTTTGCCGACGTTGCCCTCTGCCTGCACGCAGGTAACGTCGGCGGCGCTGTTCTGCACGATGCACAGCGCGCGTCTGATGCCTTTCATGCGGTCCCTGCGCGATAGCTTCGGCACGACGGCCAACACGATCGCCGTGGCCTTCCCGCGCAACCAGGACGAGGCACTGCCCGAGCTGGAGGCCTTCGAGCGCTGCTTCCCGGACGTGCCGGCGCTCGCCAACCAGGCCACCGAGTTCAACGTGGACGGCCAGTACGCGCCGCTGGGGCGCCTCAAGCTCATCCTGTTGCTCATCAAGCTGCTCGAGTGACGGCTTTCTACATAGTCTCCCTTCTTCGCCGATCATCGCCCGAAAAATTATTAAAAATCCTCATACTCGAAACCCCGAGATACATTAACGACTCGCCAGAATATACTTTAGTTTCTTGCAATGGACCTTTGCCTAAAACACCTCGATGTGTTTAACTTGCAAGTAGCGTCGAATCCGCCGAAGCACGTGGCCCGTTCCTTGCGCATCTTTTGGAAGCATATGTCGGCGCAGCACTGAAATGAACGGAGCGAATAATGGCGCGGCACTCGCTCGAAGCACGTATCTCTCGCGTGTACCGAAAACAATGGCTGTCGGTACAAGGAAGAAACGCGAAGCGTAAATTTTGTGAAGAGACTAACTTTTACAGCGAAGCTGGTGAGAAGAATTTTGGGCGCCATATATATAACTGGAATTTTATAGGCCAATTATGATTTCATTTCGAGATAACATCGAATTTTAGCGGCTTTGGCTCCATTTAGGTTATTACCTCCAGCCGTTTAGCGGTTTGGTGAGACCGTATGAAAACACTGAGGAGCACTCAAATAACTTTTTTTTCGGCAAAATCAATTATTTATCTGTTTTCATCGCCCCCGTGAAAACTATGGAGGAAGAGATCAACCAAGTAGAAGCTTCTGAGAGCGCTGCTGCGCCTTCTCGAAAAAGAAAGCTTGAGCACAAGAGGAAATACAGCGATGTCTGAAGACACAGACTTACCATGACTAATATTTCGTGAAGAGCCGTGCACGAAATTGTACTTGGTGGTTTCATTTGAAATCGAACACGCTTGTCAAAGCATTTCTGCAAAAAAAAAAAAAAAAAAAAAAAACGCTTTTTGTTTTACAAATATATACTATGTATATATATTAAGTGGAGCAGGGTGAAAATTTGTTTTTAGAGCGCAGCTCTTAGGGGCCCGTTCCCGGCTTGAGCGGCGTCGCCGTCGCCGTCGCCGTCGGCGTAACCGCGCGGTGCATCATGGGAAATGTCCCATAATGCACCGCGCGAGTCCCCCACCGGGGTCACGTGACCTTGTGGGGGGTCACGTGACCCCCCCCCCGAGGTCACGTGACCCCCCGAAGTCACGTGACTCCCCTGAGGTCACGTGACCCCCTCCTCGAGGTCACGTGACCCCCTCCTCGAGGTCACGTGACCCCCTCCTCGAGGTCACGTGACCCCCCGAGGTCACGTGACCCCCGCCGATGTCGCGTGACCCCCCGATGACGTCATCATCACTGATGACGTCACCGGCATCCACATCGTCATCGGCATCATCACTGATGACGTCACCGGCATCGACATCGTCATCGTCACTGATGACGTCACCGGCATCTGCATCGTCATCGTCATCATCACTGATGACGTCACCAGCATCCACATCGTCATCGTCATCATCACTGATGACGTCACCGGCATCCACATCGTCATCATCACTGATGACGTCACCGGCATCCACATCGTCATCGTCATCATCACTGATGACGTCACCGGCATCCACATCGTCATCATCACTGATGACGTCACCGGCATCCGCATCGTCATCGTCATCATCACTGATGACGTCACCGGCATCCACATCGTCATCGTCATCATCACTGATGACGTCACCGGCATCCACATCGTCATCGTCATCATCACTGATGACGTCACCGGCATCCACATCGTCATCGTCATCATCACTGATGACGTCACCGGCATCCACATCGTCATCGTCATCATCACTGATGACGTCACCGGCATCCGCATCGTCATCACTGATGACGTTACCGACATCCGCATCGTCATCGTCATCATCACTGATGACGTCATCAGTGACGTCACTGATGACGTCACCGACATTCGCATCGTCATCATCACTGATGACGTCATCAGCGACGTCACTGATGACGTCACCGACATTCGCATCGTCATCGTCATCATCACTGGTGAAGTCATCAGTGACGTCACTAATGACGTCATCGGTACCCGCATCGCCATCGTCACTGATGACGTCATCAGTGACGTCAGTGATGACATCGGCATTGGGGGTCACGTGACCCCCAAGGTCCATGACCCCCTCCCTGGTTAGTTTAACCCCCCCCCCCCAGTGCCCTTCCCTCCTCCTCCTCCTCAAGAGCTGCGCTCTAATTCGGCGTTACAGGGAGTTGTAAGCGGCTTTCATTTTTTTACTCCGTGATTTTTCTACTCAGTTCTGTACACTTGTATGAATACAGAAAGCATACAAAACTCAACAGAGAGGGTAAAAGAGGAAAAAATGCTCTCCCCCTCTCACCCTGCATGTCGTCCACTCCGCCGAGTGGGCTGTAGCTTGCGTCCGGCTGGCGTGCAAACTCTGTTTAAAATCGCGTCATTTTGGGACTTTCAAGCGCAGATGCGCAGATTTTGGTATGCCAGTTGTCGTGTAATATTATGCTAGATAAAAAGACTCACGGGGTCCAATTGCGCTGTTACCTGCATGCAAAAAAAAAAAAAAAAAAAATAGGGAAAACTGTGTCAGATTGTCCAGTCTCTTTGGCTAAAAGTAAATCCGGTTGCTGCACCTTTTTTACTATACAAACTTCGTACTAGTGTAGGCCTTTAGCGACCATGAGTGGAAGTCTGAAATAATAAATAAAACGTTCTCTCCTGTCGCATTACACGCAGTAGTTGAAAGTAGTACTGCCGGCTGACTAAACTGCTATTTAAGTAACGGATAAAAGATATGCTAGTTGATCATTTAGCAAAATAGAACAACAGAGAGCTATAGGCTGATTTTGGAGTAGCCACAACTCTTCTAAGAACGCGAACCACTTCACAACGGCAGCCACGAGCGAAAGTTCGATGTTCGGTAGAGCCCGCCGATACAGCCCAAAGATGGACAACGGCAACCTCCCGGTTTGTCGTCTGCTAGCGGAGTTGGGCGCGTGCCCTCTCCCTCGTTTTACCCCGCCGAACCCGCTGAACTTCCCGGATGTGTGGAGAGGGCGCTGCGGTCGAACAAAATGGTGCCGCCCAGAGAGCGCTAAATTGAATGGTCCGACTATTTTCAGCTAAAAAAAAAAACAAAAAAAAAACTTTAGTTTTTTTTTTAAATTGAGGTAAAAATGTTAAACATCGCCTCTTTGACAATTCGGTGGCATATTCAGAGCCTTGGGACTCATGAGGTATTATATTGTCGCTTACCAAAGACTATGCGGGTATAGTCCTATACGTGGCGCTCAGTGGCGTACCAACTTGTTTTTGAGTGTGTGTGTGTGTGGGGCGGGCAAACAAGACCCCCCCCCCCCCCCCCCCCCCGGGCAGTGCCCTTGGTATTCCTTGGGCGCCACCGGCCAGTGTTTGCCCTGCCCAGTGGCGGCTTGGGGGGGGGGGGGGGGGGGCGGGGCAAAGCACATGCCTTGCCCCCCCACTCTGAGAACTGGAGAAGCAAGCGCCCCCTTGCCCCCCCCCCTCCCCCCCGCTTGGTACGCCCATGCATATGCTATCGACGGGCGTAATTAAGTTTAGCTTATCTTATTTTCACGTAATATTTTATATAAAATCTGAAATTTCGTACAAAATTAAATTTATCGATATTTTGAGCACGCTTTATCGAAAAATCCCATTTTTTTATTTCGTTCCATTTTTTTATTATTGCTGCCGATCATATTAGCTTTCAATTGGCTTGATGCGATTTCGCTTTTTTTTTTTGTATTTTTTTTTAGAAGTGATCGAAAGCGCACCCACGTTCTCGGAACGGACAACCGCAGTTTCCGCAGGTCGGCTTCGCTTCAAAGATTATAACTGCTTATTTTTCTGTTAAAAGGCAGGGGGTAATTTTTTCTTTTTTATTGAAAACACTTCTGTTTGGTTACATAATGTATGTTCTTAAAGGGATACTTCAAAGAAATTTGAAATATCCCCGTCGTGTTCAAAAATAGGTGGAATGTGATCCACAATATCCGTAAGTGACAATCGCACGTTTGTATTTTGATCCTGGTGGCTGTATTTTTCGTTATAAACGGCCCACTCTGGCAAGCGCTCGGAGAAGGCCCAGCTTAGAGCACGTGACATCCAGCGCAATCGTGACGTAGGTCGTCTCAAGACGAGCAAAGCTACTGCGAGGCTGACGTCGAGAGGATGGCCTAGTCGTTCCAGCCACCGAAGCGGCTGCTTTTGTACGAATTTTGAGTGACGGGTTAATCTTTTATAATCTTCTAGGGGGACAATAACGACTTCTGCGACACACAAAAGGGATTCTCGGGAAGAGGGGAGTTCCTCCTTCCCCCCTTCTCTCGTCGTGGCCGGAGACGAGACAACCTCCGTCACTAGCTGTCAAGGTTCCTAGACGAGCATTACAAACGAGGCGTTAGCGACATCCACCAGGTGCTCTTTGCTAATCGTTTAATTCATTTTAAAATTCCTTTTCGAGACTTTTTTTAACAAGATATTGGTATGTTCCATGTGATACTGCCCTTTTGAACACACATAGACCAAAAAATGAGCGCCGAAATTTCGTTGTAGTATCCCTTTAAAGGGGTGATGCAACAATTTTTGTACTTGGCGCAAATACCCCTTAAAACGGATCCCTGACGTTAATGACCTGTGAAACACGCGTTCGTTTTTTACCCCACGCAATAGAAGTCATAAAAAAAAATTAAAGAAATACGAGCAGCGTTCACCCCCTCAACTCGCAGCCAGAACAAGCGGCCACGTGATCTGGAGCCGATTATATGCCGCCAATGTTGATCATAGCCACGCGCTGGGGTTGGCAAAGCACAGGACACGCGCTGAGTTCAGACATTGTTATGGCTCGGCTCACTGTCGTCGTTGCAGCGATTGGACACGGGCCACTACCCGAATGCTTCTCGAGCTAGTAATTATTACGAGCCCAAATCAAGTGCCCACGCAATGCTCGGGTCCAATCTATGAACCGCATTAAAATATCGTCACTTGGGAGTACTTCAATACCCACGTTACGTCAACAAATTTTGCAAAGGAGAGATTGAATGAAAATGATCGATTTTGTCCTTGAAATTACACCGCAACAAAGGAGTTTCTTGGCCAGTGGCGTTGCGTGCGAGTATCCTTGAGTCCCAGTAGTGCCAGTGAGCTCGTGTAAAGTGAAAAACATTCCAATTGAATGTCGTTGCACCGCTCCTTTAAATTTGTAATGATGGCAACTGACAATCCTTAGTCCGATCGTTTCGGTGCAGAGGATGTTCCATTATCCGGTGTGTAAAGCCAGGGCACAAAGGGCGGGGAAAGCGGAACGAGCTCTTTATGTAGCCAGACCGGGGTTGTGCAATTCGCAGCTTGTAAGGCTTGAAGCACCTCGCCACAATACACAATTTTCGTTCGCAGGACGGCTCCTTAATACAACCGTCAAAGGACTTCGCTCACAAAAAAAAAAAATAAAACAATGAAAAGAAGCGTTGTGCTTTTCGACTTATCGGAGAAGAAAAAATCGATACATTCAGGGAAGCACGAAAACGAAGAGTGGGCCTCCGTACGTGCTCGCAAAGAGATACGCTCCTCACATATGTGGTGCATGCCAGCGCGAGCCAGGCCAGGAACCTAGGGTGACATTAGCACGAGATGTACAGTCTCCCGCAATATGAAAGACACATTCGCCGCGCTTTATTTTGAAAGAGAACCAAAAATTGATTTACTTCCAAACCCAAGCAATGTGTGCCTAGCCAAAGCGAATCTACCGTAGCTACCTAAAAAATCGTCAAATCGCTTTTCCATATTCCCGAAGGATATATGGACGCTTTGCAACAGCTGTGCATGGGCGCCGCCATAACCGACCTTCAGTTTTTGTTTCCTCTTATTCCGTTCACTTCACTTCGTCATTAAAGGGGCCATGAAACGCTTTTCCAACTTTTTCCTGTTTAGCTTTCCTCCTCAGCTCATAAATCGCGCATTCCACCAAACAGTTCAAGAAGACGAAAAGAGGGGAGGCCCCTCTTGCTCGGAATCTGGTTTAAAGGGTAACTCCGGCCAAAACTCAAAATGAAATAAATTACTGGTATCCCTGTAGTGACACAAAATACTACCCCAGCCAATATATTACGTTCGGGGGACGCCGCATTCTCAACTAATGCCGATAATAAAAATGGGACCCGCCGCGAGCCGCTGCTCCTTAGCGGGCGGCCAGTGGGTTGCCGATCGCTAAAGCAACATTGGGCCGTGACGTCTGCATCGTTCTCTTTTTTTCCTCCAGTCCGGGCGTTGCGCAGAGTGCGCTCTTTTGAGGCGCTACCACCGCTAGTTCGGCTTGTGATTGGCGAGTTTAGCAGCTGCTTTTATCTGTAGCCAGTGTAGCTTCGGTATAGCCTTTTGTTTATTTGCTTGTGAGGACTCAGGACTCGTTTTAGCGAGCAACTCGGTGCGCCAAAGGCTGCACAGCTGTTCCTCAAAAGATGCCGAGTACAACTTGTAGCGCTGTGGGCTGCTCACACAACCCGCTGCGCAACTAGGTGCTTTTTCACAGGTTTCCAACGGACCAGAAATTGGAAAAGGTGTGGGTGAACGCTGTTCGACGAGTGGACTTTGGACTTCGGCTTCTACGCGCCCGAGGAAAAAAGAACGAAAAAACAGACGTGTGTTCGGGCGCCGCGGCCCACGCCGGAGAGCCTCAAAGCTTCGTCAGCTTCGTGTCTGGGATTGACCCGCAGCGCGAAAGCGAGAGGGCCCCGAGTACTGTACGCTACTGGCAGCGCGGCGTCCTTCCGCGGAGCCCCAATGACAATTTAGGCCTAGCAACGAGTACGGAAGACCGTACGCACGGCGACAGCCGCCGAGTACGGCACCGAATGAGTTCGCTCGTTTTCCAGTCGCTAGCTTCTGGGTATACAAGCGACGAGTACGGCATAGCGCACGCACGGCGGCGGCCGCCGAGTACGGCACCGAACGAGTTCACGGGTTTTCCAGTCGCCAGCTTTTGGGTATACGCACTAACTCTTACTACATATGCTGGATAACTACCACGCATACGGAATTAAAAAAAAAAATCAGCTTACCTCCTATCTTCAGACGGCTAGTGTAACAGATTTCGGTGCCGATCGGCCTACGTACTCGTTGAACGAGAACGATACTGACGTCACGTTCACATTGCGGCTGATTTCCAGTGTTGTCGGGACCTCGAGCGGCTAGTTTCAGTTTTGTTGGCTGCGCCCGAAACAAAACTTTGAGGAGTCATATCTTTAAAACTACGCACAGTAACGAGAAAAAAATTACACCTTGCAATTCAGGGACGCTGACTGCACTAAAAACTGTCATAATCTCAAAATCGAAAGTATGGACCGGAGTTGCCCTTTAAGTACCCCGGACAGAGCCATTGTCCCCCTAGAAGATTAGCCCGTCGCTCAAAATTCAGACAAAAGTTGCTTTCCCTAACCCGTTCACCCCGGAGCTGACAGTACGCTGTGGCAGCTACGTGCTCGTTGGGCCAGCCACACTTGCCACATGATCACGCTCCTCCGCGCATACCCACGAGCAGAGATTGAGGTCAGGTGATAGAGGGAGGCGGCTGATTGGTTCGGCAAGCGCGTAGCTTCCACCACAATGTCTGCTTAGGGGTGAAGGGACTAAGTGAGGTCCGGTTTTGTGTGACGTGCGTTTGGACCCGATGACGCGCTTTTGGGACCGCGGATGTATCACAGTGAAAGGCAGAGAGCTTACGAAGGGGAGGAGGTACAAAATAGTCCGCTGTGTTTTCAAATTTGCGCACTGAAAGTCAGGCCCACTGAACGATGTGCTATTAGTAAAATCCCAATCGAAAATGATTTATCCCAACCCAAAATCCGTTTCATGGGCCCTTTAAAGGGACCATGAAATGACCTTTTTACTTTTTCCAGATAACTTTTACATTAAACCGTCAATGTTCACTGAATGCCGAACAGGCATCCGTTTTCGTCTCGGTTTATTAACTTCTACACAAAAAATTATTGAAATATCGACTTTTTTATTCTCTCCAACTGACCGCAAAACAAGCCGTGACGTAGGCCGTTTCCGGAACCGGAAGTTCTCTCGGCAGTAGGAGAATGGGAGTGTTAGCGGCAACGAGTTGGGGTGCGCCGGTAGGTTTTACTGCGCTGATGTCACCGACGTATTTCCTGAATCGGCGCCTCTCATCGCCGCATCGCAGCTGAGCGAAATTCAATGAGATATGTTGCGCTACAGCGACAGCATGGGACTAGTCCATGCCTGTTGGGAAGTGCAGCGAGTCTTCCCGTGAAGACTCCAGAAGTCAACCACCCAGAAGGGCCGGCCCGTGTCAGTCGTTTGCAAAGCGACGTAGATGGCGTTTTTCGCGGCCTCGGAGATGCAGGAGCGAGCCGACGTTAAAAAAGATACGTTTGAACTACGAGTGTCAGCAAGAGCCACGTAAATACCTGTTTACACTCGGAGCGGACGCGCGCGCTTGATGGAAGTGCTGTATTCGCGCTGTTTGTAAGCGCTTCGGGACCGTTCTTTTACCATTGCAACTCGATACTGACGCGACACTCGGCAAAGAAAGGTTGGACCGGGGTTGTACGTATACCTCCCACGAACTGGTATAGCTCGACAGTGACGTGCAGTCTGTCAGAATAAAAATGGCATGCCAATAACAAAGTGTACATACCGTGTTACCAAGGTAATCCATACGGCGTTTATTTCAGCTCTATATCACACAAAACAAGAAGATAGAATCGACGAGAGCCCCTTTTCGACGAGTGTTCGTCAACACTGCCTCGGAAAACAAGGGGAAGAGATTGACCTCACCTCTTAATCTAGAATTGAGGTCAGCGATCAAACTATAATACGGGAAGGGTCCACAAGGGTCGCGCGGGCATATTCCATTTAGCACGCCAGCCGGTCGTAGGCAGACGGTCTTGCGACGAAGCAACGCAGCGCCGAGTCGGAATGCCTGCTAGGCCTATATTGCCTATATTCTGAGCAGCTCGCTTCGTCGGAGTCGGTGGATCCAGCGTTCTTGTTCGTCGTGGTCTGTTTTAAGCACGACCAACTCTATAAAGGGCGACCAGGTCAGCTCTCCCCTCTCTACGGGAGCGCGTGTACCGGAAAATACCACGTGACCACGGCTGGGGAAAGCGAAATCCGCCAGGCGCCGCCGCGTATCATCTCCAAATGCGCGCGCGGTCACACGCGACGGGCGGCGGTTGTGTTGATAAAACCCACGAGTTTGACTGTAACCGTTTCTGTCGACAGCCACATAACTTTCTAGACATGTTCTGTAAAAGAGTAAAGCGACAGCGCTTTGTAATGCCGGTCTATTAATCAAGTTGTTTATTTTTTTTCCTTTGAGAAGAGCTAAGTTCATGTGAAGCCAACGGAGACCAATGGGAATGTTTGCTTATCAGTATAGCTTCGATTCCTATAGCGCGGCCACACGTACACCCTTTTTTCTCACTTAACACGACCGGCTTTAGTTTGATACCTTTTGTGAAGAATGCACAGCCAGAAATACTCAAAATTTTAATAAAAATATATTAGTTTCGGTTTTAGGATATGGCTCTTGTCCGCTCATAGATGTTTTGCCAGGCCAGTAATGAACATACTATATTGTATACATGAAGAAAACGTATACTCAGTCTCTTGAAATAATGCTGTAGGAAAGGCAAAAGCGTAAAAATGTTTAAAATAGACCATTAAAATAGACTCATAACAATGGTTAAAATAGGAGAGACAGAGACAAGCTGTATATTTACTATTATTCTTTTATTTTCACTAGGACACAGACAACTAACTTCTTTATTAGTAACGCACTAACTCGAAAACAGTAACGAATACAGTAAGCATTATCAGATAAACAAACGGCGTCTAACATGCTCATAATTAAAATATACACCCTGTCAGCAAGTTCCGCGTCATCTGAAATTCGCGAGCTCGCAACATTAACGCGTTAACATCATTCCTTCCGATGAATGACGGCTGATGCGGTACGTAGGTGTATCAACATCACTGCATATTTAACTAAACGCTCAAAATGAGGACGGTTATAATACAGCGTCCAACATTGGCAACACGGCGTGTAAAGGATGACGCTGTAAACTTATATGTACCACGACCTATTTTGTGTTATGAACATGAAGAGAACCTATTTTCTCTTTATGCTACACAGTTTGGTGGGTAACTGATTTGCCTTCTGCTTGGCAAGAGATTTTCTTCAGCCAGTCGTTCCGGATCTCTGTCACCGGGAACTCGTGGAAAGCGACCCCCGTCAAAGTCCGCGTGCTCGACTTGAACAGCGGCACACAGCAGAAGACCATCACAGCCCGTCGTTGAGTTCCACTTTACCATTAACGTTAAGCTATTTTACAACCCAAAAAACCACGCGTCCACGCGTGCACGTGCCAAAAGACAGCCTGTACTAGCCTCCCCAGGCTTCCCGAGCGTTCTAAGCAGCGGGGAAAGTGGAGATTCTAAGCAGCGCCAGCGGGAGCGGCGGAAACTAGGCGAACTAAAAAGAACTGAACAAGCAAAACAAAAAGCGGCGCGCTGGGGCAGGAGGAGGTGAGCTGGTCGCCCTTTATAGAGTTGGTCGTGGTTTTAAGTACTGTTTTCTTGCTGCTTGAAGTCGGCACGCGCGGGAAGAACACGCAGAAAAATAAACGTTCAGTCAGTCAGAGTTTTGAGAGGAAGGAAAACAAAGAAAATAAACGTTCGTCGGTCGCCATCCGCGGCACCCAAGTAACTGTCGGCCCTGCCCTACTGCGCACGCGCAGTAGTTGCTTCGTTTACCACACGATAGATGGCGCTTGGCTCTCAGCATTATCAAATTTGGCAATTTTCGCCACACATATCTAATTATGCTACAAAATGTGGATCTGAATATTATTTAACAAAACTTTTAGGAAACATTCGCCGGCTATTTATTGTTTACGATCGCGGTGCTGGTGAGGTAGGCTCTTACCCAATAGGCGACGTGGATTTGGCTGACGTGCTCCATTTCCGCGGATGCATCGTAGTGAACAGGCGAAGGAAGGAAGGCGCAAAAGAGTCCAGTTTGCTTTTAAAAGTTATATTGCAAATAATTTTTTTGGCTCCCTATTTTTGCGTTTTTGTGTTTCTTTTCACACCTTTTACGACGTGCGGTGGATGAAACTCGATTTTAAAATCATTTCATGGTCCCTTTAACATAGCAGGCCAGGTCATTGCCATTTTAGATTCTACCGTGTCCTTCCCCCCACCATTGGTCTTGTTGCGGACTCGTCTACGCCCGTCTTTGGTGGCTCGGTGTCTCGGTAAAACAAGAGAAGCTCAGCAATGGCGGATGTAATTTGGCGTATGTAAAGCGTCTTTGCATTAAAAGGCCGCTAAAAAGAAAAAAAAAAAAAATTTTTTTAGTCAGTTTGGTTGGGACATGCGTGTCAAGAAATACATTTTAAGCAAAAAAAAAAAAAACTTTTTAGAGCAATATTGACGGCGAGAGATTTATTTAAAATTCTGCGCGCAAAGTCCATGACGTCACGGAATGGTCATTCGCTCTTCCGACCTCCACGAGAGGCTGCGTATTTCATACGGCTCATACCCTGTAAGCTACAGGGTGAAACAAGGAGACGCCAGGCTCTTTAAATCGACCGGAAAATTCGGTTTCTTAACCTATAGGAGGTATTCACTGGACACCATGTTTGAGGGCGATGTTTAGAGCGCATGCTAGAACGAGCTCACATTAATAGCCTGCTAAGATCGGCAACCTTGATGGTGCTAATTGCACGCTCCAAAAGGACTGCGGAAGCTCGCCGTCAGCACGCGCTCAGCAGCAGCGCACACGGATATGGCCGCCAGTGAATACTCCCTATCGCGCTACGACTTTGTGCAGCGTTGCCCACAGATGGTGCATTTTTTTTTATTTTTTTTTTTTTTTAAATTTGCGAAGAGCGGACTTACAAAAGGAAAAAGTAAAGAAAGAAAAAGTCTTAGCTCCTATGGAAAGCGATGTTGCTTTGCCGCAGCATTCGAGAAGAGGGATATACAAAGATAATGTCGATGTCAGCGAGGCCAAACGCGCACTTCGCATAGCACACTCCTATCCCTGTACATATGCCGGCCCTTTGGGTGGGTGACCGGCCCCTTAGGGTGCTTGTCCGCTTTTTTTTTTTTTAAAGCGGCTTTGTGCAAACGAAGAAAACACGCTAGGGGCCCCACGATCTGGAGTTTTTCGCTCCTCTTTTTTTTTTTTTTTTTTTTTTGTCAGGAAGGGAAATGTCATAAACGCATCCCCCTTCAACCTACTCGGGCTCGTGTCTCGTGCGCGCAAACACCTGTTTTTGAGCAGCGCTTACACTTTGAAAGTGCGGCCTTCGACGTTGCTGGGCAAAGGAACAAAGCTGCATGCCGCCTCCGCGGTGGTCTTGCCGGAGTGCTCCCGAGTTAAAACCAAACAGAAATGCTAATTTTTTTTTTTTTTTTTTTTTTTTTTGTATTTTGAGGCTATTTTGGAGTGTTAGTTTTATGAACAATGGTGGCCCTCTAGGCAAGTGAACGATTGTTTACGCCGAAGGATGCACACATGGTTCCACTTCGCGAGATGCTGAGTCCGGGTGGCGCAGAGTAATTCCTTTTCGATCATCATCATCGTCGCCATCATCGTCATCATTAGATTTAGAACCCCTATGCCCTGAAGCGTCCTTAGCCCAGGGCCCCGAAATGCCTTAATCCGACTCTGACCTAGGATAGATGGCGCCACTAAAACTCCGTATAATAAAAGTTTTGTCGATAATACCAGGGTTTTGACGCATTTATATATGTTGGAACAAGATTTATAGAAAAGTTGCCTTTTATCGTGCAGGTATTCGCACAACTTGCTATCTTTTTTACAACTACCCAAGTGACGTCACGCCGCTTGTTTCTCATGGCCGCCGCTCGTGGCTGCAGGTCGGGAAATATTCCAAGTTTTGCCTCGCTATAAAGAGTATTCACTGGACGCCATATTTGTTGGTGCTGTCTAGAGCGCATGCTCAGAACGAGCCCATATTAATAGGTTGCTAAGACCGGCAATCTTGATGGTGGGGAATGCACGTTCCAAAAGAACCGTGGAAGCTCGCCATCTGCACGCGCTCAGCAGTCGCGCACACAGCTATGGCCGCCAGTGAATACATCCTATTACGCGGCGGAATCGCAACATTTTGATGAAAGGAGGTGTGTTTTCTGTCATTTGTGACACAGTGAACAATATCAAAAGCAGAAGCTGCCAATTCTTTCAACGTTAAAATCGTTGCACAGCTTCTTTAACGGGGGAAATGGCGTCACATGACTTGGTGTTACGTCGCCTATGAACAAATCAAGTTTCTCCGCTAGATTTAGCGGGAAAATTGACGTCATGTGACCTCAACATCAATTCAATTAACCGCTAAATTTAGAGGGGAATAGACCCTTTCCGAAATTCAGTGCCATCTGGTGGTTTGTAAAGCAGTTTAGGTTTTGCCATATCAATGGCGGAAATGAACTAGTATCGGCACCACCACTTTCGGAAGTCAACGGCACGCGGGAAATTGTTCAGTCTGAGCTCTTTCTCGATCACTTTCAGTTCGATGGTGGCCAAGAACCTGCATTCAGAACAAAGCTCCAACCCACTCAGATGCCTCGAGAAAATTCTATACACCAAAGTGCTTTAAAGCCGATTGTGTGCCGCCCACAGATTGACTGAATCTGAGCTATTAGAAATAAATGCTTACGCAGCTCTTGTGTTCCATTCCCAGGTCGCGTCGTACTGACCCCCCGAATGTACAGGCCTCGCAAGAACCGCTTCAGAGCATCTTCAACGTCTACCTTTATCAGTCACTAGAAGGCCGCCATTCGTATGGCACAGATGCCGTTCCACACATGATGATAGTGATCAAAGTGGCCAGACTGAATTTCGGGAAGGGTCTATTGAATTAGTGTTGTGTCTCGCGACGTCAAATTTCCGGTTACATAGCGGACAAACTAAATGGAATTCAATTGGTGTAGGTCATGTGACGCAAGTTTTCCCGCTAAATTTAGCGCAGTTGCGCCGACAGCGACGCCGACGCCCATCAACCCGGAAAAGCTCGCTCTAAAAGTTTTAATGCTAGGTGGCGCAAGCTACCACTTTATTTAAAAAAAAAATTACAGCCATTTATTATCTATTCATCTCTG